>NC_083113.1:13858738-14158738 GCF_949774975.1 Lagenorhynchus albirostris
TGTGGCCAGGCTGTGGGCGGGGCCAACTGGTGGCCTGGGGCCAAGGGGCGAGGCTAGGAGGGGATGGGATCGTAATGTGCAGCTTGGAGTGGCTGATGCCTGAGGGATAGTGCTTGGGATGGGGGTGTGTGCGGGTACGGAGGGTGGGGCTAGTGGGTGAAGGAGAGGGCTACAGGTACACTGCCGGAAGGAAAGAGGAGTGGAGCCTGGGAGAACAAGCCAGTTTTGAGGCTGCCAGATTGTAGGGTTGGAGAGGAGGAGTTGGGTGGCCTTGAGCCTGGCGTGGCAGTTTACAAAGTTTTGTTTACTCCGTGCTCTTAAAGCTGGGGGTGGAAGGGGGTGGGGCTCTTCAGCTTTGCAGCTTCCTGTGAGCTGGCATTTAAGATGATGCTGGTAGTGGTTTGAAAAGTGTCCAGTTTGGGAGGGTGGGAAGGGCCTAGGTTTACAGACTCCCAGCCTCTGGTGACCAAGAGGGGCTCAGGATCAGGCCAGCAGAAATGGAGATCAGGATCAGATTAGGCCAGCAGAGTGACTCCTGGAAAGCTGGTGTTGCTAACATCAGGGTTTGGAGACCCCCGTCCCCAGTTTTGGGGGCAGGAGACCTGTCCTTAGTCAGTCCTCCTAGCTGTGGGGGTGTCACTGGTGCGAGTTGGGGAGGCGGGACCTCTGACTATTGCCCTCTCTCCTCCCCCAGATCTACCAGTACATCCAGAGCCGTTTCTACCGTTCGCCCGAGGTGCTCCTGGGCACACCCTACGACTTGGCCATTGACATGTGGTCCCTGGGCTGCATCCTGGTGGAGATGCACACTGGAGAGCCCCTCTTCAGTGGCTCCAATGAGGTGTGCTCCTGAGGAGGGGGTGTGCTGGAGGGGGTGGAGGCCTGGCTGGCCTGATGATCCTGACTGCCTGCCTGCTCTCAGGTGGACCAGATGAACCGGATTGTGGAGGTGCTGGGCATCCCACCAGCCCCCATGCTGGACCAGGCACCCAAGGCTCGAAAGTACTTTGAGCGGCTGCCTGGGGGTGGCTGGACCCTGCGAAGGACAAAGGAACTCAGGAAGGTGCGGCCCCTGCCCCATGCCGCTCCTCCTACCCCGGTGGCCCCTCACTCTCACACTTGGGGCTCCCTGCTCCCTCTCTCCCTGCTTCCCCTCCCTTGTGTCTTTCCCTTCCTTCCTCTTCCCTCCACCCCGTCTGTCCTTTCCTTCCTCCCCCACCCACCCCATCTCTCCTACTACCTACCCCACAACTCTTCTTAGCTCCTCTCTTTCCACTTTCTCTCCTGTGCCTCTGTTTCCCCGTGTGTGTCTCCCTGCCCCTCCTGCCCACTGACGGCCACTCTCTTGCCCCCCCTCCCACCTCCCCCTGCCAGGATTACCAGGGCCCTGGGACACGGCGGCTGCAGGAGGTGCTGGGCGTGCAGACGGGCGGGCCCGGGGGCCGGCGGGCGGGGGAGCCGGGCCACAGCCCCGCCGACTACCTCCGCTTCCAGGACCTGGTGCTGCGCATGCTGGAGTATGAGCCCGCCGCCCGCATCAGCCCACTGGGGGCTCTGCAGCACGGCTTCTTCCGCCGCACGGCTGATGAGGCCACCAACACGGGCCCGGCAGGCAGCAGTGCCTCCACCTCGCCCGCGCCCCTCGATACCTGCCCCTCTTCCAGCACCGCCAGCTCCATCTCCAGCTCTGGTGGGTGCTCAGTGCCAGATGGGGTAGAACAGGGGTCGGGGCAGCTCTGGTTTGGCCTGATCTGGGGGGGACCTTGTCACTGGGCCTTCACCTAGAGCTATGAAACTGCATGATCCTCAACTCCAGAATGGGTGGGGTAGGCGAGCTCAGACTGGCCCTGATTTGGTCTCTGACACTGAGCTTGGGTTCAGATCTCTAAAACTGGTTCTGACTCTTTGACACCCCAAACTGAACTGTGACCCCTGATCTCAAAATTGGGTCTGATCCTTCGACTGGGTGCTGGCCCCAAAGCCCAGACCTGGGCCTGGACCATGAACCAGACTCAGCCACCTGAAAACTCAGCCCTGCCTTTCCTCGCTTAAGGCCTCTCCTCTCTTCCCCTGGCACTTCCAGGAGGCTCCAGTGGCTCCTCCAGTGACAACCGGACCTACCGCTATAGCAACCGATATTGTGGGGGCCCTGGGCCCCCCGTCACTGACTGTGAGATGAACAGCCCCCAGGTAATGGGACCTTGGGGACTTTGGAAGTGGGTGGTGGAGTGTCTGGGGCTTCAGGACCTAGGTCTCCATCACCAACTGTTCCTTTGCTCCTTTAGGTCCTGCCCTCCCAGCCACTGCGCCCCTGGGCAGGGGGTGATGTGCCACACAAGACACATCAGGCCCCTGCCTCTGCCTCATCACTGCCAGGGGCCGGGGCCCAGTTACCCCCTCAACCCCGATGCCTTGGCCGTCCCCCGTCACCAACCTCGCCACCACCCCCGGAGCTGATGGATGTGAGCCTGGTGGGCGGCCCTCCGGACTGCTCCCAGCCTCACCCAGCGCCTGCCCCCCAGCACCCAGCTGCCTCAGCCCTCCGGACTCGGATGACAGGAGGTCGTCCACCCCTCCCACCCCCTGATGACCCTGCCACTCTGGGGCCGCACTTGGGCCTCTGTGGTATACCCCAGAGCACGGCAGCCAGCTCATGACCCTGCCCCCTCCCTGGGGCCCCTCCTGAAGCCATACCCCCCCCCCACCCAATCTGGGGGCCCTGGGCTCCCATCCTCATCTCTCCCCTTGACTGGAATTGCTGCTACCCAGCCGGGGTGGGTGAGGCCTGCACTGATTGGGGCCTGGGGCAGGGGTTCAAGGAGAGGGGTTTAGGCTCACCTCCCCACTAAGGACTGGACCCTTGGTCCCTTCTCTCCCCTTGTTTTCTATTTATTGTACCAAAGACAGTGGTGGTCCAGTGCGGGGAGGGGGAGATTCCCTCTCACCCCAGGGCCCTAGGAGGGGGTGGGGGCAGGTAGGGGGAGATGGCCTTGCTCCTCCTTGCTGTACCCCCCAGTAAAGAGCTTTCTCACATTCCCGCCTGAGCGTTTGCAGGCCCTCGGCTCCCCTCACCCAGCCCTCAGAGGCGTGGTGGGGAACGGTGTTTGGGGAAGGGGGGGGCGGTGCTGGAAGAGCTTTGTCGTGTGGGATGAGTCCCTGGTCCCTGGGGAGGTTACGGCTATTGATGCAGGCATGGGACTGCAGGAGGTCTGGGGCTGTGGAAATCTAGACACAAATCCTGGATAGGATGCTAGCCCACACTTGCTTTTTCTAGGGTAAACTGAGACCTTGAAAGGTAAAGGCCCAGCTCTGGCCTGTCTCTGGGAAACATCAGGTTCTGCCGTAATAAGCCAGGGCTTCCACAGAGTCTGTACAGGCATGGCTCATTTTTGCCGGTCATCCGGTAGGTGCTGAGTGCATGTAGCAGGCCTTATTGGTGCCACCTAGGGAATGGCAGGCAGGCAGTGGGTACGGAATTTACCCCCCACACGTCTTGTCTCACTCTTCGGAACCATTGTGGAGCAAAGCATTTTAAGATTCTCAGGCATAAAGAAAGTCCCGGGGTTCCAGGTAAGTGGGCCTGTTTCCATAGTAATTTGGAAACTTCTGTCTCTAACCGGCCAATCAAGAGCCGTCAGGTTCAAAGGGTATCGTCCCCAGCCACCGGGGCGCGGGGCTTCCTGGGAAATGGAGTTCTATTTGGAAATTTCTTCTCCTCGTTTTCGTTGCTGAACTACAAAGTCCAGAATTCTTTTCGCTCACGTGTTTAGGGGCGGGTTCTCAGGTAGCCAATGGGCAGTCAGAAGCAGCCGGGGCCCGGATGCTTAAGGCGGGCTGTAGAGGAGGAGAAGGCCGTGATTGGGTGGCTTTGGCCAGACTCTGCGGGAGTATTGAGTTCTCTAAGTCTTGCGGAACGTGGGTGACTGCGCTGTGCCGGGAGAGCGTGCAGGTTAGGCGTTCACCGTTACCGAGCAGGAGGTAAGCGCGGAGGCCCGAAGCGGCCCCACCAAGTGGGGCGTCACTAGCCTCTGTGTTGGGCCTGGCTCGCGGGAAGCCCCAGTCAATAGGAGAGACGGGCAAAGGCCCCGTTACGGGCCTGCGTGTGTTCGCTAACGGAGGCAGCGTGAAACGCGGAGAGAACCCAGGCCCGGCACCGGTAGGGAAACCTTGCCTGGGGGGAAGGGGCTGTCTGAGCTGAGACCTGAAAGCGGAGGGACGTTTGGGGATGGCGGTGGTGTGGTGGAATGGCTTGCGCAAAGGCAACGATGAGAAATAGCCTGGTGTGTGAATGACCTGCAGGTGGTTGGTGTTGGTGGAAATCTTACTGAAAGTGCTGTGTGAATTAGATTGTGGAAGATTTTGTTGGCTCTTTAAGGAGTTTGGACTTTGTCCTGAGGGCAGTGAGGAGCCACGGAGGGTTTTCCAGAAGGGAAGGGGCCCAATTTGCTGCCAGCTGGGAATAGATTGACGGGGAAAAGACTAGGGTCTGGGAGCCCAGGATGGCAGCTGTGGTATCCTAGGCAGGAGATGTCGGGGATGGAGCAGGGCAGGGGCCTTGGATGGGAGGGGAGGATGAGTGTCGGTGGGGGAGACTTCCAGAAGGCTGAGTTCACAGGCTGTGTGGGAGAGGGAGACGAAGACGGGCGCGAAAGGAATCTCTCCAGCACTGTGGGACGGTGCCTGACATATCAAAAATGATTATAAAACTTTTTTTGAATGAACAGTCATAGGAAGCAGGTACTACTATGATCTCCCTTTTGCAAATAAGATTACTAATGGTAGAGAAAATTAAGTAACTTGCCCAGGATCACATGGCTAGGAAGTGGAGGGCTCAGGATTTGTGTGTGAACTGTTGACTTAGCAAGGTGCAGGATGAACCTCAAGACATCAGCAGGAGTCAAATCATGTGGGTCCTGTGAGGAATTTGTGATGAGCATGGAAATATATATTCCCAATTTCTATTTCTAGCCCAGAACCCCTCTCCTGGCCTGTTGACTGACTGCCAACATGATAACCTCCTCCTGGATATCTAGAGATACTGAGAGTAATCTTTGTGAAATTGAACTCCTGGTTTTTTCCCAAAAACGTGTACCTCCCACATTCTCACTAAATGCCACCTCCATTCTTGTAGTCCTTCAGACCAAAAGCTTGGGAGTTGTCCTTGGTTCCCCTCTTTGTCTTTTATCCATGTCTGGTCCATCAGCAAATACCTTCAAAGTATATTCAGAATCGGACCATTTCTTCCCACCTCCACTCCTGTCACCCTGGCCCTGTCCACCCTTATCTCCTGCCTAGACCTCAGTGGTCTATTTGCTCCCCACTGTCTGTTTCTCACATGCAGCCAAAGGGACACTGTGGACACCTGGGTCTGGTCACATCCCTCCCCTGCTCGGTACCCTGTGGCTCCATCTCACAGAAAGTAAATGCCACGTTCCTCTCCATGGCCTGCAAGGCCCTGCATTATCTGTCCCTGTTGCCTGTCTGACATCATCTACTCCCTTCTTGTTCCCTCTGTTCCAGCCACACTGGCCTCAGGGCCTCTGCACTTGCTGTTCTCTTTATGTTGAACATTCTTCTCCCGAATAGTCAAGGCTCACCACCATCTCCTTTAGGTCGTAATACTCAGATGTTACTTTCTCCTTGAGATCTTTCCTGACCACCCTTCTAGAATGGTGCCACAAATATTTGTATCTGGGCTTCCCTGGTGGCGCAGTGGTTAAGAATCCACCTGCCAATGCAGGGGACACGGGTTCGAGCCCTGGTCCGGGAAGATCCCATGTGCTGCGGAGCAGCTAAGCCCGTGCGCCACAACTAGAGGCCCACGCGCCTAGAGCCTGTGCCCTGAAACAAGAAAAGCCAATGCAGTGAGAAGCCTGCGCACCACAAGAGCAGCCCCTGCTCGCTGCAACTAGAGAAAGCCCGCACACAGCAACAAAGATCCAACGCAGCCAAAAATAAATTTATTAAAAAAAAATTCATATCTGTCTTCCCTTAACTTTTTCCTTAGCATTAATCATATCACTGCTTAACACGGTGCATAATTTATTTATCTTGTTTATTGTCTGTCTCCCCCCCCCACCCCGTAGTAGATCATGAGCTTCATGAGGGCAGGAGCTTGTGTCTACTCCATGCTTTATGTCTAACACCTAGAAGAGCTCTTGACATGTAGTACAGGCTCAATAACTATTTCCTGAATGAATGGATGGATGATTTCAGTAGTACAATTCCTGATCCTAGCATTCTAGGGACTCTGTTGATCCCCTATGCACAGAACCTTAAGGGGCTGCCTTAAGGTTTTCTGAGGTCTCAGACATTCAACAAACATTTCATCTTGCCTCTGCTTTGTGCTCAGGACTGAGGATACAGCAGAGAACAAAGCAGTTTCCCGGTCCCCAGAGAGCTCACAGTCTCTGGGGTGGAGGTTCAGATTGTCAACTTCTCACGCAAATATGAAATTACAAAGAAAGGTAGAGTGTCATAAGAGCACTTGACAGAAAGTCTAATCTGGACCCTAGGAAGTGAGGTTTGAGGTGATGGGGTAGGCATTAACTCTGTTAAGAGGTAAGTGTGTGTGTGGTGCTAGGAACCTAGAGGCTGAGGGGGAGCAAGAGGCCAGACCATGTGGATCCTGTAAGGAGTTTGTGTCCTTACCCCCACGTGCAGTGGGAAGTTGTAGAAGAATTTTTTTTTTTTTTTTTGGCCTCTCCACGCAGCTTCCTGGAATTCCCAGGGAAGTTGTAGAAGAATTTTAAACAGTGGAAGCAGGCATGGTCAGCTACGAGTGCTAAAAACTCCCTCAGGCTGTTGTATGGGGAATTGGCTATTGTGTGGGGATTGAGGATTGAAGTAGACCAGTGAGGAGGCTGTTACCATGAGATTAAAATGGCTGCTATTAAAGGCGGCCACGTGTTCTTTCCTGTTTCTCCCTTGAAGAGGTGGAGTCTCCTCCTCCCTTTTTATCTGGCTGGTCTGTGAGTTGTTTTGACCCACAGAATGCAGTAGAAGTGATGCTCTGTTGGTTGGGAGGCCTGGGCCTTAAGAGGCCTGGCAGCTGTGCTTTTTTACTCTCTTGGAGCCCTGGGCTACCGCAGAAAGAAGTCCAGCTCCCCCAGTGGAGAGAGACGTGGAAAGAGAGAGGCCCAGTCATCCCCCAGCTCTTCCACCGTTTTAGCCGATGTGCTAAATCACACGAGTGATGCCATCTTAGATAGTCTAGCCCAGCTCCCAGCTGACACCATGTGGCGTTGAGACGAGCCATCCTGAGTCAGCGCCTCGTCCAAACTACAGAATCAGAAGCAAATAAGTGGTTGCTATTTTAAGCCACTGTGTTTTGAGGATGACTTGTTACCCAGCAATAGCTAACTGAAACAAACAAATGTTTTTTGAGATCTTACCATCTTATGTATTAGCTCATTTAATCCTCATTAGTCATTCTATGTGGTAATATTATTATTGCCTTTATATGTATGAGGGAACCAGGGCACAGAGAAGTTAGTGGAGTGCTAGCAAGATACCTGACACATAGTAAGTGCTGAGCATGTGACAGCTGTTAGCAGCAGCATGTTCATCAGCCTTAAAATTTCCATAATTGTTAAAGAAGTGATAGTAAAAGGAATTAGAGCGTTATTAACCTAGTTACTAGTGGTGTGATTTTAAATAAGTGACTTCACCTTTCTGAGGTTCCATTTCTTCACTGTAAAATGGAAATTATAATACTCTTCATCTCAGAGGACTATTGTGAGGAGCACAGGGTCTGACGGGGGGCAAACATCTAATATACAGCAGGGATGCTAATTACTACAAAGCATGCATCCAAGTGTGTTGTGGCCACAAGGATGAAGCTATTTTCTTGGAAGGCCTAGTGGAGAAACAGAAAGGCATCAGGTCCTTGGTGATGTTGTCAAGTGCTGGATCAGGCTTCACCTGAAATGAGTTACTTCAGGACTTTCTTATTAGGGAATCCAATAAATCTTTTTTTTTTTAATCATTTAAGCCCAGTTGAATTGGGCTTTCTGTTACTTGGAACCAACATCCTGATTCCTGGGTTCTGTTATTTGTTGATTCATCAGATATGGAATACTGTTTAAAGTACTGTTTTAGGTGCTGGTATTATAATGGTGAACAAGACCCTCAAAAGCCCTGTCCTTGTGGAACTTACGTTCTAGTGGGGAAGGTAGATGATTTTTTTTTAAATAAATTTTATTTATTTATTTATTTTTTGGTACACGGGCCTCTCACTGCTGTGGCCTCTCCCGTTGCGGAGCACAGGCTCCGGACGCACAGGCTCAGCGGCCATGGCTCACGGGCCCAGCCGCTCCGCGGTATGTGGGATCTTCCCAGACCGGGGCACGAATCCATGTCCCCTGCATCGGCAGGCAGACTCTCAACCACTGCACCACCAGGGAAGCCCTATTTTATTTTTGGCTGCGTTGGGTCTTCGTTGCTGTGTGTAGGCTTTCTCTCGTTGCGGCGAGCGGTGCGCAGGCTTCTCATTGCAGTGGCTTCTCTTGTTGTAGAGCACGGGCTCTAGGTGCTCAGGCTTCAGTAGTTGTGGCTCGTGGGCTCAGTAGTTGTGGCTCGTGGGCTCCAGAGTGCAGGCTCAGTAGTTGTGGCTCGCGGGCTTAGTTGCTCTGCGGCATGTGGGATCTTCCCAGACCAGGGCTCGAACCCGTGTCCCGTGCATTGGCAGGCAGATTCTTAACCACTGCGCCACCAGGGAAGCCCCAAAGGTAGATGATTTTTAAAGATTAATATTAGTGATATGAGCTATGAAGGCTGAGGGTAGGGATAGAGAGTGACAAGAGCTGCTGTTTTAGGTGGAGGGGTTCAATAAGATATCCTTGAGGAAATGTTATTGGAGGAGGGACCTGACAAAAAAGGAGGAAGCCAGCTATGCACCTGTTTTGGGAAGAAGGACATTCCAACTGGAAAAAACAGCAAGTTCAAAGGCCCTGAGGTGTGCTCGGGGTGTGGGAGGAGCAGAAAGGAGTGAACTGGACCAGACTGGGCCCGTTGAGCAGGAAGGAGATGAGGGCAAGGGGGCATGCAGGGCTGGATGGGCCTTGGGAAGGGCTTGAATTTGATTGGCAGTGAGATGGGAAGCAGTTGGAGCATCCTGAGCTGAAGAGTGATGTGGTCTCACGTCCTAATGGGATTCCTCTGGCTGCCACGTGGGCACCAAGGTGGACGCAGGGCTCCAGCGAGGAGGCTGCTGCACTCGTGCAGCTGAGAGACGATGGTGGCTTGGCCGGCGTGTTAGCAGTGGAAGTGGGCAGATGTGGTTGGTCTGGGGGTGTAATTTGAAGGAAGGAGTGGGCAGGACTTAGGTGTGGGAGGAGAAAGGGGAGTCAACGACTGTAAGATTTTTAGCCTGAGCTGTGGGGCGGGGGCTGAGGGAGCCTGTGGACATGGTAAGCGTCCCAGCGGGATGAGCATCACCACGATACAGGAGTCTGGCATCCAGGGGCAAGTTCTGGGCTGGAGATATAAACTTGGGAGCCGTTGGCATTTTCATGGTAGTGAGGCCCAGGATGAGATCACTAAGGAAGGGAGCATGGATGGAACCGAGGTCTGGGCGTGGGAACAGCGAGCTCTGTGAGGAGGTTACTGCAGTCGTCTAGGCGAGAGATGACAGTGGTCCGGACCAGGGCATAGGCAGGCGTGAGCGGTCGTCTGCATGCATTTTGAAGGCAGAACCCACAATGGATTGGTTGCGGGTGATGACAAAGAAATGGACCAGGGCCTCCTGAGAACAGAATAGAGTCAGAACGTGGGGCAGTGACTCTGCTTCCCTCCTTCCCCAGGCCCTGTGGTCTCTGCTGCTCTTTGCATCTGCTGCTTCCTCTGTTTGCAGGCAGCTGCAGTGCCCCACAGCCCTTCTGTCCCCATTCCAAATTCCCCCAGACAGAACTCGGATTGCTGGCGTCCAGCATCCAACCTTGCTCAACCCGCTGTAGCTAGAGGATTCCTACAGTGATGTCTGTCTGCTGGGAAGGGCTGTGGACTGGGCGGTCACCTCACACATTCACACAGTATCCCTGATAGTTGGTGTATTATGGGCAGGCGTTGGGCGTGATTTGACCCTGTTTTGGTAGGTGGGTGGGACAGACAATTTACATAGCCTTAGACTCGTCCTGGGTTGGGTGATGGGGCAGGGGAAACCAGGAAGGTGGGGTCCGGCAGGCTCTGGCTCAGAAGGGTTAGGGTCGGCTTGGGAAGGTGGTGGGGATCCAGCACAGCTTCTGCCACCTGTGGGTGCTCCCACAGTAAGGGACACACAGTGATGACTGAAACAGCCTCCATGCTGCCCTCACAGAGCACACATCGCGGGGGGACAACCCCTTACCAGATGGGGTCAGGGCGGGAAGGGGGAGCCCAGAGGAAGCACCTGACCTAGTTGAAGGTATCAGGGAGGACTTCCTGGAGTAGAGACCCCATGAGATGAGACCTGAAGAGTCAGATGAAGGGAGTTAGGGACTCTGCTGGTGACTGCTTGTAGCCCAGTTAGTAGATACTTTATAATTTTTTTTTTATATAACAACTTTAGATTTACAGAAAAGTTGCAAAGATTGTACAGAGACCTCCCATATACCTTACACTCAGCGTCCTCTAATGTTAGCATCTTACTTAATTGCAGTACCTTTGTCAAAACTAAGAAATGAATGTTGATTAGTATCCTACTACGGAAACTCCCGACTTTGTTCATATTCCACCCATTTTTCCACTAATGTTCTTTTTCTGTTCCAGGATGCAATCCAGGGTACCCTGTTGCGTTTATTCATCCTGTCTCCTTGGTCTCCTCCCATCTGTGACAGTTTCTCAGTCTTTGTTTTCCTTGACCTTGACAGTTTTGAGGAGCACCGGTCAGGTATTTTGTAGAATGTCCCTCAGTCTGGGATTGTCTAATGTTTTTCTCATGGTTAGACCGGGATTGTACGTTTGGGGAAGAATATCACTCAGGTGATGGTAACCCGGATCACTTCGTTACAGCCGTGTCCGCCAGGTTTCTCAGCTGTAACCTGACAGGTTTTCCCTTCCCTTACGCTGTTTAGAAGCAGGTCACAAAATCCAGCCCGTAAGCTCCAGTTCCTGGAGGGAAAATATGAAAGAATTTGTGTTCATACAGTAACTGATAAACACGGGAAGATCCTTTGAGGCTGTGCAAATGTCCTATTTCTCCTCAAAGTTCCACCCACTAATTTTGGCATTCATCTGTGGACCGTGCCTGCAGAAATCATTACTGTGGTGTGTTCTAATGACACTTTTCTATTTTCCTCATTTCTCCTACATTAATTACTGGGAATTCTTCTGTAGGAAGGTTTGTCCCTTCTACCCCATTCATTTTATTTGTACATCATTAATTTATATCAGTATGGACTCATGGGTATTTATTTTATTCTTTGGGTATAACCCAATACTATCATAATTAACTTTTTCACTCAAATTGTTCAGTTTTGGCCCTAGGGACTCTTTGAGTTTGGCTCTGTATTCTTTATTCTTTTTTTTCCTTGAGCACTTCCTTACATTTTGGCACTGTGAGATGCTCCAGGCTTACGTTGCATTTTCCTTGCCCCGGCCCTAGAATCAGCCCCTTTCCAGGGAGCCCTGGTTCCTTTGATAGAGAATGGTATGAGACACCAAGGTCTGGACACTGAGTGTGGTCATTGCTGCTGAGGTTTCCTATTTCTAGTCCCTCTCAGCTGACAGAGCTGGGGAAAATGTATGTGTACAAACCCATGTACACACACGTCTATACTTTGTGTGTGTGTACGTATAGATATAGATATCTGTGTATAAAAATATACCTCAGTCCATACTGCTATCTCTGACTAATCCAGCTCCAGAGGGTTCGTTCTCACCTTCCCCCCTTGTTTTCTTTGTTAACTTCTTTCTCTGGCAATGAGAAACCTGGCTCAGTGGGCACTTTTTGGTGTTCATCTTATGGGCCATCTTGGCAAGAATTGGCAGTGTTGGCCATTCCCACCTTCCGTAAGGATACTCTTTCCTGGGTTTCTGTGACAATCCTGTCCCCTGGTTTTTCTCCTGTGTCTTGCTTCTTTGCAAGAAGTTCTGTTTTCGCCGACCTCTTAACTCTGGCGGGCTCTTCTCCCCTTCCACCCTGGGCCATCTTACCCTCTTCTGTGGTCTGTTTCCTGTCTCTGTGCTAATGATGTCCACTCTCTGCCCTTAGCCCCACCTCCTCCCTGGGCCCCAGACCTCAGGGTCCTGAGGCCTCAAGAAGCCCTCTCTCCCCATCCTGCCCTCAGGCCAGGTGACCCCTGAGCCCCTAATACTCACCGTGTCCCACATTGCAAACCTGCTCCTCCTCTTGGTCCCTATATTAGGGGTGGTTCCTCCACACCCCAGGCTCCCAGAGAGAGCCCGGGGCTGCATCCTTGATGCCTCCCTCCCCATCCCCACCCTGCAGCCCAACCCATCATCCTCCAGAGCTTGACCACTAGGACTCCTGGACGCTTCTCCCACCTGCCCCTTCTCACCTTTCATGGCCCTGCCTTGGTCTAACCCTGTCCTCTCCCACCTTGTCTCTGCCTGGCCTCCCATCTCACTGTTTAACCCCCCTCCCACTTGACAGCTGAGGGATTTTTGTGAAAGAGAACTGATCATGCCCTCCTGCTTGAAGCCTTTCCATGTTTCTCCAGAGTCCTTAGGACCCAGTCCTAACTCCTTAGACTAATGCTGAAGACTTGGTGTGACCTGGTCTCTGACTGTCGCTCAGCCTGTCTCCCTGACCACCTGAGCTGCAGACACACTGAACTTCCTCTCTTCCCTTGAGCATGGCCGGTGTTCTCACCTGGGCCTCGGCATGGACCCTCTCTTGGCCCCAGCAACCTTCAGCCCAGCCATTGCTGCCCAATCCACACACCTCCCACTTTCTTCCCACTCATATTACCTTGAAACACTCCCAGACATCATCTGGAAAGATGATGAACAAGATGTAACCAGTGGTCATTTCTGAGTGTTGGAAGTAGGGGAGTTGCAAAATTTTTTTGCAACAAACACGTTTTCGCTGACTACTAACATAACACACCAAGAGCTGTTGTGGGAGAGAGAGTTAACTAGACAAGAAAAAGGTCACATGCTGTTTGCGCCTAAGAGGAAGAGACCTCTCAAGAACCATTTGTGTTGCCTGCAGAATCCTGCCAGGCAGGAGGAGGACAGAGGTGTGTTACCCGCAGAAGCCTGCCAGGCAGGAGAGAACAGAGATGTGTTACCTGCAGAAGCCTGCCAGGCAGGAGAGAACAGAGGTGTGTTACCTACAGAAGCCGGCCAGGCAGGAGGAGGACAGAGGTGTGTTACCTACAGAAGCCGGCCAGGCAGGAGGAGAACAGAGGTGTGTTACCTACAGAAGCCTGCCAGGCAGGAGGAGGACACAGGTGTGTTTCTCAAGCACACTGTACCCCAGACCGGACTTCGGAGGAGTGCCTGTAAGATTCCTTTCGAAATCACATCAACTTAGGGAACTTTCTACCGTCAGTTTTCACAGTTATCATTATAGACAGGACTTATGTCATTTAGACGGTGTTTGACAAGCATTTGGAACAACTGACTTGTAGAAAAGGACTTTGTACGTCTAAAGGAAGGTTACTAAAGTACGTTGGTGTTGGGAGAATTCTTGTCTTATCCTCTGAGATCAGTAAATTCTGTGTAAAGGAACTATGGGTGCATCTGCTTTGAGACCTTTTGCGGCTTCACATCTGGCTGGCACGTGCTGCCCACGCTGACATGGCGCTGCTTCATGCCAGGCACCAGTGTACACCCTTTGCATGTATGAACTCAGTAATAACCTCACCTGGCCCTTAGGAGGCAGCTGCTGTCATTATCCCAGTTTTTCAGTGAGGCGTTTAGAGTTTAACTCAATTGCTTCAGGTTCCAGAGCTAGTAAGTGGCAGGACTGGGATTTGAACCCAGGAATACCGTTCTGTTTGTGCCTTCAACCCCCTTCCTCCTGGACCTGGACTCCATTCTTAAAGGAGAAGCTTAGGTTCTTTCTTTTTTTGTTGTTTTTTGTTTTTTGGCCTCACGGCATGGCTAACAAGATCTTAGTTCCCTGATCAGGGATTGAACCCGGGGCCCTCCGCAGTGAAAGCCCGCAGTCCTAACCACTAGACCTCCAGGGAGGTCCCTGAGATGTTCACAGTTCTGAATACTGCAATTTCTTCTTTTCAGAAGAGATTAAATGACTTTCTTTTCTAGTTGCCAAAAATCTGTTTTCAACATCCCCAATTACTTGCAAAGAGAAACACTTTTAACTTTTTCTTTTTAAGGGAAAATTTCAAACATGCACAAAAGCAGAGAGAAAAGTCTAATGAACACCCATCACCCAGCTTCAGCAGTTAACCAGCATGCGGCCATTCTTGTTCCATCCATATTCTGCACCTTTTCCTCCCCTGCTCAGTTAATTTTAAAGCAAATCCAGGTATGTTTTATTAAAAGACATTGCCTTGGGCTTCCCTGGTGGCGCAGTGGTTGAGAGTCCGCCTGCCGATGCAGGGGACGCGGGTTCGTGCCGCGGTCCGGGAAGATCCCACATGCCACGGAGCGGCTGGGCCCGTGAGCCATGGCCGCTGAGCCTGCGCGTCCGGAGCCTGTGCTCCGCAACGGGAGAGGCCACAGCAGTGAGAGGCCCGCGTACCGCAAAATAAATAAATAGATAAATAAAATAAAAGACCTTGCCTTTAAAGAAAAGGGGACCCACAGTTCCCTGCCCCAAGTCCTCCCCCTTCTGGCAAACTGTACACCTTCCTGATTCTCTCTTCCCTCTCTGCTCATTTTCCAAATGCAGACACACCTGTGCAGGATGTGATACTATCACTGGCTCCGTCCCTGGCTCTCCCATTTCCTGAAACCCTACCCGCGCCGGGCATTTTTCCACGTTGCCCTGAAGCCTGAAAACGGCCCTCCTAGTGACCGTGGATGGCTGGTGCTGCCTGGCAGGCCCATCCCCTTCAGAGGGACATTTAATCTACGTGTGGCTTTCTGCCGTGATAGTGGCCTCTTCCTTGTTTGGGTTATTTTCTGGATGGCCCCTCCACTCAAGCCAGGTCAGGCCTCCTGTAACACCCCTTGCACTCTGTAACTTCAAGCACGTTATGTTTAACATAGTCGAAATGAAACAGGGATTTGGGTACTTATCTGTTAATTGCCTGGGAGCTCCATGACTCAGGTCTGTCTTGGAGACCTGAGCATCACCCAGCACAGGGCCTGGCACACAGTAGGCGCTCAGTAACAGGAGTGAATGAATGATTGCCAAGGTCAATATCTGGGCGTTTATCAGGAGGGCAATAGGAAGCCACAGAAGTGTTTTAGGCAGAACTGGACCCATTTTTCTCAAACTAATGTGCATATAAATCCCATGAGATCTTGTTAAAATGCAGACTCTGAGTCAGTGGGTCTGGGGAGGGGCCTGAGGTTCTGCATTCCTAACAAGCTCCCAAATGATGCCAATGCTTTGAGTCACAAGGCTCTTGCTGTGCTGTTCAGTAAGGCAGCCACCAGCCACGTGTGGCTGTTGAGGATTTGAACTGTGGCTGGTGTGACCTGCTGTGTGTTCTAAGTGTAAAATACCGGCCAGATTTCAAAGACTTAGCACAAGAAAGAGAATGTAAAATATCGCATTAATAGTTTTTATATTGATCTCATGTTAACATGGTAATATTTTGGATCTATCAGGTTAAATAAAATGTTATTAAAATTCATTTTACCTGGTTTTGGTTTTTAATGTGGCTACTAGAAAATTTTAAATTACATCTGTGGTTCTCATTATGTTTCTCCTCTCTCTCACCTCTAACATTTGTACATGCTTTTCCCTCTTTTTGAAGCACCCCCCCCTTCTCCCTACCTCCTCTTCACAACTAATCACACACATCTTTCAGGTCTCAAGATGTTTCCTCCTCCAGGAAGCCCCCTTGATCCCCCAGGGTGGGTCAGGTATCCGTTTTGGGCTTCTGCTCTCTGGGTTTCCCCCATCCCAGCCCTGACCATCTGTGATGTCAGCGTCTAAACGTCTGTCTCCCGGAGATTGGAGACAGGATGGCGGAGTAGAAGGACTTGAGCTCACGAAAACATCAAATCACAACTAACTGCTGAACAACCATGAACAAAAAAAGACTGGAACCTACCAGCAAAGATATTCTACGTCCAAAGACAAAGAAGAAGCCACAAGGAGACAGTAGGAGGGACACTTTCACGATATAAATGTCTGTCTCCCTCTTTAGAAAGATAAATCCATGAGGATGGGGACAAAGTCTCTTCTGGTCACCACTTTTATCTCCAGAACCTGGCACAGAGTCAGTAATATCTGTTAACTGAATTAAGAAACGACAAGACGTGGGTCGTGCGCACTTGTAACTCTTGAACTGGACCATGAAGCCCGCTTTCGAGGTCTTGTTTAATGTGCCCTGACATCAGCGCAGCATTCTGAACTGCTTTAACTTTTACTGGGTGTACAGTAGACATGTTGTGAATCTCATCAGCACATGCACCAGGCGAGATGTCCAAGAAAGTACGTAATAGCACTGACAGCAAAACATCGGAAACAAACCTGATGTCCACCAAAAGGAGAATGGATGAATTGTATCTTCACACAGTGGAACATTATGCAGCAATGAAAAGGAAGGAACTACAGGTGCGCAAGAAAAATAATGTGTGAAAGGAGCAAAATTCAGAAGATTTCATATAGGATGATACTATTTTATAAAGCTCAAAACCAAGCACACAGAAACATTGTTTAGGCATTTGAAAATATGTGATAAAACTGTATCTTAAAATAGCAAGGGGGAGAGGGAATCTTTTGGGATTGGTTGTACTGTGCAGTTAAAATGGGTATATTTTATTGTGCATAAATTATACCTCAGTAAAGCTGAGTTAAAAAGGAGAGTGGGCAGAACAGACTCCCTGTTGTGCCTCTGGATATACTGTGTAAGGAGGTGATGCTGGGGGCATATGCCACCATATGGTGACTCACCTACCTGTCATGCTGAGGAGGTCAGGCAGAAGAAAGGACCTGAGCCACTTAATCACTGAGCCAGGTAAGGGACTTTGCTTTCTGTGCTATGTCTCCAGTTCCAGTTCCATGCCTGCTGATTATTTGGAGCTCAATAAATATAGGTACTTTTAAGTAAAATTCTTTTGGAAGTAAAATACAATTTTCTTAACTGTTTGAATTTAACAACCCCAAAACACCCTGCCTCTGGAGTGCTTGCTGTGTGAAGTAACGCATTTCCTTCTGATTCAGGCCCTTTTGACTTGGATCCTCTTATCTGTAGCCAAACACATCCTAACTGGTGACCGCGTGGTGAGTGAGTTAACTGCTAACATCTTAGGGGTGTTAAAAACAAAATATGGGGGGTGGGGTGGAAGGGAGGCTCGAGAGGGAGGGGATGTGTGTATACATATAGCTGATTCACTTTGTTCTACAGCAGAAAC
The DNA here is from genome assembly GCF_949774975.1 of Lagenorhynchus albirostris. Taxonomy (NCBI): domain Eukaryota; kingdom Metazoa; phylum Chordata; class Mammalia; order Artiodactyla; family Delphinidae; genus Lagenorhynchus; species Lagenorhynchus albirostris. The sequence goes on from NC_083113.1 coordinate 13,876,184, forward strand.
TAACCCAACGTTGTAAAGCAGTTATGCTCCAATTAAAAAAAAATAAAAGACTTAAAAAAATATCCCTGGGTAAATTGAAATCTAATTGGCACTATTTAAAAATTCATGAATTGGGCAGCATTCTATACGGCAGACAGATATTCCTGGAAGTTACACAACATGGAAGGCTTTTATAGTAAGGAGGATGGGACAAGGAAACGAAGTTATCAGCAAGGAAAAAATGAAAGTTCATTGGTGGAAAACAAAAGTTCAGGTGACAGTGGCTTCTCACTGCCTGAACTGTGGTGTTTTCCATTGGCTGGGCTTGTTGCAAGACAAGAAGGAAGTCTTCCTTCCCCCTGCTAGGGTAGTAAAGTAGTTGTGCTTCCTGTTTGGGAGTGCAAGGTACCTCTCTTCCTGCTGGGGTCAGTAACTGGCATCTTCCTATCTGGGTAATTGATACTCCTCCTGTTTGAGATAACTGACAACGAGTGGTAGGGCATGACACCTCCCTCTACAGGCCTCTCTGACTCCAATTTTAGTTGGTTTCCTTTTATTAATTTTCACAGGGGATACCTACTGCGTGTCAGGCCGTATGTGAGGCCCTTACCTGCATGATTTCTTTGAATCTTCACAACACCCCTGTGAGGTGTTGTGGGCCCTCAAAGAGACTACAGCATTGGATGCCTCCTGGGTCTAGACACACTGCTGTGTCCGCCCATCACCTTCAAGGAATTCCAACACTGCAATCACATATTCACGAGCTCAGCCAACTTCCAGAAACATGAGTGATAATAGTAATCAGTTACCACTATTTTATGTCACTAAGTTTAGGGAGGCTGGTTAAGCAGCAGTAGCTAACTGATACACCCTCCTCTCCCCAAGGATAACCACTGTGCTGACTTGACCTCTAATGCCGTAGATTATTTTTTTCCCCCAATTCTTTACTGTGTATAAATAATAAAGTGTATCAACCTCCGGGTTTCCTCTTTTATCATGATCTCTGTGCTTGGACCCATCTTACGAGAGTTTAAGGAGTGGGCACACACTTTGGCTTCCTGGTGCCCCTTCCTTTGAAGGCGGTGTAGTGGACATTGGTTATATTGGCCTGTCCAACATCCATTCATGTTGCAGCACCCCAGAATATCCCTCACTCTTCATCTGTGTGTTTGGGGGGCAGCAAAGTCCACCTGCTCGTTCTCTGGGTATGAGCCCATAACCTAGGCCTGGCTAAAGAGAATCTTCCATCTCCCTGACCACAATGACTGTTCAGAAATGGGCCTGTGATCTGAACCTGGCCAACGAGAGCCAGGGTGGGCTTCTGCTGAACTAGTAGGGAAGGGGAACTCCTTTTATCATATGGTTTCCCAGCTGGTAGAATCTAAGGCCAGAGCTGCTAGGGGCCCATTGTGAAAGGAGAGCTTGCCTGAGAATGAAGACAACACAAGAAAGGAAGGCAGAGCTGGGAGACGGAAAGAGAAAGAGAATCCTAGCTACCTCCTTGGCCCTGGGTCCACCTGTACCTGAAGGCAAACTTAACCTGTTTCAATTAGATCAGTCTATACATATTTTTTCTGCTTAAGCCAGTTTGAATTTGGGTTTTCTGTTATTTGTAGCACAAAGAGTCCCTGCAGGGGGTTATGCACATGGAGTCGTTTAAAAAGACCCAGTCAATGTTTCCATTAGCTGGACCCAGTGCTCGTGTGGAAAAGGCAGTGTAACAGTACAGAAGTTCTCACACTGTGGAATCTGGACCAGGCCCATCAGCATCACCTGGGACCTTATGAGAAATGCAAATTCTTGGGTTCAACTTTAGCGAATCACAAACTCGGAATGGGTTCCAGCAAGAGTGTTTTGAGAAGCCCGCTAGGGGCTGTGTGCTAGTCAGAGCATCACCACAGGTGAGCATGGTGGGAGAGAAACAGCACAGGCTCGAGGTCCAAGTTGTGTCTTTGCCTCTCTCTGTCTGGCCCTCTGGTTTCAGGTGAGTTACATAAATCACCCTGCTTCACATTTCCTACCTGGAAAATGGTGCACTTCTATCTGATAGTACTGTTATGTAGGCCAGTGAGTTAACAGAGGTAAATCGTTCAGAATAGCGCCTGGCACATAGTCCACGCTCATTAAAGTCAGATCCATGGTTTTCAGACTTTGTTGGACATTAGAATCACCTTGGAGGGCTTGTTAAAACATTGATTGCTTGGCCCTCCCCTCCCCTCAGAATTTCTGATTCTCACTAAGGGAAGCCTGGAAATTTGCATTTTTAACTAGTTCCCAGGTCAAGTTGATGCTGCTGGTACAGGGGACCCTGCTTTGAAAACCACTGAGTTAGATGTTACAGCTAGTGGTCTCCAACTCTCTTTCTGGTGGTCCGGCAGTCACCTCAGGTGCTCTGGAATCGCTCTTTTCCACTGACTCAGGCTTCTTTCTCCTCCTCTCCCTCCCCTCTGGCATCAGTTTTGATAGCTGGATTCTCTGTGCTGGTAATTGGAGCTCTGAGCCCAGCTTTCCGCTGGGAGTAGCCCCAGCCTCCACCTGTTCAGGGAACCTGATTGATGGTTCCTTCAACCACAACTGCTCCTTTTTTGTCTGCCTTCAGAACTGTCTCCAGCTTGCTTATATAAGCAGATCCCTTTCCTTCTAACCTCTAGTAGGCTGCATTTGCCACATCATTCCTGACACTGGCTGTCCAACCCCCATCACAGGCATTTCTTTGCTTTGCTAATAAAAATGGCTTTAATTGCAGAGCCAATTAAGCTCCCCTCCAACAAGCTCCTCTATAACTTGACCTGTTAGCTAGAGCAAGAAGGTCAGTGTGGCTGGAGCTGAGAGTGAGGGAGAAGGATGGCGGGAGATTAGGTCAGACATATAGGCAGAATGTAGATTGTACAAGGCTTTATATGTCATGAGAAGAACCTGGGCTCTAACTTAATAGTAGTAAAAAATTTAAATCATTAAAAAAACTTGTGACATATAGTATATCTGTGTGTATATACACAATTTATACATGTGTATACAGTTGAAAAAAATTATACACTGAACACACGTGTAGCCACCACATAGGTAAGAAATGGGACATTGCCAGTCAAAACCTTCCCTAACATTTGTGGATCCTGGACCAACAGTGTAAATGGAGGCTCCCTACCTATAGTTCTCACCCTGTCTTCCCATTCCTGTCTACATCCTGAACCCTTGTGGGGTCATCCATGCATGTGTGAGGGCACCCTAATCTGCATGGTGGAGCTTGGTCCATCTCAAATCGCCTCTTGCCCACCCCTTGGATCTAGAGGTGTGCACACCAACATGACCTGCCCTGGGTTTGGGGGCGAGAAGGACTATGACAAGGTCCACCCAGGTGCTGGAAGCAGGTTCAGGAACACTTGGGTAGAGGATTCTAGAGAATTGGGTCCTCTGTGCATGGCCTGGAACTGCATTATCCAAGAAGGTAGCTGCTAGTCGCGTATGGCTATTTCATTAATAAAATGAAATAAAATTTAAAATTGAGTTCCTCAGTTACGCTAGCCACACTTTAAGTGCTCGTTAGCCACAGCTGGCTAGTGTCTGTTGCACTGGACAATGCAGATACAGAATGTCTATAACTGCAGAATGTTCTATTGGACAGTGCTGGTTGGGAAGGAGGAGTGGTTTGGGTTCCATAAGACAGGACACTGTGACTCCCCCCACCCCCCGCAACTGGTTAAAAGGTCAGGCAAGAGAAACTGCCTGTGAGAGTAACCAGATGTTGGATTTAACAGACAAAGTCTTCAAAGTAGCCATTATATAAATATGTCCCAATAACTAAAGGGAATCACGACTTAAAAAGTAAAAGTAACGTATGATGATACTGACTTACCAAATTTAAGATATCAATAGAGAGTTAGATATTATAAAATAGAACCAAATGGAAGTTTGGAGCTGAGAAGTGCATTAACTGAAATGAACAAATCAGTAGATCTGAGCTGACAGGAGAAATAATTAACAAACTTGAAGAGAGATATTATGTGTTCTAAAGAACAAAGAGAAAAAAGAATGAACAAAATAAACAGAACCCAGAGAAAAGTGGGACACCGTTCAGCAAAACAGTATACACTTAATGGAATGCCAAAAGGAGAGGAGAGAGAGAGCAGAAGAAAAATTATTCTAAGAAATAATGGTGTATACACACACACAACACATGCGTACATACATACATGTACATATAGTATTGTTGGGCCTATAACATATAGAATGGTAATATAACTGCCAACAACAGCACAAAGGAAGTACATTAAAGCAAAGTTGTATTGGGCTAAGGAGAGGACTCCAGATGGTAATTTGAAATGAACAAGAACAAATGAAGAGAACAAGAAATGGTAAGAAGGTTAATATAACAAAAGCTATAAATATATGCTTGCTCTCCTCTCTTCTCTTATCCTCTTTAAAAGACATAACACTATATAAAGTAATAATTAAAACAACGCATTCTTGGTAACATTTATAGATGTAAAATGTATACCAATAATACAATACAAAGGGGGGAAAGGTAATAGAACTCTACAGGAGGGACTTCCCTGGTGGTGCAGTGGTTAAGAATCCACCTGCCAGTGCAGGGGACGTGGGTTCGAGCCCTGGTCCAACAAGATCCCACATGCCGCGGAGCAACTAAGCCTGTGCCCCACAACTACTGAGCCTGCTCTCTAGAGCCTGCGCGCCGCAACTACTGAAGCCCGCACACTCTAGGGCCCATGTGCTGCAACTACTGAGCCCGTGTGCTGCAACTACTGAAGCCTGAGTGCCTAGAGCCCATACTCCACAACAAGAGAAGCCACTGCAATAAGAAGCCTGTGTACCACAACAAAGAGTAGCCCCCACTCACCTCAACTAGAGAAAGCCTGTGTGCAGCAATGAAGACCCAATGCAGCCAAAAGAAAAAAAAAAAAAAACTCTATAGGAGCAATGTTGCTATAGCTCACTGGAATTAAGTTAGTATAAATCTGAAGCTCATTCTGATTAGTTAAGATGTATATGGTAAGCAACCACTAAGGAAATCACTCAAAAAAATTAATGAAAAGAAATTAGTAAAGAAATTTAAATGCTACATTAGAAGAGATTCACTTAATGTAAAAGAAACAGTAAAGGAAGAATAAAGGAGCAAAACAGGCATGAAACACATAGAAAATAAAAAGTGAAATGGCAGATATAAATCTAACTATACCAATAATAACATTAAAATTTAATAGATTAAAACTATCCAATCAAAAGGCAGAGATTGTCAGGGAAAAAAAAAGAACCCACCAAGATCCAATGATATTGTGACCCACCAGTATCCAATGATACTGCATCTTATGAATACAGATGCAGATGCAAAAATCTTCAAATACTAACAAACCAAATCCAGCAACATATAAAAATAACTACACATCAAGAACAAGTGGGATTTTCCTCTGCCTTCTAGCTCTGGCTGGAAAAGATGGCTCCATGTGGGTTTTCCATTATTGCTCCACAGAAGGAGAAGTTGATCATGTCTAACACTTTGCTGCTTTGGGGCCAGTATCTAGGCCAAGAGCAGAGGTGTGATCCACACCCAGGATTGACAGTTAGGAGCTTTCCTGGATAGACCTGGGTATTGTGTCTTAATGGCTGGCCTATAGCCAATTACAAATTTTCTGACATAAAACTGGAATCAGACAAGACTCAAGCCACTTTTCAGCATCTGTAGGAAGTAGGTCATGAACTCTGCTGTTTGCCACTGTGTATTACATCCATCAGCTTATAGGCAAACCCTAATTATTCTGAATAAAATTTGCATTTGGACACACACACAAAGAACAAGAGAGATTTATTCCAGGAAGTCAAGATTCGTTTCACATCCCCAAATCAATTAATGTAATACACCACATCAGTAGAATAAGAAGCAAAAACCACACGATTATCTCAATAGATATAAAGAAAATATCTGGCAAAATCTCATTCATGACAAAGACTCTCAGCAAGTTAGGAATATAAGGGGACTTCCTTAACATGATAAAGGCATCTATGAAACACTTAAGCGACATCATACTTAGTGGGGAAAGACTGGATGCTTTCCCCCTAAGATCAAGAGGAAGGCAAGGATGTCTGCTTTCACCACTTCTATTCAACATGGTACTGGAAGTTCTAGTTGGAGCAATTAAGGAAGAAAAAAAAAAGCATCAAGATTGAAAGGAAGAAGTAAACTGCAGATGACATGATCTTGTACAGGCATAGTTTGGAGATATTGTAGACTCACAGTGTAGTGTGTGAACACACCTAGAGACAGAGCTGCGTCTATGGCTGACTGATTTCCCACAGGGTTACCAAGATCATTCAATGGGGAAAGAATTGTCCCATCAACAAATGGAGCTGGGACAACTGCATGGTCACAGAGAAAATAATAAAGTTGGGCCCTTACCTCATACCATATTAAAAAATTAACTCAAGATGGATCAAAGACCTAAATGTAAGAGGAAAAACTATGAAACTCAGATATGACACCAAAACCACAATCAACAAAAGAAAAAATTAGACATCATCAAAATAAAAAAATTTTGTGCTTCAATGGACACTATCAAGAAAGTGAAGACAACCCAAAAAATGGGAGAAAGTATTTGCAAATTATATATATAAAAAGGGGCTTGTATCTTGAATATATTATATAAAGAACTTAACTCAATAATAAAAAAGACAAACCCAGTTAAAAATGGGAAAATGATCTGAATAGACATCTTTTCAAGGAAGACATACAGAAGACCAGTAGGCACATGAAAAGATGCTCAACATCATTAGTCATCAGGGAAAAGCAAACAAAAACTACAATAAAGTACCACTTCACATCCACTAGGGTAACCATAAATAAAAAGTCAGGGCTTCCCTGGTGGCGCAGTGGTTGAGAACATGCCTGCTAATGCAGGGGACACAGGTTTGAGCCCTGGTCTGGGAGGATCCCACATGCCGCGGAGCAACTGGGCCCGTGAGCCACAACTGCTGAGCCTGCACGTCTGGAGCCTGTGCGCCGCAACAAGAGAGGCCGCGACAGTGAGAGGCCCGCGCACCGCGATGAAGAGTGGCCCCCACTTGCCACGACTAGAGAAAGCCCTCACACAGAAACGAAGACCCAACACAGCAAAAATAAATTAATAAACTCCTAAAAAAAAAAAAGTCTGATAAGTGTTGGTGAGGACGTGAAGAAATCAGAACACTCATACTCTGCTGGAGGAAATGTAAAATGCTGCAGCCACTTTAGAAAACAGTCTGGGAGTTTGTCAGATGATTAAACATAGAGTTATTACATGACCCAATGATTCCACTCCTAGGGATATACCCAAGAGAAAAGAAAACTATGTCTACACAAACACCAAATGTTTATAGGAGCATTATCCATAGTAGCAAAAGCTGGAAACAACCCAAATGTCTATTAACTGATGAATGGACAAACTAAATGTGGTATATCCATATAATGGAATATCATTAATAAAAAGGAATGAAGGGCTGACACATGCTACAACATGAATGACCCTTGAAGACATTACAGTAAGGTTAAAAAAAAAAGCCAGATGCAAAAGGCCACATGTTATAATGTTGTACAATTCCATTTATATGAAATGTACATAATAGCCAAATTATATATACATATATATATATAGAGAGAGAGAGAGAACTGTGGTTGATTCGGACTGGGAAGGATGGGCTAGAGGGTGATAGCTAATCGTATGGGGTTTCTTCTTGAGGTGATGAAAATGTTCTAAAATTGACTATCATGAATGTTTCATATATCTATGAATATACTAAAAACTATTGAATTGCACACTTTAAATGGATGAATTTTATGGCCTGTGAACTCTATCTCAATGAAGCTGTTTTAAAAAATGAAACAAAATGTGATATCACTGCACACCTGTCAGAATGGTTATCATAAAAAAGACCACAAATAACAAATTAGGGGGAGGATGTGGAGAAAAGGGAACCCTGTACACTGTCAGTGGGAATGTAAATTGGTGCAGCCACTCTGAAAAACAGTATGGAGGTTCCTCAACAAACTAAAAATAGAAATAACATGATCCAGCAATTCCACTCCTGGGTATACATCTAAGGAAAATGAAAACATTTACTCAAAAAGATACATGCACCCCAATGTTCACAGCAGCATTATTTACAATAGCCAAGATATGGAAGCAACCTAAGTGTCCATCAACAGATGAATGGATAAAGAAGATGTGGTGGGAGGGGATCAAGATGGTGGAGTAGAAGGACATGGAGCTCATTTCCCCCCACAAACACATCAAAAATACGTCTACGTGTGGAACAATTCTCACAAAAAACCAACTGAAAACTAACAGAAGATCTCCTGTACAGCCAAAGCTGCAAGGAAGATCTCCAAGTAAGCAGGTACAATGGGGGGGAAAAGGCATCAGGACAGGACTGGTGACACTGGGAGGGATCTGTAAGGGAAAGAAGGTCAACACGGGCAGCCCCTCACCCTGGGGAGCCCCCTTGTGTGCTGGAAAATCTGCCCGGACAGATAGAGGGGCTGGAGAAGTCTAGATTTTATCCGTGAGGAGTGCGTGTGTGCTGACTTGCACACCAATCAGGGCAGAGAGAGATCTGCGCCTTGCCGCACTTCCCAACCCAAAGGGGCAAATGCCCTGGCCCCGCTCACTCCACGCTACCGTCTGGCACAATATCAGAGCAGAGATTCGGTCTAGTTGTGCAGAGACAGACTGGGCTACCTGGAGCGTGATCCAGGCTGAACCACAGACTCCACTGTCGGCACACGCATGGGCTGGTGGATCAAACCAGGCAGACATTGTCAAGGCAAGCACCGGGCAGAGCCACAGATAGGCACAGTGGCTAAAGAGCTGAATCTCAGGCATACAGGCCCTGGGAGAGGACTACATCTAGCTGCATGGAGACAGCCTGGAGGGCATGGGATGTGGTGATGGTGGGGAACTGTGGAGCCCATTGTCAGCACACACATGGTGGGAGTGGGTCTGGCCCTGGCAGTCATTATTGGCACACACGCTGGGCAGTGCCACAGAAATGCACAGCAGCTGGATGCCGAGTCTCGGGTGGACAGGCTCTGGGCAGGAGTATGCAGTGATTTCCAGGCAGGAACTCTCTGACTCTGCCCACTCCACATCACAGCTTGGAGCCAGATCTGGGGAAGACAGGTCCTGGAAGAGGTCTGCACAGATGCAGCCCAGATCCCAGGCAGCAGCACAGCCACCTTGATTCCTGCAGCAACAGTGCTCCAGCTCTGAGCCCCAGACTACTCCACACCATAGCCTAGCACTAGGCCTGGGATGAACACAATGGAGAAAGGTACATGAACCTAGGCTGATTCTGAGAAGAACCACAGGACACCTGCACAGGTGGTACACAGATTCACTGTGACCACACGGGACTCACTTGCTGCAGCGGTCACCTTCTTTGGGGCATGGCATGCACTCAAGAGCAATGGAGCCTGATAGAACCTAACCCTCAGGTCTTCTACTCCAACAACTGGGGAGTAGATCCTGTCCCCAGTAGTGGTGACAACCATGGAGCCAAGAGGAGGCCCCGCCCAACATACAGCACAGGCTCTGGACACCAAAACATGAATCACAACCCAATCAAAGGGATAGCATCCAGCACATTCTGAGGAAAAATGTGGCTGTCATTCAAACCAAAACCAGCCCTTGCACCAAAAATACTGGATTCATACAGTCTACACAGGGATGCTCCCACATAAATACACCCCTTTGAGACCACAGCAGATAACTTTTTCTCCTAAATTCATAGAGACAGAAAAAGTTAAGTAAAATGAAAAAGAAGAGAAACTACTCATAAATAAGAGAACAAGAGAAATCCCCTGAAAGAATAATGAAAGAGACCTCACCAGTCTACTAGACCCCAAGTTCAAAAAGAAGGTAATAAAAATACTAAAGGAATTAAGACAGATTGAGAGAAATGCAGATCACTGTAACAAGGAAGTAAAAACTATAAAGATGAACCAATCAAAATTAGACAATTCAATTGCCAAGGTAAAAACCAATCTAGAAGCAATGAATAGCAGACTAAATGATACAAAAGAACAAATAAGTGATGTGGAAGACAGAATAATGGAAATCACAAAGACAAATGGAAAAAAAATCTATGAGATAATATAAAGTTTGCAAATCTACACATAATAGGGGTTTCAGAAGGAGAGAGAGAAAGGGAGATAGAAAATGTATTTGAAGAAATTATGCCTGAAAACTTGCCAAACCTAAAAAACGAAACAGATATCCAGGTACAGGAAGCAAAAAGGGTCCCAAACAAGATGAACCCAAACAGATCTACATCAAGACATATCATAATTAAAATGGAAAAGTTAAAGAGAAGATTCTAAAGGCAGCAAGAGAAAAACAAAGCCAGTTACAAGGGAACCCTCATAAGGCTATCAGATGATTTCTCTGCAGAAACTCTGTAGGCCAGAAGGGATTGGTATGATATATTCAAAGTCCTGCAACCTAGGATATTCTACCCAGCAAGATTATTATTTAGAATAGAAGGAGGGCTTCCCTGGTGGTGCAGTGGTTAAGAATCCGCCTGCCAATGCAGGGGACACAGGTTTGAGCCCTGGTCCGGGAGGATCCCACATGCCACAGAGCAACTAAGACCGTGCACCACAACTACTGAAGCCCACGCACCTAGACCCCGTGCTCAGCAACAAAGAGAAGCCACCACAATGAGAAGCCCGCGCACTGCAACAAAGAGCCAACGCAGCCAATAGGAGGAGAGAATGAATTTCTCAGACAAGCAAAAACTAAAAGAATTTGGCAATACTAAACCTACCCTAAAAGAAATACTGAAAGTTCTTCTCTAAGTAGAAAAGAAGCAAGGATCTATAGAAAAGGAAAAATCACAGTAGGAAAGGCAAATGTATAAAAGGATTGAAGATCACTTAAATAAGCCAGTACATGGATTTTAAGAAATAATAAAAAATTATAAAAGTGATTATACCTACAATTAACAGCAAAAGGATAAGCATGAAGATGTAAAATAGGACATAAAAATCACAAAATGTGGAGGAGGGGAGTATAAAAATGTAGATCTTTTAGAATGTGTTTGAACTTCTATGACATCAGTTTAAAGCAAGTAGATATAGTTACGGCTCAACATACTTGAAATCCAGGGTAACCACAAATTAGAAACATACAAAAGATTAACAAAAACCAAAAAAAAGGATCTCAAGCATACTACAAAAGAAAACCCTCAAACCACAAAAGGGAAAAAAGAAGAAGAACTACAAAAACACTGGAAAATAAGGTTTAAAGTGGCAATAAGTACATACCTATCAGTAATTAAAAGTTAGTAGACTAAATGCTGTGATCAAAAGACAGAGTGGCAGATTGGATTTTTTAAAAAGACCCTTCAATGTGCTGCCTACAAAAGACTCATACAGACTGCCTACAAAAGACACATACAGACTGAAAATGAGGGGATGGAAACAGGGATTCTATGCAAGTGAAAATGATAAAGCAAGGTAGCAATACTCAAATTAGTCAAATTGGCTTTAAAACAAAAGCTATAATGAAAGCCAAAGAAGGACATTATATAATGATATAGGGATCAATACAACAAGAGGATATTACACTCATTAACATACATACAGGAGCACCTAAATATATAAAGCAGATACTTACAGATGTAAAGGGATAAACTGATGGGAATACATGAATATTAGGAGATTTTAGCACCCCACTGACATCAATGGACAATTCATCCAGACAGAAAGTCAATAAGGCAACAGAGGTCCTAAGTGACACAACAGACCAGTTGCAATCAGCTGATATCTACAGGACACTACATCCAAAAAACCCAGAATACACATTCTTTTTTTTTTTAAACAAACTTTATTTTTTAGAACAGTTTTACATTTATACAAAAATCGCAAAGAGTTCCCATATACCCTAAGCCCAGAAGTAGTGTGAACACTATAATTAATATCTTACATTTGTATGGTGACAGTTAAGGAACCAATACGTTATTCTCAACTAAAGTCCATATTTCATTCAAATTTCCTTAGTTCTTAATGTCCGTTCACTGTTCTGAACACCAGACTTTTTTAAAAACATCTTTATTGGAGTATAATTGCTTTACAATGTTGTGTTAGTTGCTGCTGTATAACATAGTGAATCAGCTATATGTACACATATATCCTCATATCTCTTCCCTCTTGCATCTCCCTCCCACCCTCCCTATCCCACCCCTCTAGGTGGACACAAAGCACCGAGCTGATCTCCCTGTGCTATGCAGCTGCTTCCCACTAGCTATCTATGTTACATTTGGTAGGGTATATATGTCCATGCTACTCTCTCACTTTGTCCCAGCTTACCGTTCCCCCTCCCTGTGTCCCCAAGTTCATTTCTACGTCTGTGTCTTTATTCCTGTCCTGCCACTGGGTTCTTCAGAACCACTTTTTTTTTTTTTTTTTTTAGATTCCATATATATGTATTAGCATACGGTATTTGTTTTTCTCTTTCTGACTTACTTCACTCTGTATGACAGTCTCTAGGTCCATCCACCTCACTACAAATAACTCAGTTTCGTTTCTTCTTATGGCTGAGTAATATTCCATTGTATATATGTGCCACATCTTCTTTATCCATTCATCTGTCAGTGGACACTTAGGTTGCTTCCATGACCTGGCTATTGTAAACAGTGCTGCAATGAACATTGGGGTGCCTGACTCTATTTGAATTCTGGTTTTCTCAGGATATCTGCCCAGTAGTGGGATTGCTAGGTCGTATGGTAGTTCTATGTTTAGTTTTTTAAGGAACCTCCATACTGTTCTCCATAGTGGCTGTATCAATTTACATTCCCACCAACAGTGCAAGAGGGTTCCCTTTTCTCCACACCCTCTCCAGCATTTATTGTTTATAGATCTTTTGATGATGGCCATTCTGACTGGTGTGAGGTGATACCTCATTGTAGTTTTGATTTACATTTCGCTAATGATTAGTGATGCTGAGAATCCTTTCATGTGTTTGTTGGCAATCTGTATATCTTCTTTGAAGAAATGTCTGCTTAGGTCTTCTGCCCATTTTTGGATTGGGTTGTTTGCTGTTTTGATATTGAGCTGCATGAGCTGCTTGTATATTCGGGAGATTAATCCTTTGTCAGTTGCTTTGTTTGCAAATATTTTCTCTCATTCTGAAGGTTGTCTTTTCATTTTGTTTATGGTTTCCTTTGCTGTGCAAAAGCTTTTAAGTTTCATTAGGTCCCATTTTTTAATTTTTGTTTTTATTTCCATTTCTCTAGGAGGTGGGTCGAAAAGGATCTTGCTGTGATTTATGTCATAGAGTGTTCTTCCTATGTTTTCCTCAAAGAGTTTTATAGTGTCTGGCCTTACATTTAGCTCTTTAATCCATTTTGAGTTTATTTTTGTGTATGGTGTTAGAAAGTGTTCTAATTTCATTCTTTTACATGTAGCTGTCCAGTTTTCCCCACACCACTTATTGAAGAGGCTGTCTTTTCTCCACTGTATACTCTTGCCTCCTTCATCAAAGATAAGGTGACCAAAGGTGCATGGGGTTATCTCTGGGCTTTCTATCCTGTTCCATTGATCTATATTTCTGTTTTTGTGCCAGTACCATATTGTCTTGATTACTGTAGCTTTGTAGTATAGTCTGAAGTCAGAGAGTCTGATTCCTCCTGCTCCATTTTTCTTTCTCAGGATTGCTTTGGCTATTCGGGGTCTTTTGTGTTTCCATACAAATTGTGAATTTTTTTGTTCTAGTTCTGTGAAAAATGCCATTGGTAGTTTGATAGGAATTGCACTGAACCTGTAGATTGCTTTGGGTAGTATAGTCATTTTCACAGTGTTGATTCTTGCAATCCAAGAACATGGTATTTCTCTCCATCTGTTTGTATCATCTTTTATTCTTTCATCAGTGTCTTATCGTTTTCTGCATACAGGTCTTTTGTCTCCTTAGGCAGGCTTATTCCTAGGTATTTTCTTCTTTTTGTTGCAATGGTAAGTGGGAGTGTTTCCTTAATTTCTCTTTCAGATTTTTCATCATTAGTGTATAGGAAAGCAAGAGATTTCTGTGCATTAATTTTGTATCCTGCTACTTTACCAAATTCATTGCTTAGTTCTAGTAGTTTCCTGGTAGCATCTTTAGGATTCTCTATGTATAGTATCATGTAATCTGCAAACAGTGACAGCTTTACTTCTTCTTTTCCGATTTGGATTCCTTTTATTTCCTTTTCTTCTCTGATTGCTGTGGCTAAAACTTCCAAAACTATGTTGAATAATAATGGTGAGAGTGGGCAACCTTGTCTTGTTCCTGATCTAAGAGGAAATGGTTTCCGTTTTTCACCAGTGAGAACGATGTTGGCTGTGGGTTTGTCAAATATGGGCTTTATTATGTTGAGGTAAGTTCTCTCTATGCCTACTTTCTGGAGGGCTTTTTATTATAGAATACACTTTCTTTTCAAGTGTGAATGAAGAAAAAATAGGGGGAGGAGGATTCCCTGTCAGTACAATGGTTAGGATCCGGTACTTTCACTGCTTGGGCCTGGGTTCAATCCCTGGGTGGGGAACTAAGATCCCACAAGCCATATGGAACGTTCTCTAGGACAGATCACATACTAAGTCACAAATCAAACCTCAACAAATTTAAGAGGATAGAAATTATTTCAAGCATCTTTCCTGTTCAGAAAAGTAATAAACCAGAAATTAACCACAGAAATAAAAATGGGGGGAAAAAAACACATGGAGACTAAACAATATACTATTTAAAAAAAACAATGGGTCAACAATGAAATCAAAGAAGAAATCAGAAAATACCTCAAGACAAACAACAATGAAAACACAACCTTACAAAAATCTATGGGACCCAGCAAAAGCAGTTCTAAGAAAGTCCATAGAGATACAGGCCTTCCTCAAGAAACAAGAAAAATCTCAAATAAACCACCTAACCTGCCACCTAAAAGAATTTTAAAAAGAAGAACAAACAAAATCCAAAGTCAGCAGAAGGAAGGAAATAACAAAGATCAGAGGGGAAATAAATAAAATAGAGATAAAAAAACAATAGAAAGGATCAATAAAACCAAGAGCTGATTTTTTGAAAATATAAACAAAAATCAACAAATCTCTAGCCAGGCTCTTTAAGAAGAAAAGAGAAACAACCCAGATAAGCAAAATAATAAGAAATAACCACCAATACTACAGAAATACAAAAAATAATAATAATGAAAGAATAGTATGAACAGTTATCTGCCAAAAAAATTGAAAATGGACAAGTTTCTAGAAACATACAGCCTGCCAAAACTGAGTCAAGAAGAAACATAATTTGAACAGACCAATCACTAGAAGTGAAATAGAATCTGTGAAAAAGCAAAACAAAACAAAACCAAAAACAAACAAAACAAAAAACTCCCTGCAGACAAAAGTCCAAGACCAGATGTCTTCACTGGGGAAATCTACCAAACATACAGAGAAGAACTTATACCTATCCTCCTCAAACTATTCCAAAAAATTAAAGAGGAGGGGACGCTCCCAAATTATTCTATGAAGCCACCATCACCCTGATACCAAAACTGGACAAAGACACTACAAAAAAATGGAAATTACAAGGCAATCCCTTTGATGAATACAGATGCAAATATCCGTAACAAAATATTAACAAGCCAAATCCAACAATACATAAGAAAGATCATACATCACAATCAAGTTGGATTCATTCCAGAGTTGCAAGAATGGTTCAACATATGCAAATCAATGTGATGCACCACATTAACAAAAGAAAAGACAAAACCCACATGATCATCTCAATAGATGCAGAAAAAGCATTTGATAACATTCAACTTCCAGGGCTTCCCTGGTGGCGCAGTGGTTGGGGGTCCGCCTGCCGATGCAGGGGGCATGGGTTCATGCCCCGGTCTGGGAGGATCCCACGTGCCGCGGAGCGGCTGGGCCCGTGGGCCATGGCCGCTGGGCCTGCACGTCTGGAGCCTGTGCTCTGCGGTGGGAGAGGCTGCAGCGGTGAGAGGCCCGCGTACCGCCAAAAAAAAAAAAATTCAACTTCCATTCATGATAAAAACTCTCACCAAAGTAGGTACAGAGAGAACATATCTCAACATAGTAAAAGCCATTTATGACAAACCCACAGCTAACATAATACTCCATGGTGAAAAACTGAAAGCCTTCCCACTAAATTCAGGAACAAGACAAGGATGCCCAACTCTCACTACTTCTATTTAACATAGAATTGGAAGCCCTAGCCACTGCAATCAGACAAGAAAAAGAAACAATAGCTTTCCAAATTAAAAGCGAAGAGGTAAAACTGTCATTATTTGTAGATGACATGATACTCTTTATAGAGAACCCTACAGACTCCACACAAAAACTACTAGAACTAATAAATTAATTCAGCAAGATTACAGGATACAAGATTAATATACAGAAACCTGTTGCATTTCTTGAACTGACAATGAAATATCAGAAAGAGAAAGTTAAAAAAAATCCCATTTAAAATCACATAAAATATATACCTAGGAATAAACTTAACCAAGGAGGTGAAAGATCTATACACTGAAAACTATAAAATATTGATAAAGGGAATTGAAGATGATTCAGTGAAATGCAAAGATATCCCATGCTCTTGGATTGGAAGAATTAGTATTGTTAAAATGGCCACATGACCCAAAGCAATCCACAGATTTAATGCAATCCCTATGCAAATACCCATGACATTTTTCACAGAACTAAAACAAATTATCCTAAGATTTAGATGGAAACACAAAAGACCCAGAGTTGCAAAAGCAATCCTGAGGAAAAAGAACAAAGCTTGAGGTATAACTCTTCCAGACTTCAGACCATACTACAGAGCTATAGTAATCAAAACTGTGGTATTGGCACATAGATCAATGGAACAGAACAGAGAGCCCAGAAATAAACCCACAAACCTACTGTCAATTAATTTTTGACAAAGGAGGCAGAATATACAATGGAGAAAATCCAGTCTCTTAAACTAGTGGTGTTGGGAAAGCTGGACAGCTACATGTAAATCAATGAAATTAGAGCACTTTTTCATACCATATACAAAAATAAACTCAAAATGGTTTAAAGACCTAAACATAAGACATGACATCATAAAATTCCTAGAAGAGAAGATAGGCGAAACATCCTTGGACACAGATTGTAGCAATATTTTCTTAGATCTAGTATGATATCACTTATATGTGGAATCTAAAAAATAAAACTAGGGGTAGGAAATTAAGAGATACAAACTACTACGTATAAAATAAATAAGCTACAAGGATCTATTACACATCTTTAAGGAATGATGAATTTGTGCTCCAACTTCCTATCCTTACAGCTTGAGGAAGCTGGAGGAAGGAGGGAGGTGATTGAATTTCAGCCTTTAATTTGCAACATTTCTACATCTTTTGAGATGGTCAAATGTTATTCCATCTTTAACCTATAAATGTGCTGGAATGCATTGGCAAATTTTCTAATGTTGAGATATTTCTACACTTCTGAAAGCAACCCTATCATTTATTGTGAATTACTGTCTTAAAACATTGCTGAGGGCTTCCCTGGTGGCACAGTGGTTGGGAGTCTGCCTGCCGATGCAGGGGACACGGGTTCGTACCCCGGTGTGGGAAGATCCCACATGCCGTGCAGCGGCTAGGCCCGTGAGCCATGGCCGCTGAGCCAGCGCATCTGGAGCCTGTGCTCCGCAACAGGAGAAGCCACAACAGTGAGAGGCCCGCATACCGCAAAAAAAATAAAAATAAAAATAAAAATAATGGTGGAGTAAGAGATTGTGGAGTTTAACCCCCTTCACAAACACATCAAAAATACATCTACATGAACAATTCACATGGAAAACTAACTGGAAACTGACAGAAGAACTCCTATACAACCAAGGCTGCAAGAAAGATTCCCACATAATTGGGTAGGATGGAAAGGAAGGTATCGAGTTGGGACCTGTGCCCCTGGGAGGGGATTAAGAGGAAAAGGGGGAGGGGATTAAGAGGAAAAGGGAGATCACACAGGCAGACACTCACCCTGGGGAGTGAGTTGGTCGAGCCACAGACTGGACCTCCCAGTCCTGGGGTCCTACGTGGAGAAGACACGCCCCTTTGGCTGCTTGGAGAATCACTGGGATAGATACAAAGGCTGGAGAAGCCCAGAATCCACTCATGAGGAGTGTGTGGGAGCTGGCTTGCCACTAGACAGGGCGGAGGGAGGTCTGCCCCAGTGGCTGCCACCTGGCCACATTCCCAAATCCAAACTAGGCGAAGCCCCTGGCCCCACTCACGTCATGCCACAGCTTGGTACTGGATCTAAGGCAGCCAGGTCCTGGGAAAAGACTGGAACTAGGGATGCAGAGGCAGCCTGGGGGCCCGGGGAGTAGTCCAGGTGAGGCAGCAGTAGCCACTGTTGGCACTTACTAAAACGGTGCCACAGATGCAGCCAGACCTCCCAGCTGCACAGCCACTGGAACCCCAGTGACCACCATGCCATGATCCCCACTCCCAGCTGGGCGAATGCTTGGGCTCCACACCAGAACCTTGAAACAGAGCTGGGGCAACCACAACAGGGGAAAAGATGCAAACTTGAACTGCACCCCAGTGGAGCTGCAGATGCCTACACAGGCAGCCCTCTGGACCTCTAAGCGCACAATTTCCACTTACTTCAGCACTCCCCTCCTTTGGGGCAGAGGCCCCAGAGTGGGGGAGGACAAGAAACACACTTAAAGGGAACAGAGCCAGCTTGAGCCTGACCCTCAGGGCTTCCACTCCAGCGACTTGGGAGCAGACCCCAACTCTGAGAGGTCGGCCACAGCCATGGTGCAGAGAGGAAGTGTGGCCTCACACTTCGTGCAGCCTCTAGCTCCCCCAACACCACCCACACCCCTATCCAGGTGACAGTGCCCAGCACACCGTGAGGAAAGGCGTGGCCAGCACCCCCATCGTATCCAGCCCTTACAAAGACATTGGGCACACACAGTCTACGTAAGACACTCCCACATAAAAACACCAACTTTAAGACCACAATAGATAACTATTTCACCTAAACTCACAGAGCACGTTGAGTAAAATAAAAAGGCAGAGGAACTACCCTCAATTGCAAGAACAAGATAAAACCTCTGATAAAATAATGAAACAGAAATAATCAGTCTACCAGAAAATGAATTCAGAAAGTTGGTAATAAAAATGAATTAAGAGAATTGATCTAAGCACAGATCCTTTTAACAAGGAACTAGAAACTATAAAGAAAATCAAAAATAGGTCATTCAATTTCTGAGATAAAAAGCCCTCTAGAAGCAGTGGATAGCAGACTAAATGACACAGAAGAATGCACAAGTGACCTGAAAGGTAGAATAATGGAAATTGCTCAATCAGAACAGCAGAAAACAAACGAAAAACCAATAGCAACACACGAGATCTATGGGACAATATAAAATGTGCCAACCTACCCATAATAGGAGTTCCAGAAGGAGAAGAGAGAGAAGAGATTGAAAACATATTTGACAAAATTATGGCTGAGGGCTTCCCTGGTGGCACAGTGGTTGAGAGTCCGCCTGCCGTTGCAGGGGACACGGGTTCGTGCCCCAGTCCAGGAAGATCCCACATGCCGTGGAGCGGCTGGGCCCGTGAGCCATGGCCGCTGAGCCTGCACGCCCGGAGCCTGTGCTCCGCAACAGGAGAGGCCATGGCAGTGAGAGGTCTGCGTACCGCAAAAAAAAAAAAAAAAAAAAAATTATGGCTGAAAATTTCCCAACCTAAAGAAGGAAACAGATACCCAGGTACAGGAAGAACAGAGGGTCCCAAACAAGATGAACCCAAACAGACACACACCAATGCATATCAAAATTAAAATGGCAAAAGTTAAAGATCAAGAGGATTCTAAAGTCAGCAAGAGAAACACTAAGTGTCATATAGAAGGGAATCCCCATAAGGCTATCAGCTTTCCCTGCAGAAACTTTGCAGGCCGGAAGAAAGTGGCATGATATATCCAAAGTGCTGAAAGGGAAGAACCTGCAACCTAGGATACTCTACCCAGCAAGATTATTATTTAGGATAGAAAGAAAGGGACTTCCCTGGTGGTGCAGTGGTTAAGAATCTGCCTGCCAATGCAGGGAACACAGGTTTAATCCCTGGTCCGGGAAGATCCCACATGCCGCAGAGCAATTAAGCCCGTGCACCACAACTACTGAGCCTGCGCTCTAGAGGCTATGAGCCACAACTACTGAGCCTGCACCCCTAGAGCCCATGCTCTGCAACAAGAGAAGCCCGTGCACCACAATGAAGAGCAGCCCCGGCTCACCGCACTAGAGAAAGCCTGCACGCAGCAATAAAGACCCAACACAGGGCTTCCCCGGTGGCGCAGTGGTTGAGAGTCCGCCTGCCAGTGCAGGGGACATGGGTTTGTGCCCCGGTCCGGGAAGATCCCACATGCCATGGAGCGGCTAGGCCCGTGAGCCATGGCCGCTGAGCCTGCGCATCCGGAGCCTGTGCTCCACAACGGGAGAGGCCACAACAGTGAGAGACCCACATACCGCAAAAAAAAAAAAAAAAGACCCAACACAGCCAAAAATTAATTAATTAATTTAAAAAAATAGAATAGAAAGAGACAGAAAGAATTTCTCAGACGAGCAAAAACTAAAAGAATTCAGCAATACTAAACCTAACTAAACTAAAATTAAAAGAAATGTTGACGGGTCTTCTCTAAATGGAGGGAAATAAGTGTCAATAGGAAAGAGAAAAAATTCCAACAGGAAAGGTGAATATATAGTAAGGATTGAAGATCACTTAAACAAGCCAGTGTAGATGGAAAAAACAAAAAAATTGTAAAAGCAACTATAACTACAATAAACAGTAAAAGGATAAGCATGAAGATGTAAAATATGACATAAAAACACAAGATGTGAAGGAGGGGAGTAAAAAATGTAGATCTTTTAGAATGCGTTTGAAATTAAACAGGTATCAGTTTAAAGCAAGTGGGTATAATTATGGGTCAATATATATGAACCCCATGGTAATCACAAATCAAAAACCTACAATAGACAGACAAAAGCCAAAAGGAAAGGAACTCAAGCATACTACAGAAGAAAACCATCAAACCACAGTGGGAAAAACAAAAAGAAGAAGAAATGAGCAAAGAAGAACTACAAAAACAACTGGAAATCGAGGAATGAAACGGCAATAAGTACACACTGATCAATAATTACTTTAGCTCCGCCTGCGACCCTCAGGTGGGTTGACGTGAGGGTCCCTCTCAAGCCAAAAAGCCAGGACCTTTGCACAGCTCCGTTGACTCCAGCGGGTCCCCGCCCTCTGGGGAGCCCCACCTCCACCCCAGCCATGGGAGGGGCTCACTGGGCCGGTCCTTACCTACACAGATGGTGCAAACATTCTGAACAGTGTTGTTTTTGTATCAATATGTTTGTGCAGTGATGAATGTATATATTTCTCAGACTTGGGGTGAGTGAGCAGCAACTGGGCTCTGCCACCGCTCGCTCCCGCCAGACCAAGCCCACCACCGGGGCTCCTCCAGGATTGCAAAAAAGGTAAAGAAGAAAAGACGAACCTTTAAGCAAATACGAATCTCAGAGACTTGCAGCATAGCCATACACCTCCACCTGAGAAACGAACAATCTGGACCCAGACGGACTTTCAGAACCTCACACAGCCATGTGTGTTACCACCGTTGGTCGCCAGTTGGGGGCTCTGGGCTGTCCGTGGCCTCCCCCCCAGCCCCACCCATCAGTATTCACTGGACTGGCCATGTGTAGGAGTGCAATTGGGGCGGGCTGGCTGGGCAGGCGGACCCCAGCCACCCTCCCCACAGCCATCCTGAGTCGGGGTGAGGCCTGGGCAGGTGGGAGGGCAGGGTTCAGGGCAGAGGTGGCCGCATCCGTCCTGTCCCCTTGGCTTGTGGGGGGGGGCGGCAAAAGCAGAGGCGCCAGGCCTCAGAACAGACCAGGGATCCCAGCCCTGCCAGCCCCCTGCAGGGACCAAGGCCCTCGCTCTTCCCCAGAGCCAGGGTGGGCATCATTGGACATGTGAGCCCGATGCCAGGAGGGGGTGGTGGAGCAGGGCCTGACCAGAGCCTCAGTTTGACATTCCAAATCAGGGGGTGGGTGTGTGCTGTGGGAATTGAGGCTGCCTGGGATCCTCTGCCTTGGACCACCCCCCCCACCCCGGCTTGTCACCCCACTTTAATCTTCTACCGGGGACCCCTACGCCTACCCCACCTTGCTATTTATTGCTGTAATTTATTGACCTCAAATATGCTGCACAACAGACCTCACTCAGGGCAGGGAGGATCCCCAGGGCTCCCCCCACCTCCACTTGGCAGGGCCCCATGGGGCCAGGTGCTGAGGAGAACCTCTCTATCCCCCCACCCATCACTTGCTTTCCCCCTCCCCCGTTGGGGGACCAGGTTGGGCACTGGCCCATTCACAAATACCTCAAGGGGGAGGGGGAGGGATGGAGTTATAGCTGTTTTGTTTAATGGGAACTGGAAGAGGGATCATGTCCTGCTATGTGCCCTTCCCAGGAAGGGGGGGACCACCATCGCATTCCTGTACTGGCCACTGCCACTGTCAGTCATCACACTGAGTTCACTTCCCTCCAGAGTTTGGATAAATTCAGGTCAGAGCTGCAGGTATGTAGCCCTCAAGTGTCATAGTAAAGCAGTTCACTGATCTCTCCATTCAGAAGCGTGCAGTGTACAGTGATGAGAAACTGTTATTTTATGATCTTTTCATTAAAAGCTTGATTGAAAAAAAATAATTACTTTAAAAGTCAATGGGCTACCTGCTCCTATCAAAAAATGTAGGGTGGCTGATTGGATTAAAAAAAAAAAACTTGCTCCCTACAAGACTTGCTGCCTACAAGAGACCACTTCAGGGCAAAAGACACACACAAACTGAAAGTGAGAGGAAGGAAAAAAGATATTCCATGCAAATGGAAATGACAAGAAAGCAGGGGTGGCAATACTTATATCAGACAAAACAGACCTTAAGACAAAGGCTGCGATGAAAGACAAAGATATAATGATACAGGGATCAATACAGTAAGAGGATATTACACATGTTAACATATACATACCCAATACAGGAGCACCTAAATATGTAAAGCAAATACAAACAGATATAAAGGGAGAAATTGACAATAATATAATAATATAATAGTAGGAGACTTTTAACACCCCACTGACATCAATGGAAAGATCATCCAGAAAGAAAATCAATAAGGCAACAGAGGTCTTAAATGACACGATATGCCAGTTGGACTTAATTGATATCTACAGGACACTACTTCCAAAAAAGAACATTCTTTTCAAGTACATATGGAACATTCTCCAAGACAGACCACATACTAGATCACAAAACAAGCCTCAACAAATTTAGTAGGATAGGAATTATATCAAGCATTTTTTTCTGACCACGATAGTATGAAACTAGAAATCAACTACAGAAATCAAAACAGGAAAAGAACAAACATGTGGAGACTAAACACCATTGTACTAAAAAAACAATGGATCAACAGTGAAATCAAAGAGGAAGTCAGAAAATACCTCACGACAAATGAAAATGAAAACACAATTTTTCGAAATCTATGGGATGCAACAAAAGCAATTCTAAGAGGGAAGTTCAGAGTGATATAGGCCTTCCTCAAGAAACAAGAAAAAATCTCAAACAACATAACCTATGACCTAAAATAATTAGAAAAGAACAAACAAATCCCAAAGTCAGCAGAAGGAAATAATAAAGGTCAGAGAGGAAATAAAGTAGAGATAATAATAATAGAGAGATCATTGAAACCAAGGTTTGGTTTTTCTGAAAAGATAAACAAAATTGATAGACCTTTAGCCAGGCTCACCAAGAATAAGAGAGGACCCAAATAAGAAATGAAAGAGGAGAAATAAGAACTGATACCACAGAGATACAAAAAGTCATAAGAGAATACTATGAAGTTATATGCCAACAAATTGAACAAATTAGAAGAAATGGACAAGTTTCTAGAAACATACAGCGTGCCAAGACTGACTCCAGAAGGAACAGATAATTTTTTTTTTTGGAACAGATAATTTGAACAGACCAATCGCTAGAAGTGAAATAGAATCTAATTTAAAAAAAAAACAAAAAAACTCCCAGCAAACAAAAGTCCAGGACTAGATAGCCTCACTGGGGAATTCTACCAAACATAAAAACATAAACATATAACTATCCTTCTCAAACTATTCCAAAAAATTGAAAAGGAGGGAACACCCCCAAATTCATTCTACAAGCCACCATTACCCTGATACCAAAACCAGACAAAGACTCTACAACAAAAAGGAAATTACAGGGTAATATCTTTGATGAATATAGATGCAAAAATTCTCAACAATGTATTAGCAAACTGAATTAGACAGTACATAAAAAGGAACTACACCATGATCAAGCTGGATTCATTCCAGGGTCACAAGTATGGTTCAACAAATACAAGTCAATCACTGTGATACACCACATTTTAAAGGAAAGAAAAATCACATGATTATCTCAATAGACTCAGAAAAAGCATTTAACAAAATACAACATCCATTTATAATAAAAAACTCTCATAAAAGTGGGTGTAGAGGGAACATATCTCAACATAATAAAAGCTATATAATGGGAGTTCCCTGGTGGCACAGTCGTTAAGAATCCGCCTGCCAATGCAGGGGACACGGGTTGGAGCCCTGGTCCAGGAAGATCTCACATGATGAGGAGCAAGTAAGCCCATGCGCCACAACTACTGAGCCTGCGCTCTAGAGCCCGTGAGCCACAGCTACTGAAGCCCGTGCACCTAGAGCCCTTGCTCTGTAACAAGAGAAGCCACCGCAAGGAGAAGCCTGTGCACTGTAATGAAGAGTAGCCCCCGCTCACCACAACTAGAGAAAGCCCGCATGCAGCAACAAAGACCCAACGCAGCCCAAAAATTAAAAAAAAAAAATTTTAAGTACAATTTTTAAAAAAAAAAGCTATTTATGATAAACCCACAGCCAACATAATACTCAATGGTGAAAAGCCGAAAGCCTTTCCAGTAAATTCAGGAACAAGACAAGGATGCCCACTTTCATCACTTCTATTTAACATAGTACTGGAAGTCCTAGCCACAGCAAATCAGACAAGAAAAAGAAATAAAATGTATCCAGTTTGGAAGGAAAGAGATAAAACTGTCACTATTTGCAGATGACATGATACTTTGTATAGAGAACCCCTGAAGTCTCCACCCAAAAACCATTGGAAGTAATAAATGAATTCAGCAAGACTGCAGGATACATGATTAATATACAGAAATCTGTTGCATTTCTTTACACTAATAATGAAATATGAGAAAATAAAGTTTTTAAAAGTCCCATTTAAAATTGCATCAAAAAATACCTGAGGAATGTGGTAGTTGCGGTGGGGGGAAGAGAAATATTCTATAGTCCTATGATTAGGTCTCAGTCTTTTAGTGACTCTATGAATCTGGACTATAAACTTCACAACTGTTTCTCAGATTCCACCCACCCTTAGGTTGGACAAGATGGCTAGAGTGGGCTGGAGTAGGCATTTCCCTTCTCCCATGCGGCTCCAGCCAGCTGAAGTTGGATATTTTCTTCCACCAGGTTAGTGAGACTCTGATAATACCCTAGCAGGTAGGGCTCTGGCTAGTTAGGTTGCCCTGAGGGCAGACCTTGTTAAGAACAAAGTGCTCTAGCATATTTCAGAATGGTTCCAGGAGTTCCCTGGTTGCCTAGTGGTTACTGCCATAGCCCAGGTTCAATCCTTGGCAATCCCTGGTCAGAGAACTGAGATCCCACAAGCTGTTCAGCACAGCTGAAAAAAAAAAAAAAAGGGAATTCCCTGGCAGTCCAGTGGTTAGGACTCAGCGCTTTCACTGCCAGGGCCAGGTTCGATCCCTGATCCCTGGTTGGGGAACTAAGATGTTGCATGGCACGGCCAAAAAAAAAAAGGTTCTTTTCTCTTCCCCATGCTAGAAGCACAAGGGGATTTTCCTCCACATTTAATGTGGGAACCTGGTCAAATTCCTCGAGGTAAATTCCACAATACTATCGCAGCCCCGTTATGACTGGGTCCCCCCAGGAGTTAACTCCCAGATTGTGCAACTTGTCCTCTAACAGTTTGTCAGCTACAATTTAGGTTTTCCTACCCCAGCACTGGTTCCCATGGTAGTTTCCCCTAATCTCTGTTCCAGCAAGCAAAGATATTTGCCTATCTCTCCAATCTTGGGAGCAGCTGTATGCCCTGTGTCCTTCCCTCTCTTATTTTTTATTTTTACTTTTTAAATTATTTTTTAAAGGTATTTTTAATTTTTTTAATTAATTAATTTTATTTTTAAATTTATTTTTGGCTGCGTTGGGTCTTCGTTGCTGCACGTGGGCTTTCTCTAGTTGCGGCGAGCGGGGGCTACTCTACGTTGAGGTGCGCGGGCTTCTCATTGCGGTGGCTTCTCTTGTGATGCACGGGCTCTAGGCTCACGGGCTTCAGTAGTTGTGGCTCCTGGGCTCTAGAGCGCAGGCTCAGTAGCTGCAGTGCACGGATTTAGTTGCTCTGCGGCATGTGGGATCTTTCCAGACCAGGGCTCAAACCTGTGTCCCCTGCACTGGCAGGCAGATTCTTAACCACTGCACCACCTGGGAAGTCCCTCCCCTCTCTCATATATTCAGGAAGAGTTGTTTGATTTTTCAATATGTTCATCTTTTCTCTTTTTGTTAGGATTGATCGGCAACTTCCAAGCATCTCACATGCCAATCAGAAACTGAAATTCTGAGGTCTGCCTTTTTATAATTAACATATCACATTCTTTCCCCCTAGACCATACTGTGTCCTCCCCAGAACTCTTTCCTTCCCCAGACAACCTGAGAGTTTTTAGATCAATTTAGCAATTTTCTTTGTCCATTTCCTGATTGAATTCATCGAATTCATCAATTATGACCAACTTTAGCAGAAAGCATTCAAATAACAGGTAATAAGATTTAATGAAAGAGGTAGCAGATCCACTTCAGGTGATCCTACCTGGACAAGGCTAGTGACCACCCACTGCCTCCCCCATAGGTGGGAGATACCCAGAACTGAAGAGGGGGTGCTGTGTGTCAGTTCATGAGGTGGGGCCAGGAACAAGACATTAACTATGAAACTGAGCA
Source organism: Lagenorhynchus albirostris (assembly GCF_949774975.1). Lineage (NCBI taxonomy): Eukaryota > Metazoa > Chordata > Mammalia > Artiodactyla > Delphinidae > Lagenorhynchus > Lagenorhynchus albirostris. Next base: position 13,903,320 of record NC_083113.1, read on the forward strand.
GGAACCTGCAGGATACCCCCAGGCACAGACCCCCCCCCATTTTCCCTGCCTCCTGTTTGCAGAAAAGCTTTAGTCTCCTACGTCTTCCCCCAGTCCAAAGAGCAAATTTCATCAGAGAAGTGAGAAAATGCAGAAACAAAAACAGGCAAGCAAGACAAAATAGTAATAGTTAATACCCATAAAACAAAGTCAAGGACCTTTAGTTCTTCCTAAAGGGCTACAGATGATATCCTGAGCCAAATGTATGCGTTGTTTTGCAGATACTAAAACCCTACCAGGTGGAAGACGTTAACTGCATGCTGACCACAAGCACATAGACCTCACACCAGCTGGAACGAGAAGGTTGATGATGTTAACTCCTGAAATACCACCCCGTTACCAATGAATCAGAAGAATGCCCATGAGCTGATCAGGGAGGCTGCATCCCTCTCCCTCATGCCATCTTTAAAAACTCTTCCCTAAAAGCCAACAGAGAATCCAGGTCTTTTAAGCATTCACCTTGCAACAAACACTGTACTTTGCTTCACCACAACCCAGTGTCAAGAGATTGGCTTTGCTGCACATTGGGCGAGTGGACCCAAGTTTGGTCCGGTAACAATTACAATGCATAAAGTTCTGTACACACAAGACTACGTATGCAATATAAATCATACATACAAAATTAAATCATATTTTTAAATGTAATCATTTGCAAGATTATGGAGTACCTGCCTCATATTGTTGCTTGGCCTCTGGGTTCAGCTTTAAAGAAAACACCGGCCTCAGGAAACTCAGAGCCTGAAAAAAAAAAAAAAGAACCATTTGTAACTCACAGAAATACATGGAAAGTTTGATAACCACTATAAAAATGTACCATAGAGCCTAGCTGCTCAAAGTGTGGTCTGTCGACCAGCAGCATCTGCATTACCTCGGAACTTGTTATAAATGGAGAATCTCAGGCCAACGGAATCACCATACCCAAGAAATCAGTATCTGCAGTTTAAACAGATTCCCAGGGAACTTAAAGGTACATTTGAGTTTAAAAAGCCCCATCAGGGGGCCTCCCTGGTGGCGCAGTGGTTGGGAGTCTGCCTGCCGATGCAGGGGGCACGGGTTCATGCCCCGGTCCGGAAAGATCCCACATGCCGCGGAGCGGCTGGGTCCGTGAGCCATGGCCGCTGAGCCTGCGCGTCCGGAGCCTGTGCTCCGCAACGGGAGAGGCCTCAGCGGTGAGGGGCCCTCGTACCGCAAAAAAAACAAAAAAAGCACCATCAGAGAGAGATACACAAGTATAAAATCTGTCTTTACCCTGAAACAGCCCTGCCTCTTGCCCTTGAAACTTTCTCAAGTAGAATCTCTCCCTTTCTCACTCCCCTTACCTCTGAAATGGGAGCTGGGTTAAAAGTTCTCCCTCCACCCGTTGTGCATTCTAGGTTTCCTCCCCATCTTTATGCAAAATACCACATTCCCTATACCTTTACATGGCGCCCTATTCCCCACCCCCACCCCACCCCCGCATCACAGGCTTTTTCCATACCACTAAGTGAGTTGAATTCAGGTGGGTGATGAGTTTATCTCTCTAGCCACTCAACTCAAATAAATGACCCTTTCCCAGCCTGCCTTGCATACACACTCAGGACATTGTTGTCACCTGGAGCCGGTCCAGGTGTATTGTTTTCACTTCAAACATCCAAGTCTGAGTCAATGTTGACCCTTCCCACTGATACACTATCACTTCTCGATAAATCCAGCTGCTTCTAGTCTGTCTTTTATACCCTCCAGTCCTGCCACCCCTCATTACTGTCTTTCCCCCTTTCATTCATGTATTTCAGTCCCTCCTTCTACCCACCCCCCATTCTGATGGGGACCATATCTCCATTCTAATTCTCCCCTCTTCTCTCCCTCTCTTCATCCACTCCTCTTATGCATAGACTTTTCAATGCACTTTTGCTCACTCTTGTCGTGGTCAAATTCAGTATGTCTCTCAAACTTTAGGTCGGGGGAGCCTAACTCAATTTATAGCTGATTTTGGAAGTGGAAGATGGGACACATTGTACAGAGAAGAACCAGGATTGTAACTCTCTCTCTTCCTCTGCAGTCTCCTTCAAAATTTCTCCTTATAACCCATAATTCCTGTTCTGCAATTCTCTGATTTGTCTGAACTTCTGTACTCTTTTCCAGGTACTTGGGCGCTCAAGTTGTGATACTGTTATTTATAATAAGAAATATATATTTTGTCTTAGTCTCTGCTCCTGACACAGAGCTCCTAAAACCCTTGGCATTTCCTGTGATGAGAGCCATAAAGGTGCTTTTCACTGTGTTCATGAGGTGACTTCTGGAGGGTATCACTTTGGGAAGTATAAACATTTTAACCATATTAATTCTTCCAACCCATGAATGCTGGTTATCTTTCCATTTAAATATGACTTCTCTAATTTTTATCAATTTTTTATAAACTTCAGTGTTCATGTGTTTTACCTGTTTGGTTAAGTTTATTCTTTTTTTTTTTTAATAAATAAATGTATTTATTTATTTTTGGCTGCATTGGGTCTTTGTTGTTGCATGCGGGCTTTCTTTCTTTTTTTTTTTTTCGCGGTACGCGGGCCTCTCACTGTTGTGGCCTCTCCCGTTGTGGAGCACAGGCTCCGGACGCGCAGGCTCAGCGGCCATGGCTCACGGGTCTAGCTGCTCCATGGCATGTGGGATCTTCCCGGACCGGGGCACGAACCCGTGTCCCCTGCACTGGCAGGCAGACTCTCAACCACTGCACCACCAGGGAAGCCCAGGGCTTTCTTTTTAGTTGCAGCAAGCGGAGGCTACTCTTCGTTGTGGTGCACAGGTCTCTCACTGGGTGGCTTCTCTTGTTGCAGAGCACGGGCTTTAGGCACGTGGGCTTCAGTAGTTGTGGCACATGGGCTCCGTAGTTGTGGCTCGTGGGCTTAGTTGCTCCACGGTATGTGGGATCCTCCCGGACCAAGGCTCGAACCCATGTCCCCTGCATTGGAAGGTGGATTCTTAACCACTGCACCACCAGGGAAGTCCCAGTTTCCATTTTATTCATCCCATTTCTTGATAACCACCTGACGATTCATAAACTGGTCCCCATACTCACAGAGGGCAAGGATAGACTAGAGAAAGATGTAGATCACGCTAGACTGGTGGGTGACAAGTCTAATGAGCAAAGAAACTTAGTTAAAAGGCTTCTCCTGGGTGGACACAAGACAAGTAGATCCCCACACCCACGCAACAAATCTTAACATGTTTATACAGAGGACTTAACTGGGTTCAGTCACACACTGACTTCGGATGGTCTCAGCAACACCTTACTCTCTCAAGGCTGTGTTCTTGCAGAAGCTTCCACTATGGGAAATGTGGGCAGAATGTACATTCCAAGGACAGAAGACGGGGTGAGGAGTCTCTCGTTGGCTGGGTTCGTCTCACAGGTCACATCCTCTGGATTACTTTCTCCGACATCACCTAAGCATCAGTGACGTGCGTGTTCACGCTGTAGGTGAGGGCTGGTGTTTGATGAAGTTGCAGCATCAGTTCCTGCTCTTGAGGGCTCAGGCATGGACTCTGCACAGCTCCATCAGCTGGGATTAGCATATGGGAAGACTCAGGGAGTCCTCAGTGGCAAAACTGCGGGTATCACTGACAGCCACAAGGGCTGCTTGGTACTCCTTGGTGATAGTGGATAAGGTCTTCCTGCTCTTCTTTTCTCCTCCAGTGTGAGGTCACAGCCGAAGGGATCACTCTTGGCAGCAAGATATGTGGGATGGGAGGATGTGGCGACACAGGTGAAATGCTTCTATTTCCTATAGGGACCTTCTTGGTTTTCCTGTGCCCCACACAGACACTGCTGCTGCTGCTGCTTTTTTTAATATTGAAGTACAGTTGATGTATAATATTATACAAATTACAGTTGTACAATACAGTGATTCACAAATTTTAAAGGTTATACTTCATTTATAGTTATTATAAAATATTTGCTATATAACCCACGTTTAATGATGCTCCAGTCTTTTCCACTGTGGCTGTACATTTCCCACCAACACTGTATGAAGGTTCCCTTTTCTCCATGTCCTCGCCAACATTTGTTATTTGTGTTCTTTTAGATGATGGCCATTCTGACAGGTGTGGGTTGGTATCTCATTGTGGTTCTGATTCGTATTTCTCTGATGATGAGCCATGTTGAGCATCTTTTCATGTGCCTGTTACCCTGCCACTTCTTTTTTTTTTTTTTTTTTTATTGCGATACGCGGGCCTCTCACTGCTGTGGCCTCTCCTGTTGCGGAGCACAGGCTCCGGACGTGCAGGCTCAGCGGCCATGGCTCACGGGCCCAGCCGCTCCGCGGCATGTGGGATCTTCCCGGACCAGGGCACGAACCCACGTCCCCTGCATCGGCAGGCGGACTCTCAACCACTGCGCCACCAGGGAAGCCCACCCTGCCACTTCTTAATTGAACTCCAGAGCTCTCCCAGAGCTATTTTCATCAGTGGATAATTATTAAATCATTGTTTTTTGTCAGGTACAAATGCTGGGACCACCTAGTCCACTATGTTGCTAATGTCACACTCCTAAATGCTTTTTTTTCTTTAGGAGATTAAGATGGTCCAAGGGAAATAGGTATTTTTACATGGTATTAACGGAGCTAGCTCAACTGAAACCAGCTAGGAAAACTAGTTGGTTTCTGCTGTTTCTCCAAAGACACCTGATGACTGTCCTTTATACTGAAATTTGGTTAAGGAGGCACTTAGAGGACAGAAATTGCTGGTAATGATGAAAGATAGAAGGATTTATTCTTTCAGAAAAAAAATAAATTCCTGGGCTGTGACGTGTTTAGACCGAAGTGGACCCATTAAAGGTGTTTAGAAATGTATCTCAGTTGATCAAGATTTGGATCACAGAACCTTCTCAGGATCCATGGATGTGTTTGCCATCACTGTGGAGACCAGGGCCTGCCCTACTCCCTCAGCTGGAGCACTTTGGGAAGAGGTACTGATCTAGACTGCTGGAATCCTCCTCCTCAGGTAAGACGTATAATTGTATAAGTTGATCCACGTCGTAAGGAGTGGAGGCCCAAGGAGGATCAGAGTCTCTGAAACTTATCTGCTGGAGATCATCAGGCAGAAAATCACAGGATGAATTGCGTGGAGTGGTGGCAGCCCCTTCATGTTGCTCAACACGAAAAGCCTTATGTAGTTCATGATAGGAAGCATCTGAGATGCCGCGACTCATGGGATGAGTGTTCCCTGAAGTGCCAGGTAAGGGCATCTCTTCCCCTTTCACTGAAATGACCTGTTGTGGGTCTTCTAGGGACAGATTGCGCTGAGATTGATCCTCTTTCCTCCTTTTGACACGCTGGTTTTTAAACCAAGTCTGGGAAGGGAAGAGATGAGCGGGTTAATAAGGGGGGATGTGTCCAAAGGGGAATCCTCATGTACCTCAGAAATTAGGTTGCTTTGGTGTGTGAAAGTGACTCTCACATGTCTTCATACTTATCTGAATGAGGAAGGTTCTTTCTATCCTCTCTGTCCTGGGATCCAGGGGGCAAAGGGAGTGTAGGATTGTGCTAGCAATTGGTAGAACAGGACAGAACACTTTAAGCCCAGAACACGAGGTATCTTTAAGAAAGTGGGTGTTGTCTTGGCGGATACTCTGGGTTCTCAGAGAGAGGATTCTGAAGCCTGAGAATATGCAGGGGGATTCTAGCTTGGGGTGCCTTCAGGATTCGTTCAGGGGTTCTTATGCCCTGAATATTCTGTGGGTACTTAGCTGCAAGGCATGTAGGTAATTGTGAATGTCATGATTAAGGAGAACCTAGAATAAACAGGAACAGACCCGAATGGGAGTATCTGAGATCCATCATCACCAAAGGATATCATCTAGCATTGTGGGCCTGCAGTCAGAAAGGCCTGGGTTCAAATTCTAGCTCTTGTGTTTATAATTCTCGGAAGGCAATTCCTCTCTGTGACCCTTGGTGTTCTTCAATAAAAGCAGTGGTCATCAGAACAAATATATAAAATGCTTAACATCTGTTCTGGCGCACAGCAATTTTTCAAGCAATCAGAATTATACTGATGACTAAATGTGTGTGAAACTCTGAGTTAGGTGTGCTATCTGGCTATATAGAGACAGACTCAGGGACATACCTTTATTATTGACTCATCAAGATGAATATCTGAAGAAAGTTCTTTTATAATGAACCAATTTGGGTACATGGTCTTTTCAAATGTATCTTTTAGTGCTCCAAGCTGTTCCCGGCTGAATTGTGTGCGGAATCGGCGAGCTGAATTTGGATTTCCTGTAAAAAGAATAGACAAAAATCTTTCATAAAAGATATATCCAGGGCTTCCCTGGTGGCGCAGTGGTTGAGAGTCCGCCTGCCGGTGCAGGGGACACAGGTTCGCGCCCCGGTCCAGGAAGGTCCCACGTGCCGTGGAGCAGCTGGGCCCATGAGCCATGGCCGCTGAGCCTGTGCGTCCGGAGCCTGTGCTCCGCAATGGGAGAGGCCACAACAGCGAGAGGCCCGCGTACTGCACACACACACAAAAAAAAAGATATATCCAATAATAAAGGTAGTGGATAAATCACAAGTAGTAAAATTGATTCAAAATTAATTTTGAGTCCAGAGATACATAAAATAAAAAGATGTAAAATGTGTCATCAAAAATATAAAATGTGGGGCTTCCCTGGTGGCGCAGTGGTTGAGAGTCTGCCTGCCGATGCAGGGGATACGGGTTCGTGCCCCGGTCCGGGAAGATCCCACATGCCGCGGAGCGGCTGGGCCCGTGAGCCATGGCCGCTGAGCCTGCGCGTCCGGAGCCTGTGCTCCGCAACCGGAGAGGCCACAACAGTGAGAGGCCTGCGTACCGCAAAAAAAAAAAAAAAAGATATATATATAGATAGATAGATAGATAGATAGATAGATAGATAACATGGGAGGGGGATTTAAAAATATAAAGTTTGGGATATGTTCAAAATTAAGTTACTATCAACTTAAAAGAGACTATCAAATACATAGTATATTATATATGTGAACCTCATGGTAACTACAAAGCAAACACTTAAATACCTAAAGAAAATGACAAAAGATATAAAAACACTAAAGAAAACAATCAAACCACAAGGGAAGAGAGAAAGAGAAGAAGAAAGGAACAGAGAGGACTACAAAAATAGCCAGAAAATAATTTTTAAATAGCAATAATTACATATCTATCAATAATTACTTTAAAGGTAAATGGACTAAACTCTCCAATCAAAAAACATAGGTGGCTGAATGGATAAATAAAAATTAAAAAAAAAAGAAGCAAGACCCTTCTATATGCTACCTGTAAAAGACACACTTCAAAACTGAAAACACTCACAGAATGAAATGAAGGGATCAAAAAAATATATACCATGCCGACGGGAAGGAAAAGAAAGCTAGGGTAGCAATACTTATATCAGAAAAAATAGACTTTAAAACAAAACATTGTAACAAAAGACAAAAAAGGAATTATAGAATGATAAAGGGGTCAATCCAACAAGAAGATATAACATTTGTAAACATTTCTGCCCCCAACATAGGAGGACATAAATATAGAAAGTAAATATTAAAGAAATAAAGAGAGAAATACACAGCAACAATAATAGTTAAGGACTTTAATATTACATTTTTAAGGAAACTACTTTCAAGCTAAAATTCTCTATGCAGCCAAATTTATCCTTCCATGTGACGACAGGATAAAGACACTTTCAGATGCTCATAGGTTCAACCAACTTATCTTCCGTGTACTACACGAAGATATAGTTCAACCCAGCAAAATAAAGAACGGTGGGTCAGGGAGGAGGAATGTCCCTGGCGGTCCAGTGGTTAAGAATCCGTGCTTCCAATGCAGGGGGCATGTGTTCGATCCCTGGTTGGGGAGCTAAGATCCTGTGTGTCACGCAGTATGGCAAAGAAAACAAAAACAAAAGTGGGGGGGATTTGTGTGGAAGAAAAGAGGATCCACACAAAAGGGTAACAAGGGGAATTCCCAGGTTGATTCCTATACACCAGGCCTGGAAAGCAAGCACCTGTGTAAAAGACACAATAGGCCCCAAACGTGCTAAGCCCCATGTCAGCAAACCAAAACTTAATACTTAACCTAACTCTAGTTTCAGCCCCTCTCAGGAATGTGACCTTTAATCAGTCAATCTAGAATTTCCTGGCCAGCACTAGTGAGCTAATCTTCCCTCAAAGGTGACCCCTGTCTTCCCCCAAAGGTGACTCTGCCTGAAATAATCCTTTCTTTTATTTATGACTTCCTTGTCTCACCCCTTTCTGCCTTTACAAACCTTCATTTTGGGACTTCCCTGGTGGCAGAGTGGTTAAGAATCCGCCTGCCAATGCAGGGGACACATGTTCGATCCCTGGTCCAGGAAGATCCCACATGCCTCGGAGCAACAAAGCCCGTGCACTGAGCCTGCTCTCTAGAGCCGGTATGCCACAACTACTGAGCCCGCGTGCTGCAACTACTGAAGCTTGCGTGCCTAGAGCCCATGCTCCGCAACAAGAGAAGCCACCACAATGAGAATCCCACGTATCGCAACGAAGAGTTGCCTCCGCTCTCAGCAACTAGAGAAAGCCCGTGCGCAGCCAAAAAGCAAAACAAAAAAAACCCTTCGTTTTGTACAGCTCCTCAGAAGCTCCTTTCTTTTTCCTAGATGGGATGTTACCCAGTTCATGAATTGTTATAATAAATAACAATAATAAAAATAAATAAATAATAGAGCCAATTAGATCTTCAAGTTTACTCAGTTGAATTTTGTTATTTAACACACCATATAAGAGACAATCAGGAAAATGGGTTCAATTGATTACCTGATGGGTTTGGGTCATCGGGAAAAAATACTGAATATGCCACAGGCCAAACTGATAAATCACACAGTTGAAAATTAAGAAAGATGCACCTTAAGCATATGAGGAAAAACGAAGAATATTAACACCTCAAATTGTGAAGTTTATGTGACGTGAGTCATTCTGGTATAAATTAATTCTGCAGGGAACAATATTTACATAAGTCTGATTAAAATAAATTGATATTGACTTAATCAAAACATTTTTAAATTTATTTCTTGGCCGCACCATGCGGCATGTGGGATCTTAGTTCCCCGACCAGGGATCAAACCTGTGCCCCCTGCTTTGGAAGCATGGAGTCTTAACCACTGGACTGCCAGGGAAGCCCCCAAAATATTAATATTAAAATATTATTAAATTACTTTAACTAACCAATAATCAAGTGTTAAAGTATTATTAACCTCTATTAGTAAGGTGTATAGAGTGAAAATGAGGAGGGATGGGGCTATGGATCTAAAATCTTCATCTACCAAACTGAGAGGACAATATATAAAATTGATGAATGAACTACTATTTTCATTAGTTCAGTATCAAACAATAGTGATGGAACATGTATCAGAAGAACCAGTTACAAGTTTTGATGAGTGGGCCTGTTGAGGCACAATACTGCTTTCTTCTATTATTAAAAGAAAATTGTCTTAAAGAAACAATTTAAGGGCTTCCCTGGTGGCGCAGTGGTTGAGAGTCTGCCTGCCGATGCAGGGGACACGGGTTCGTGCCCCGGTGCGGGAAGATCCCACGTGCCGCGGAGCGGCTGGGCCCGTGAGCCATGGCCGCTGAGCCTGCGCGTCCGGAGCCTGTGCTCCGCAACGGGAGAGGCCGCAACAGTGAGAGGCCCGCGTACCGCAAAAAAAAAAAAAAAACAATTTAAGGGGACTTCCATGGGGGTCCAGTGGTTGAGACTTTGTCTTCCACTGCAGGGGGTGTGTGTTTGATCCCTGGTCAGGGAGCTAAGATCCCACATGCCTCCGGGCCAAAAAACCAAAACATAAAACAGAAGCGATATTGTAACAAATTCGATAAAGACTTTAAAAATGGTCTACATTTTAAAAAACTTTTTAAAAATCTTTAAAAATAAAGAGTTTAAAAAGAAAATATGTATACAATTATATTCACATCCCTGGACAAGAAGGAGACTTCTAAACTAGGCTTTCCAAATACAATAATAAAAGGGAAATGTTGGTAAATATTCCAACATCAACATTTAAAATATCTGGGCAATAGAACTCATGAGTAAATTTAAAAACACAAGCCACAGATTGGGAGAATATATTTGCAACAAATATAAGAAATACATTATCGGTGTCTAGAATAAAACAAAAATGTTCTACTAAGCCTCAAGGTAAAAAAAAAAAAAAAAACCACAACACTAGAAAAATGGCAAAGAAGAGAAGTGGAAAATCAGCATAAGAGAAAAGCAAAACTTAAAAATAGACTTTAAAATAGAGTGAAGAGTCTCAATTTCACTGGTTAATAAAGAAATGGAATTGGATCAAATTTCAAGTACCCACTATTAAAAACAAAACCCCCCAAATGGAGTCACTTATGCTAAGCTCCACATCATCAAACAGAGACTTAATTTAGTTTCAGCTCTCCCAAAAATGGAATCTTAAACAAATCAATCAGGAATTACTCAATCAGCACTAGTTAGGTAACTGCCTGATAGACTCCTGCCGCCCCATAAAGGGAAGTAACCCTGCAATAATCAATCTGATTTTTTGCCTTGTATAACTTACTAGTTCCTGCTCCCTTCTGCACATAAAAATCATTCATTTTACACAGCTCCTCGGAGCTCCTTTTGATATGCTAGATTGGATGCTGCCTGATTCATGAATCGTTGAATAAAGCCAAGTAAGATCTTTAAAACTTTACTCAGTTGTTTTTTGAACACCACCAAATGGTTGACACTTAAAAAGTATGCCCGTACCAGATGTTAAAAAAGGTGGAGAAACAAAAACTCACATTACTGGTGGTGTAAATGGGGAAAACATTTGTATTCTACTACAAGTTAATCATTAAAGGGATGTTAAATTATACATAATAGCCCATCTCTGGGAACCCTGCCTCCCAGGTAATGATCATTAAGCTAAAATATCTTTGTTTAGCTCAGGAAACATCCTGACCAGGTCAACCTGTGAATGACTGCAGGAATGACTGGCAATCTGACACATCTGCTCCTGAGGCGATGGAAACCAGGAAATGTTTGACTTTACTCCCTCGCCTCTTAGCATAAAAGAAGCCTGAACTCAGGTAAGGTGATTCTTTGGGACATGAGTCCACCGTGGTGAGTCCACCGTGGTAACTCCACCATCTTCTCGGTCTGCCAGCTTTCTGAATAAAGTCGCTATTCCTTGCCCCAACAAGTCATCTCTCGATTTACTGGCCTGTTATGCAGCGAGCATATGCAGCGAGCAGAATGAGCTTGGACTCCGTAACACTGGTAGTCCAGTTACAAATTGTTTTTCAGATGCTCCCTGTTGGTATAACCCAGTGGTTCCCCAAACTGACAACCTGGTGTTGGCAAAGCCCAGGGGCTACCACAAAGTCTCACCCCTCTCACCTTACTTTATCACAACCCAAACACTCAACCTCTAGCATCTTAAGCAGACATTGCCTTTGCCCCAGCTTACCTGCCATGATATTTTTTACAAGTGCAGTGATTCAACCAGGTGTTTCCTGACTCTGAATTGTCGTCTATGTGTCTGCTGGGCTTAGAAGCCTAATATTTAAGCAAAATTTTAACAAAATCAGGTCTCTGCCCTACCCCTCCCTAAGGCCACACCCTCCAATCATCCACTCAACACATGCTTATTGAGAACCTATTCTGTGTCTGGTGCTGGGCAGGGTCCTGGGAATAAAAGTGTGAGTCCAGATTTCATCTCTGACCTCACACAGTGGAGGAAAATAAATGAAAGTCAAGGAAGAAATGAATAAAATGTTCAAAATTGTCACTCAGGACAAAAGAGTAAGTAAACAGGGTGCTGGGAGAAAGAATAAGTTTTGTAAGACACCTGAAATCGGAAGGTGAAGAAGGGGTTCTGTGGGTGGGCAACTCTTGGCCTGACCTGGGGTGCAAGAATGAGGTGTCTAGGGGACAGCTTGTGGAGGAGATGGACTGTCAAAGTCCCTGATATCCAGTTCTGCCCAGCTTTCCCACACGAGACAGCAGCAAACTCGGGTGAAGAACTTGGCAGGGCTTAAATCGTAGAGGAGGTCCTCGTAACTTACATTAAGGAGTTTGGATTTTGGACAGTCGAAAGCCCATGAAGAATTCTAAGCAAGGGAACTTAACATACGAATTGAATTTTAAAAAAAATCATGCCTCTCGGGACTTCCCTGGTGGCACAGTGGTTAAGACTCTGCCCTCCCAATGCAGGGGGCCCGGGTTCGATCCCTGGTCAGGGAACCAGATCCCGCATACATGCTGCAACTAAGAGTTCGCACACCACAGCTAAGGAGCCGGTGAGCCGCAACTAAGGAGCCCACCTGCTGTAACTAAGACCCAGCACAACTAACTAAATAAATTTTTTAAAAAATTAATAAATTTTTTAAATAAATAAATAAATAAAAATAACCATGCCTCTCTCTTGCCTCTTAGCTTCCCTTTCACTGGCCCTTTGTTCTTCATTTTTCTTCCACCTTCATTTATTTATTCTTCCTCAAGACATTTTTCTCTGTGATGGGTCTTACTCATGTATTTTGGTGAACATATATAAGCATTTCTGTAATTTCTGAGGCGATTTTCCCAGGATCCAGACTTGGAGCTTACTCTTTCCCAAAGACCATATGTACCTTGTTGAGCTTATTTTTTAATATGTACTCTGTTGAACTGGTCATTGGAGCCTCCTATAGTCTAGATATCCAGGTAGGGCTTGTAGTGGTTTTTTGTTTGTGTGAATAAACATTTTATTATGGAATAATTTTAGATTCATAGAAAAGTTGCAAAGATAATACAGAGAGTTTCCGTATACACTTCATCCAGCTGCCTCTAATGTTAAGATCTTACATACCCAAGTACACTTGCCAAAAGAAATTCACATTGGTATGTTAGTACTAACTAAATTTCAGACTTTATTTTGATTTCACCAGTTTTTCCACTAATGTCTTTTTTCAGACGTTATTTTTTTAGAGCAGTTCTAAGTTCCACACAAAATTGAAAGTAAGGTACAGAGACTTCCCATAAACCCTCCCCGTTATTCATGCCCCATTAGAGTGGTACATTTTTTATAATAGATGAACCTACACTGACACATCATAATCATCCAAAATCCATAGTTTACCTTAGGGTTCGCTCTTGGTGTTATACTTCCTATGGGTTTGGACACATGTGTAATAACATATCTTATATGTTATAAGATATTATAACATATTTTATATAACATAATAATAAAATATTATGCAGGGGATTTTCACTGCCCTAAAAATCCTCTGTGTTCAACCTACTCATCTCCCTCACCCTGGGGACCGCTGATAATTTTAGTGTCCCCATAGTTTCACCTTTTACTGAATGTCCTATAGTCAGAATCATACACTATGTAGCCTTTTCAGATTGGATTCTTTCACTTACTAATATGCCTTTAAGGTTCTTCCATGTCTTCTCATGGCTTCGTTCACTCATAGCACTGAGCAATATCCCAATTGTCTGGATGTACCACAGTTTATTTATCCATTCACCTACTGAGAAACACCTTGATTTCTTCCAGCTTTTGGCAATTATGAATAAAGCTGCTATAAACATTTATGTGCAGGTTTTCTATGGACAGAAGTTTTCAACTCCTTTGGGTAGACATTTAGGAGCACATGGTGAATCACATGGTGAGAATACGTTTAGCTTTGGAAGAAAACATCAAACTGTTGTTCCAAAGCAGCTGTACCATTCTGCACTCCCACCAGCAATGAATGAAATTTCCTGTCTCTCCACATCCTCACCAGTATTTGGTGTTGTCTGTGTTCTAAATTTTAGGCATACTAAAAGGTTGGTGGTGGTATCTTGTTGTTTTAATTTACAATTCCCTAATGATATTTGATGTTAAGCATCTTATTATAGATTTATCTGCCATCTGTGTATCTTTGTTAAGGCATCTGTTCAGATCTTTGGCCCATTTTTTTTTTTTTTTTTTTTTTTTTTTTTTTTGCCATACGCGGGCCTCTCACCGTTGTGGCCTCTCCCATTGCGGAGCACAGGCTCCGGACGCGCAGGCCCAGCGGCCATGGCTCACGGGCCCAGCCGCCCCGCGGCATGTGGGATCCTCCCGGACTGGGGCACGAGCCCGTGTCCCCTGCATCGGCAGGCGGACTCTCAACCACTGCGCCACCAGGGAAGCCCTTTTGGCCCATTTTTAAATTGACTTGTTCTTCTTCTTATTGTTGACTTTTTTTTTTTCAATGATGTGTTTATTTAATTAGCTCAATCACATCCCCTTTTTTTAACATCTTTATTGGAGTATAATTGCTTTACAATGGTATGTTAGTTTCTGCTTTATGACAAAGTGAATCAGCTATACATATACTTATATTCCCATATCTCTTCCCTCTTGCGTCTCCCTCCCACCCTCCCTATCCCACCCCTCTAGGTGGTCACAAAGCACCGAGCTGATCTTCCTGTGCTATGCGGCTGCTTCCCACTAGCTATCTATCTTACATTTGGTAGTGTATATATGTCCATGCCACTCTCTCACTTTGTCCTAGCTTAGCCTTCCCGCTCCCCATGTCCTCAAGTCCATTCTCTAGTAGGTCTGCGTCTTTATTCCCATCCTAGGTTCTTCACGACTTTTTTTTTAGATTCCATATATATGTGTTAGCATACAGTATTTGTTTTTCTCTTTCTGACTTACTTCACTCTGTATGACAGATTCTAGGTCCATCCACCTCACTACAAATAACTCAATTTCATTTCTTTTTGTGGCTGAATAATATTCCATTGCATATATGTGCCACATCTTCTTTATCCATTCATCTGTCGATGGACACTTAGGTTGCTTCCATGTCCTGGCTATTGTAAATAGAGCTGCAGTGAACATTGTGGTACATGACTCTTTTTGAATTATGGTTTTCTCAGGGTATATGCCCAGTAGTGGGATCGCTGGGTCGTATGGTAGTTCTATTTTTAGTTTTTTAAGGAACCTCCATACTGTTCTCCACAGTGGCTGTATCAATTTACATTCCCACCAACAGTGCAAGAGGGTTCCTTTTTCTCCACACTCTCTCCAGCATTTATTGTTTCTAGATTTTTTCATGATGGCCATTCTGACCGGTGTGAGATGATATCTCATTGTAGTTTTGATTTGCATTTCTCTAATGATTAATGATGTTGAGCATTCTTTCATGTGTTTGTTGGCAATATCTTCTTTGGAGAAATGGCTATTTAGGTCTGTTTAGGTTTATTGGTGACTTTTAAGAATTCTTTTATTTTGGACAAGAGTCTTATCAAGATATGTGTTCTGCAATTACTTTCTCCCAACCTGTGGCTTGTCTTCTCTTTCTCTTGAGAGTTTGCAGGGGTTTTTTTGTTTTTATTTTGTTTTGTTGTTTTACCAGAAGAGACTTTTTTTGGCCAGTAGTTCTCAAACTTTAGGGTACATGAGAGCACCTAGAGGGCTTATAAAAACACATAAGGCTGGGTCCCACCCTCAGAGTTCAGTATATATTGGGTTGGTCAAAAATTTCGTTAGATGCTGTGGAAAACCCAAACGAACTTTTTGGCCAACCCAATATATGTAGATATGGACTAAGACCCACAAATATACATTTTAAGAAGTTCCCAGGGCTTCCCTGGTGGCGCAGTGGTTGAGAGTCCGCCTGCCGATGCAGGGGACACTGGTTCGTGCCCCGGTCTGGGAAGATCCCACATGCTGCGGAGCGGCTAGGCCCGTGAGTCATGGCCGCTGAGCCTGCGCGTCTGGAGCCTGTGCTCCGCAACGGCAGAGGCCACAGCAGTGAGAGGCCCGCGTACCGCAAAAGAAAAAAAAAAAAGAAGTTCCCAGATGGGCTGATTTATTGATCTGGGAAACACACTTTGATGACCATTGTTCCTAGCAATCCCAGGGCAGTCTTTACATATATGTGGAGACCTATTGGTGGCTTCCTGGATGTACTATAAAGCCTTAGGACAACTCTATGTCTGTTATAAATATTTGCAACATCGAAATTTGATGGCAGTGTTTTCTTTTAAAGAACCATTTTAATTTAGGTCATTGTAGAGTCTAGAAATTTTAGGAATACTCAATTACCTTCTACTATAATTTCAATGTTTTGTGAAATTGTGTGCTTTCCATAACTTGGAGGGAATTTCGTTTGGAAGGGGTCACTTGCAACCCTGTAAAATTCACAGGTGAGTCACACTGTGGGAGAGAACAGCTAGATATTCAGCAATCACATTTCCTCTTTCCGAGGCATGTAGAAAATACATATGAATATTGATCTGTAATTTTCCCTTCTTGTGATATCTTTGTCTGCCTTTGTTATCAGAGTAACGTTGGCCTCATAGAAATTCAGCAGTGAAGCCGTCTCATCTAGGAGGGCTTTAGTTGGGAGGTTACTGATTCAATCTCTTTACTTTTATAGTTCTGTTCATACTTTATATTTTCTTCTTGAGTCAGTTGAGATATGTTAAAAAAAAAAAATTCTCTGAGTGGCCAGGATGGCAGAGTAGGAAGACCCTGAGCTCACCTCCTCCCATGGGCAAACCAAAACTACAACTATTTACAGAGCAACTATCTATGAGAACGACCCAAAGACTAGTTGAAAAGATCTACAAATAAAGATATAAAAGAGAATCCACAACAAGGTAAGTAGGAGGGGCAGAGATGCAGTACAGTCAAGACCAACACCCTTAGTTAGGCAACCCACAAACACGAGGATAATTACAACTGCAGAGGGTCTCCCGAAGGAGTGAGGGGTCTGAGCTCCCCAACCCAGGGGTTCTACATCAGGAAGACATACACCCGTAACGTTTGGCTTTGAAGGCCATTGGGACTTACTTTTGGGAGAGTCAGAGGGCTGTAGGAAACAGACTCCACTCTCTCATGCTCTGAGACCCAGGACAGGAGCAGTAATTTGAAAGGAACCTGTGTCAGACACACTTGCTGACCTTACAGAGCCTCTTAGAGGGGCAGGAGGAAACTGGGACTCACCCTGGGGAAACAGACCCTGCCAGCAGCCTTTTTGGGGTACTTATTCTACTATGAGGATACTGCTACTGGCAAGTGTCATTTTGGAATCCTCCCTCTAGCTTATTAGCACCAGGACTTAGACCCACCCATCAGTCAGTTGGCACCAGTCCTGGGATACCCAATACCAAGCAGGTAGATGCCTTGGCACGTGGCCCCACCAGCCAGAAGGTCCAGGACCCAGCCACACCCACCAGTGGGCTGGTACTAGCCCTGGGACCCATGGGGCCCCACAGCTAGCCTTCAGGACACGGCCCTGCCCACCAGTGGGTGACACCAACTCCGGGACCCACAGAACCCTGGAACAAAGACCCTGGGGCACAGCTCCACCCACCAGTGGGCTGACACCAGCTCTGGGAACCCCAAGCCCTGCAGCCAGAAATCCCAAGACCTGGCTCCACCCACCGGTGGTTCAGCAATAGCCCCAGGACACAGCCTCACTCACCAGTGTGTAGGCAGCAGCCCCAGGACCACCACAACCCTGCAGCCAGCCAGGTCGGGACCTGGTTCACCCACCACCAGGCTGGCACCAGCCTCAAGAAAGCTTGGGCTCCTGAGCCACCTGCCCCAGAATCTAGCCCCAAACAACAGCAGAACACCAGCTCTGGGACTCTGGCCCCTCAGCCATTCATACCAGAACCTGGCTCTGCCCACCAGTGGGCCAGTACTAGCCCCAGGACCCTTGGGGCTCCACAGCCAGCAGCCACGTGTCCCAGTCCCCACCCACCAGGAGGTCGGCACAAGGACACGGACTGAATGGGCCATGCAATCTCAGCTTCTTTGTTCTTCCCCTTGAAAAACAAAAAAACAAAAAAACCCTAATTCAAAGACCAGGTCAGAATGGATCTGAGATTTGTCTCATACTCCCTTGCTTGTCACCCTTCAATAAACCTTTGCTTTGCTGCAAACACACACTGTCAGAATTTGTCTTTCTGTGCCTCAGGCACAAGAGTCCTTGCTGGTTACAATTTGGCAACCATGAGCGGCCTCTCAGTTTCCTCTGAGGTCAGTGTCCATGGTCTGCTGGCCCTCTGCAGGTGCGGGGATTTCCATTTCCAGATCCAGCAGACGCCCAGGCCCCTTTGGCCCGGGGATCCAGCTGGGGAATTCCCTTTGCAACAGAGCATCAGCGACCCTAGGCAATGTTTGTTTTTTGTTGTTTTTTTTCTTTTTGCGGTAAGCGGGCCTCTCACCGTTGTGGCCTCTCCCGTTGCGGAGCACAGGCTCATATAAATGAGTTCTATTTAATTGGCTTAAAAGAAATTAAGTGCTGGCCTTCCAGAATCCACCTGCCAATACAGGGAACATGGGTTCGAGCCCTGGTCTGGGAAGATCCCACGTGCTGCGAAGCAACTAAGCTCGTGTGCCACAACTACTGAGCCCATGTGCCACAACTACTGAAGCCCGTGCACTTAGAGCCCGTGCTCCGCAACAAGAGAAGCCACTGCAGTGAGAAGCCCATGCACCACAACAAAGAGTAGCCCCTGCTCGCCACAACTAGAGAAAAGTCTGTGTGCAACAACGAAGACTCAATGCGGCCAAAATAAATACATTTATTTTTTAAAATAAGGTAAGGGGGGCTTCCTTGGTGGCGCAGTGGTTGAGAGTCTGCCTGCTGATGCAGGGGACATGGGTTCGTGCCCCGGTCCGGGAAGATCCCACATGCCGCGGAGCGGCTGCGCCCGTGAGCCATGGTCGCTGAGCCTGCGTCTGGAGCCTGTGCTCCGCAAGGGGAGAGGCCACAACAGTGAGAGGCCCGCGTACCGCAAAAAAAAAAAAAAAAAAAAAAAAAAAAAGGTAAGGGCTTCCCTGGTGGCACAGTGGTTGAGAGTCCGCCTGCCAATGCAGGAGACACGGGTTCGTGCCCCGGTCCGGGAAGATACCACATGCTGTGGAGTGGCTGGGCCCGTGAGCCATGGCCGCTGAGCCTGCGCGCCCGGAGCCTGTGCTCCACAACAGGAGAGGCCACAACAGTAAGAGGCCTGAGTACCGCAAAAAAAAATAAAAAATAAAAAAAGGTAAGAAATTAAGTGCTTATATCAATTCTTAGAAATATAAAAGAGACTAAGCTGAAGAATTTCAGGATCACATGACCTGGAAAATACTCAATATTAAATTACTATCTGATATTAAAGTTAACTGATGCTAGTTTAGCTTATTTAATTTAGACATGTCTCTAGAGTCATCACCATTAAGTATAATACTTTGAATGTACCTAGGTTTACTAGAAGTCAAATAAGATGTTATTTTATTTGTTGCAAATTTGTCAGCAAGAAAAATAACTTGATATGATGGGAAGTTAAATGTAAATAAAAGTTTTGGGGTGAACTCTTTAGGAATAATCATGTTTTATGACTGTCTACTTAAATAGCCTCTCCAGATTTTGGGAACTTGAAACTTTAGAGTTTTGCTAACTTAAGTTAAATGGTGGAAGTTTATTAAATATCTAGATCATACCCAAATAAACTAAGATACTGGAACATTGATTACTGAACATAGGCTTCCTTTTACAGAAAAACTAAAGATATTTGGGACTATTAATACATATATTTGGTGCTACGCTGCACATTTTCTATAAAAAGCACGTGGTTTTAGAAATTATGAAGAGCATTTATAAGTTACAGAGTGCTGTAACTTATAAATAATCTTACAGAGTGCTAATGTAAGAAAGTTTATAATTGCTTACTTCTTAGTTTTCACTAGAAATTAAGGTTTTTCAGAGTTGAGAATTCAAATGTATAAGAAACACATCTTTGTATACAAGGAAAAAGAAGGTATAAGGAATGGAAATCCATTTTGTTAAGGAAAAGAAAGTAATTTGGTCCAAAACTGGTTATTTCTAAATGGGAAAGAAAGTAATATGGATATAGAAAATTGTAGATTTGTGAGGGGGAAAAAAAAACTTTAAAAAGGAATTCTGGGCTTCCCTGGTGGCGCAGTGTTTGAGGGTCCGCCTGCAGATGCAGGGGACGCGGGTTCGTGCCCCGGTCCGGGAAGATCCCGCATGCCATGGAGTGGCTGGGCCCGTGAGCCATGGCCGCTGAGCCTGCGCGTCCGGAGCCTGTGCTCCGCAACGGGAGAGGCCACAACAGTGAGAGGCCCGCATACCGCAAAAAAAAAAAAAAAAAAAAAGGAATTCTATGTGTGGTCAGGACTAACTAAGATTAGAATTAATTTTATTGAATAAGGGAATTCTAATATTAAAGGTAAAGTAGTACAAACCTTGAATTAGGTTTTCTCCCTCTGTCAGAGGAACAAAGTATTCTTGGAATATTCATCCGCCCTTGATAACAGATTGTAAAATTTCTTTATCTTTTATTATCACTTTGGTTAAGGGACCAAGTATTGTTTCAGAGTGACCTGTGATCCTATTTGACCCAGTGTTTTGAAGTTTTTTGATATTTTTTACAAATTCCCAAATATCAAATTCTAGTTGAATTCTTTTGACCTCCAGCTACCTTTGAGACGCTTCACAGCGGGAATTTCCTGGCGGTCCAGTGGTTAGGACTCCAAGCTTCCACTGTAGGGGGCATGGGTTCAGTCCCTGGTCTGGGAACTAAGATCCCACATGCCACACAGCACGGCTGAGAGAGAGAGAGATGCTTCAGAGGAACCCTGAGGCACCTCAGAGAGATATATCAAACTAATTAGGATTATTCGGTATGTTAAATTACTTGGGAAATGTTGTCAAGTGATTGGAGATAAACATTCTTAGGTTTTACTAAATGTCATTAGTATAGATAATCTGGAAATTATATGAAATTTCTAAAACTTGGATATATCCTGGCATAATATTATCAGTCATATTTCAAGTTATTACCTTAAAGTGTTGTATGTCACAAGAGTAACCATTTTTCTTTGTTAATTGCATTGTAATCAGATCTTTAACCATACATTTTTAAGTCTTTTGTCCTTCATAGACAGTTATTGTTCTACTCATGCTTTTGCAAAAATACTTCATCTTCAAGAATATTCATAGAAAGGATTTTTTCACAAGCACAGGTTTCTGATAAATTTTGGATCATACCACTGAACTGGGTAAGAAATTAAATAATTCTAATGGAAACCCTAATGGTTTCATAAAACCGTTAACAAAATGGAATTCGTTATACAGGACGGAGAGAACTGGTGAACACGGGCAAAAATTTTATGTCTTATCTGAAATATTACTGGCTTTTAATCTGTGTTTTCCAGATATAAGGAAACATTTCCCCTCAAGATAATTATGAATGACAGCAACTTGATAAATTATAACTCTGTAAGCAGAACTGAAACATTTATCTTTTCTCTCTACTGATCCCTCCAGAATTGGAAACTCTTAAGTTCCAAGCAGGTTTATCAACTGAATAAGGAAGGGCACCTCCTGACAGGTGCAGAATTCTCAAGTACTCTGGGGACTTCAAGAAGACAGAAATTCACCTAAGTCTATAGAGAGCATAGTCCAAATCTATGGCCAGCTCTTGGCGTGGCATTGTGGCCTTGAGAGGCCTTTTAAAAGTTATTAAGATTCCTTATAAAAAGTTCCAGCACAGCTAATTTAAAAGAGCCTATGTAATCGATTACACTTATGTAAAAATCAGAACAAGTTTACTGAATCCAAGCTCATTTTGCAAACAAATTAGTCTCAATTTGGCTATATTTGGTAGAAATTAGGGTAATTTTACAGAGAAAAAGATTATGCTTCAGTGGATATTAAATTCTAATTTTGTTGATTGAGGTCTGTATTTACTGTCTAAGACTCACCTCTAAGATAGCTCCTTCCTGGTATGTTACATTATTGTAAAGTTTAACTGAATTACTGAAGGACATTTTAAGTTTACTTCTGAAGCTGATCACAGCAAGCTGTCTTTGGATGAAGATCAGATGCCCCAAGAACTGCAACCAGGAGATCTGTGCATACTGGAAAAGGCATCATTTAAAGGACTGCCTCCAACCTAGATAAAAGGTCCTTCATCAGGTACTCTTAAATAGCTCATATGCAATAAAACTGAAGCGAATTGACTCTTGAATATGTATTTCCCACTTAAGAAAGGGCTTTGCATTGGACTGGTCTATAGAAAGGCCTGCTGACCCCAAATGACATCCACATCAGGATGAGAAGTAAACCACAGCAGTGGTCGACAGCTGATCGACCACTGGACCAGGCTTGTAAGACCCATTCAACTAATTTAATTGAACTGTTCACAAGATGTTTATCTTCCTAGAACATGGAAAATTATTGTTTTACTTCTAACCATACTGTTAGCCCCAATATTTAAGATGGAAAGAAAATTCTCTAGTGAAGTTGTCACAGAGTATAGCTATTCATGACATGTCTCTGCTTGCTTTAAGTCTATGCTAAAAGCATGTATACAGTGTTTGTATGACAAATTGGTATAATTGATAAATAAAATGTATACCCTAGGGGCTTCCCTGGTGGCACAGGGATTGAGAGTCCGCCTGCCAATGCAGGGGACACGGGTTCGTGCCCCGGTCCGGGAAGATCCCACATGCTGTGGAGTGGCTGGGCCCGTGAGCCATGGCCGCTGAGCCTGCGTGTCCGGAGCCTGTGCTCTGCAACGGGAGAGGCCACAACAGTGAGAGGCCCACGTACCGCAAAAAAAAAAAAAAAAAAAAAAAAAAAAGTATACCCTATAAAATGCTTCCCCATTAGAATACCTCTGAGCTTGTTCACCATGTATGATTAGTTTTCTTCCAATGTGGATAACTAGGCAAAATATATATAAACAAAAAGTAGGCTTAGCACCAAATGACATCATGGTCCCAGGGCAGGCAGCAACCAACCACCCTGGCATCAAAGGACAAATATTTTGATCTAGCTAAAGATCTGCAATCAAAAGATGACAGAAGAAAATTTCACATATTGGGGACGTCATTCTGGCTTACACATTATTTAACTTAAACTGTATGCTGACCAGAGTGGTCTGTTTTTTGGACTATCAAACATGATTGTACACTTGCTTTAACCATTAAGGAAAGAATACATTTAGAAATCAAAATAGAGCTGGATGGCCATTGTGGACATGGTTTTAGAC
This sequence comes from Lagenorhynchus albirostris, assembly GCF_949774975.1. Classification (NCBI taxonomy): domain Eukaryota; kingdom Metazoa; phylum Chordata; class Mammalia; order Artiodactyla; family Delphinidae; genus Lagenorhynchus; species Lagenorhynchus albirostris. The sequence goes on from NC_083113.1 coordinate 13,926,384, forward strand.
ACATGCCTGTATTACTGTGAACCTGAATTTTCTGAACTGTATCAGAATCAAGGACACCACCATCCGTTCTCAAGACAGTATCTGCCAACTACAACATTAGAGTCTCAAGGTAACGGTGAAACCTTTCTCTTACTTAAGAATAGTAGTAACAAATGAAAGAGCTCAAGCTACAGCCTCTCAGAATAAAACACTAGATTCTTTATCCTGAATAGTACTCGACAATGAAATTGCTTTAGATTAGATTTTAGCAGAAAAAGGAGACAAATGCGTAGTGGCCAATAGCTCTTGTTTTGTATATGTTAATACCACATTACAAAATAAAACCTACTTAGATAAAATTAGGCAACTGGCTACAAGGCTAAAACAAGTCTCCCCAGAAGTGCCAGGTCCAGACTGTTTCTCAGGATTATTCTCCTGAATTCCTCAGGGAACAAGATCTGTTTGCCAAGGGTTATTAAATTTCTCGTTGTCGCTCCTCCACTTACTTTTAATTGGGTCTGTTGCACCAAAAGGGAGGACCAAGGGACTAAGTTCTTAATCATGAAAGACTCAGATCCAATACTTGGAACTCGGAATATTTCCAACTCAGTGCAGATTCCCCAAATTGAGGCAGGACTATGCCCTGTTTCAGCAGGAATTAGCTAGAGCAATCATTGCGTTGTTTCCTCAAAAATTTAGGGAAAGTTAAAACAGGAGTGGGGATTGAAACTGAATCCCCCTAAAACCAAGTCTCTTTACCAAGTTTTTGATTAATCTCTTCCCTTCGGACCTCAATCCTGTGCTAACTGAACACTACTCAAGCAGAATCAGATGACTAAAACTGCTGTTTTCGATAACATCATTAATGTACTAAAATTGCTATTACAGACATCATCATTAATGTACAAACTCAGGTTGTTTCTCCAGGGCAAAAAAGGAGCTAAGAAACTCCAGAGCCATGGACCACATGGCCAGAGAATCATATCCAGAGACATCCTGACTCCCGAAACTACATTAAGAAATGTCACAGAAACATCACAAGATGATGATTAACCCCAGCTTCTTTGTTCTTCCCCTTTATTTAAAAACAAAACCAAACCCAAACTCAAAGACCAGGTTGGAGTGAATTGGAGGGCTTGCCTCCCACTCCTTTCCTGGATGCCCTGCATAAACCCTTACTTTGCTGCACACACTCACTGAGAGTTTGTTTTTCTTGGCCACGGGCACACGAATCCTTGCTGGTTATACAACTGTCCTGGAAACTTACAAAAATGGCATAACAAGGCAGAAGAATGTTCTAGATTAAAAAGAGACTAAAGAGACATAACAACCCAATGGAATGCATGGAACGTGATTCGATTCTGGACTTAAAATCTGCTATACAGGACATGTTTTTGGACAATTGGGGAAATCTAAATATGGACTGTTATTTAGTTAGTTAGCTGGTTTCCAATTCTTAAGCAGTAGCAGAGCAGAACATACATCAGTCTTGTGGAAGGTACAAAAATGGGAGCTTAGTGCTTGCCAAGGGGGGAGGGGATCTGATAAGCACCTTAGGCTAAAGTTAAAGCTCTGAGAGGAATGCACCCTAGGGGAATAAGTGTATCAATCATCCCTCAAAGCAAATAAGACTGAATCTAATCAGCTCTGTTTTTATTTGGATGAAAGAATGTGTCCCCACTCTCACTGCCTGAAAAGTTAATCCACTTAGAGGAAGATAACACAATTTAAATGTTTAAGAATGCCTGCATCCAAAAAAGTACACAAACACTCACTTCATTAAAAATTTAGCAGGCAAAAAAAAAAAAAAAAATTTAGCAAGCATACCAGATCTATTTGTACAAGTCTACTTGCACACATTAGATTTGTGGAATCTAACTGCATTGAATGATTCAAAGCTCTGAAACCAGCATCCTATGATTATTTTATCTACTTGAGAAGACAGCACTCTCATAGTTTTATAATAAGAGTTAACATCTATTGGGTATTTTCTTTGTGCCACACAACGTTCTAACGTGTTTTCATATACTTCCTTTAATCTTCACAGAAACCACGTGATGCAGGTCTATTGTTGATTAGGCTTTACAAACGAGGACTTTAAAGGACAGAGAACTTAACTAACTTGTTACAATTCATGGGATAACAAATGGCAAAATCAGGTTTGTACCCAGCTAGTCTGAATCCAAAGTTTGCTGTCCTAATTGCAATGGCATTAATTGTTATCAGCCTCTCCTCTGAGCTTGGGACTTGTATATATTTACTTGTGAGCTCATCGTGAATGTCTTAAAGGACCTCTATACCTCCTAAATCAAACTGCTGATTTTATTCTCCCAAACTAACTTGCTGCAGTGTCACCCCTCTTAGTAACTGGGAGCAACATCCATCCATGTTTAACAAGTCAGAAACTCAATCTCCTCCCATCGGTCCAAGTCAAGTTTTCCTCCTAAACATCTCTCATGTACGTCCTCGTTCCTATCTCTATCATCATCTCTCAGTTGGACAACTAGTAATTGATTCAATTCCCTGCCCCTTGCACTCCATTCTCCAGGATGGAGGAAGACTGTATATTTTCAAATGCATATCTAATCATGTCACACTCCCTTATCACACATCAATGGTTTCCTGCTTCCAGGTGAAAACCCAACCCCTCACAATAGCACTCAGCTTGTCAGGAAACCCTGGCATACTTGTATTGCCTCATTTTTTCCTCTCACACTTTCTACTCCTACCATGCTGCGTTCTTTAGGTCTGTCATGCCAATTACACCTTTGCACAAACTGTTTTTCCACCTGGAAATTCTTCTCTCCTCTTTTATCCTAGTTAACTCTTACTCCTTTCTCAGATTCTAGATATTCTTCTTCAGGAAAATCTTACCTGACCTCACTGGCCAGGTCAATTCATCCTAGAATTAGCCCTCAAAGCCTTGTACCTTCCCTTTGTAAAAATCATCGTATTTGAATTTTTTTTCAGGGATTGTTGGGCAAATATTTCCATCTCTAGAACAGGAGAGCAGTGATCCAACCTGCTTTCCCCCACTTTTTAATGAAAAATTTCAAACATGCACCAAAGAAGAAGATTGTTAACCTAAAAACAATAAAACAGCCAGTTATCTTACCTGCAAAATAGATTTATTCAGGAGCACCAAAGAAGTGCAGTCCAGGACATGCAACTATGGTGAACCACATGCAAGTCCAGTAAAGAAAAGGAGAGGAAACTCTTTTATAGAGGAGAAGGGAAAGCTGGGAGAGGCTGTTATAAACAAGAAGTCCACTGGAGGGAACAGAGTTTAAAGTGTAGTGGATTTTCACTGGCTGAGCTGTTTCCAAGCAAAGAGAAAATCTTTCTTCCTCCTGTTGGCGTCATAAAATAAGGTCACTTTTTGCCAGAGATGCAAGGTACATCTCTTCCTGTTGGGATCTATGAAAACAGCCAGTGGTACATGCATGAGAGCTCCCTCTTCTGGCCCTCCAACTTCATTTTCGTGAGGTTTCCCTTTATTAATTTTCACAAGAAAGAATAATATAAAGAACCCCTATGTACCTACTATCCCACTTTAATTATGAATATTCTAACATTCTTGCTTCATTTTTCCTCCTACTTATTTTTCTGGAGGATTTTAAATGAAAACTCAGGCATATTGTCATTTTTCTTATAAATATTCCAGAATGTATCTCTAACAGATAAGGACTTTAAAAACATAATCACAGGGCTTCCCTGGTGGCGCAGTGGTTGAGTGGTTGAGAGTCTGCCTGCCGATGCAGGGGACACGGGTTCTAATTAGTACAGATTCAATTAGTACCGAGAGTAATGCTGCCGTGTTCTCCTTGATGCTACAAAAATTGTAAAACAAAAAGGAGGAAATGTAGTGGGATAACTGAGGACATGGAAAGGAGACGTGACCCATGAGCCACCCCCCCAGCAAACTGGGGGCAGGCGAATAAGCCAGAACTGCAAACAGCCCTGATTGCTTTGAGCCCCCCCCGGCAAACCGGGGGCATGCGAATAAGCCAGAACTGTGAACAGTGCTGAATGCTTTGAGCTCCCCCTCCAGCAAACCGGGGGCCTGCAAAAGAAGCATTGAGTGCTTTGGGCACTGATCCATGAGCTGTCCTCAGTCTAATCAGAGTGGTGGGAACGTAAGGAAATGTCCTTGCGCGACTTCAGTATAATCAGAATAATGGTGGGAACTTTGTGCTGTTCTTGCGCTCAAGGACGAAGCACGGCAGGTGCTCACGAAAGCCAATTATTGCTTGTATAACTAATAAAAACATAGGCTGCTGCTTTGGCACTTCTGAAATGTTAAGAAAACAAGTCTTAAAGTGTAAACCTAGATAATGCTTTAATAAAAGCTACCACAGCAGGACAGACGGCGCTGTTCTCCCTGAGCGAGCGGCCGCCCTCTACTGCTGTGCTGCGGCACAATTCATCTCGCGTGACGAGCTTACTTTCGGCTCTGTCCTAAGAAACTACAACACATATACAACGTAAATGCTACGCAAATCACTGTAAATGCCACGTAAATAACTGCCAGCATGCGGCGAATTCAAGTTTTGCTTTTCGGAACTTCCTGAAAATTTTTTTTTCAGATATTTTTGATCCACGGTTGGTTGAATCCATGAATCCCTCGGATACTGAGGGATGACTATACAGGGAAAAAATGGTACTGTTGACCCTTCAACAACACAGGTTTGAACTGCGTGGGTCCACTCATATGTGGATTTTTTTCAATAAATACACACAACAGTGCTACATAATCCCCAGTTGGTTGAATCTGAGGATGGGGAACTGTGGACACAGAACCGCGGGTGCAGAGTGCCCACTGGAAAGTTACAGATTTTTTTTTTACTTTTATTACTGATGTTTCTTTCTTTTTTTAACACCTTTATTGGAGAATAATTGCTTTACAGTGTTGTGTTAGTTTCTGCTGTATAACAAAGTGCATCAGCTGTATGTATAAATATATCCCCATATCCACTCCCTCTTGCATCTACCTCCCACCCTCCCTATCCCACCCCTCTAGGTGGTCACAAAGCACTGAGCTGATCTCCCCGTGTTATGCGGCTGCTTCCCACTAGCTAGCTATTTTACATTTAGTAGTGTGTATACGTCCATGCCACTCTCTCACTTCGTCCCAGCTTACCCTTCCCCCTCCCCGTGTCCTCAAGTCCATTCTCTACGTCTGTGTCTTTATTCCTATCCTCCCCCTACGTTCATCAGAACCACTTTCTCTTTTTAGATTCCGTACATATGTGTTAGCATATGGTATTTGTTTTTCTCTTTCTTATTTCACTCTGTATGACAGACTCTAGGTCCATCCACCTCAAGACAAATAACTCAATTTTGTTTCTTTTTATGGCTGAGTAATATTCCATTGTATATATGTGCCACATCTTCTTTATCCATTCATCTGTTGGTGGACACTTAGGATGCTTCCATGTCCTGGATATTGTAAATAGTGCTGCAATGAACATTGTGATACATGACTCTTTTTGAATTATGGTTTTCTCAGGGTATATGCCCAGTAGTGGGATTGCTGGGTCGTATGGTAGTTCTATTTTTAGTTTTTTAAGGAACCTCCATACCGTTCTCCATAGTGGCTGTATCAATTTACATTCCCACCAACAGTGCAAGAGGGCTCCTTTTCTCCACACCCTCTCCAGCATTTATTATTTGTAGACTTTTTGATGATGGCCATTCTGACCGGTGTGAGGTGATACCTCATTGTAGTTTTGATTTGTATTTCTCTAATGATTAGTGATGTTGAGCATCTTTTCATGTGTTTGTTGGCAATCTGTATATCTTCTTTGGAGAAATGTCTATTTAGGTCTTCTGCCCATGTTTGCATTGGGTTGTTTTTTTGACATTGAGCTGCATGAGCTGCTTGTATATTTTGGAGATTACTCCTTTGTCAGTTGCTTTGTTTGCAAATATTTTCTCCCATTCTGAGGGTTGTTTTTTGTCTTGTTTATGGTTTACTTTGCTGTGCAAAAGCTTTTAAGTCTCATTAGGTCCCATTTGCTTATTTTCGTTTTTATTTCCATTTCTCTAGGAGGTGGGTCAAAAAAGATCTCGCTGTGGTTTATGTCATAGAGTGTTCTGCCTATGTTTTCCTCCCAGAGTTTTATAGTGTCTGGCCTTACATTTAGATCTTTAATCCATTTTGACACTCAGATTTTTGACTGCACAAGGGGTCAGCCCTCTAACCCCTCCTGCCCCCCGCCCAAGTTGCTCAAGGGTCAACTCTATAATAGGATTTGGTACTATCCAGGGTTTCAGGCATCCATTGGGGGTCTTGGAACATAACCCCTGTTGCTAAGGGGGACGGCTATATATCTTTTCCAGTTACACTTTTCATTTCCTTTGAATAAATACCCAGAAGTGGAATTGCTGGATCCTATGGTACTTCTATTTTCCTTTTTATGAGAAAACTCCATACTGCTTTCCATAGTGGTTGCACCAATTTTCTCTCAACACTAAATATTTCACTCCGCTTGCCTCTTGCTTGCATGGTTTCTAAGGAGAAGTTAGATGTAATTCTTATTTTTGCTCCTCTATAGGTGTTTTTTTTCCTATGGCTTCTTTCAGAATTTTTTAATCTTTGATTCTCTGTAGTATGAACATGATGTGCCTAGATACAGGACTTTTGTTTTATTGTTCTGGGGGTGTTTGGGGGAGGAATTTATCCCACTAGGTGTTCTCTGAGCTTCCTGGATCTGTAGTTTGGTGTTTCACATGAATTTGGGGAAATTCTCAGCCGTTATTACTTCAAATATTTCCTCTGTTCCTTTCTCTCTTCTCCTTCTGGTATTCCCATTAAGCATATATTACACCTTTTGCAGTTGTCCCACAGTTTTTGTATATTCTGTTCTGGGTTTTTTCTTTCTTTCAGTCCTTTTTCTCTTTGTTTTTTAGTTTTGGAAGTTCCTATTGACATATCCTCTAGCTCAGAGATTCCTTCTTAGCTATATCTAATCTACTAATGGGCTCATCAAATGCATTCTTCATTTATGTAAGTTTTTTTAGTCTCTAGCATTTCTTTTTTATTCTTTCTTAGAATTTCCATCTCTCTGCGTATATTACCCATCTGTTCTTCTTCCTTAGAGCCCTTAGCGTAACTTTGTAGTAAGTTTTGAAATTGAATTGTCTGAATCTTTTGTTCTTTCTTCAGAATATTTTGGCCCTTTGGTTTGCCTTTCACTTCCATATGAATTTTAGGATCAGTTTTTCCATATCAGCCCACAAAGGCCACTAGCATTCTGACAGGGATTGCACTGAATCTTCAAATTGCACTGGAAAGTATTGCTACCTTAACAATATTTATAATTATCAATAATACTAACAACATTAAATCTTCCACCCCATGAAGATGGAATGTCTTTTCGTTTATTGAGGTCGGTTGTCTGTAATTTCTTTCAATGGTGTTTTGTCATTTTCAGTGTAGAAGTCTTGCACCTCCTTGGTTAGATTTACGCCTAAGGATTGTATTCTTTTTTATGCTATTCTAAAAGAATTGGTTTCTTAATTTCCTTTACAGATTGTTTATTCCTAAGGTACAGAAATAGGGAAGAATGCTCAGAGGGCCTGAAGATGACAAAAGCAACCAGCTTTCCTTTATGTATGGAGCATCTGGGAAATTGTGGGAATGCAGGGTCCCCAGAAACTTAGGAATTCATCAGGTCCAGAGATTGTGGTTTATCTGTCTCCAGAGGACCTCAGTCTGGAGGGGTCTGGAAGGACGTGGGCCCAGCTTCCTAGGTCACACTTCAGAACCCCGGAAAGCTTCTAGGTCTTCCTAAGTGAGAGGAGACAGAAACCAGGAAAGCCATGTACCAGGGTTTAAGTCACGTCTGCCTGAACACCTGACGTTCAGCTCCTGAGTTCAAACATCCCTCTAGGGCTGATTTCATCCTTGACTCATCAGTATCAAGTTCCCTTTGCCAATAACATCATTCTCTGGTCCTCTCAGCGTCACATAGGGTTCATACTGGAATATCTGTTGTGTATAAAGGTGTATTAGTGTGGGTTCATACTGGAATATCTGTTGTGTATAAAGGTATATTAGTGTAAGAGGTAGTAATGGTTAAATTTAAGTGTCAGCTTGACTGGGCCATGGGGTGCCAAGGTACTTTGGTTACATATTATTCTCAGTGCGTCTGTGAGAATGTTTCTGGACGAGATTAACATTTGAACTGGTGGCTTGAGTAAGGCAGACTGCCCTCCCTAATGTGGGTGGACTTCATCCAGTCACCTGAAGACCTGAAGAGAACAAAACAGCTGACCTTGCCTAGATCAGCTAGGCAAAAATCAGGGAGGATTTTTCCTGCCTTCAGAATGGAACTGAAACATTGCCTCTTCCTGGGCCTCATGACTTCAGACTGGAACTACATTATTTATTTATTTTTGGCAGCACCGAGCAACTTGCAGGACCAGGGATTGAACCCGCGCCCTCAGCAGTGAAAGCGAGGAGTCCTAACCATTGGACCACCAGGGAATTCCCTGGAACTACATCATTGACCCTCCTGGGTCTGCAGCTTGCTGACTCACCCTGAAGATCTTGGGACTTGTCAGCCTCCATAATCATGTAAACCAATTCCTTATAAAAAATCTCTTGATATATATAATTATGTATGTGTGTGTACACACATATATAAACACACACACTCACACCCTATTGGTTTTGTTTCTCTAGAGAACCCCGACTAATACTTGGGTCCAATAATTATTTGTGGGTGAATAAACAAGGGAAAAGAAGCTCACATACAAAGTTGTGTCCCTCCCTTACACGTCCCCAAACCTGTCCATCTTCTTCATAACATCCTGAGACACTCTCACTCTGTCTCTATTTCAGGGACAGCACTTGAGATTTTGGCCACCTGGACCCTTCCCAAACCACACTCCTCATTCCATACTTGGGACAACTTTCCCTTTGTGCCAAATCTGCCCTTGATGTCTTCCCTATGAGCAAGAACCAAGTCCTGGTTCATACTAGGAAGATTTTATTATCATTAGCGTAAGTGTGGCAACAGGGGGCTATCCTGGCATCTTCTGGGAGCTGCGCTGATCCTGCACATTATAAAAGAGTATAACGGGGTGGATATTTTCATTGCAAGATCTCCTGCCCCTCAACATACTTCCACTGAAGTAAGCACAATATCTCCCTTCACCTCCAGCATTTTTACAGACTATGAGGGCAGGCGGTGGGCAAAGACGTAGGTGGACTTGTTATTCACAAACACCTAAGGAAAGAGATATACTTCTTGTGAGTGCAGAACAATTAGGCCTCCTCCTTCCCTTTCCTCTTTTCATTGCCTGTAAAAATTCTTTACTCCATAAAAGCAAAGCAGTTCAAATAGCTCCTTCTCCAGGAAATCCTGCCATGACACTGCTGTAGGGAATCATCCCCCAGTGTCCACTTCCTTGCCTCCAGAGCTCCCCATCCCTGCTTTACCCTGATGACAGTGGGCCTGCACTTCTCCCTCCGCATTCCTGATTGTCCATGAGAGCAAGAGGCATATGGGATTCAGCTCTGAATCTCTGCTTGCACAGCATACATGGTAGTGCTCAAAAAGTTGTGTTCAATGATTTTCAATGCATAGGAGATATGTTTTCTGCCCTGAAGCACAGAGGACTGGGGGAGAATTGGCCTGTGACATGAGTGTCTTTGATAAGGAAGAGATGTGGCCAGTAGGGATTGAGAGATTTGATGTTTGAGCTGCAACTACAAACCTGGCACATTTTTGTTAAGACAAGATAAGCATCAGACTGGGAGGTAAACTTTTGTGGTTTAGCCCTATGAGGAGGAAAGGACGTGGCAGCCCATATCGAATTGGTGTGCTAAAGATGGGCTTAAGAAGATGTGCTGTGTATGTGTGTGTGTATATATATGCACACATACAAATAAAATGGAATGTTACTCAGCCATAAAAAAGAACGAAATATTGCCATTTGTAGCAACATGAATGGACCTAGAGAATATTATACTTGGTAAAGTTAAATCAGAGAAAGACCAATATGTTACGGATGTTACGGAAAAACCCGAATGAACTTTTTGGCCAATCCAACATGATATCATTTTTATGTGGAATCTAAAATAAAATAGAAATGAACCTATATACAAAATAGAAACAGACTCACAGACATAGAAAATAAACTTACAGATACCAAAGGGGAAAAGGGGGGGTCATAAATTAACAATATGCTAATAACAGATAGAAACTACTAGATGTAAAGTAGATAAGCAACAAAGATTTACTGTATAGTACAGGTAACTATATTCAATATCTTCTAATAACCTATAATGGAAAATAATCTGAAAATAAATAAGTGAAGATAGAAATATATAGTTGAATCACTTTGTTGTACACCTGAAACTAACACAATAATGTAAATCAACTAAACTTCAATTTTAAAAAGCACATGTGGCCTTCCCTGGTGGCACAGTGGTTAAGAATCCACTTGCCAGTGCAGGGGACACGGGTTCAAGCCCTGGTCCAGGAAGATCCTACATGCCACAGAGCAACTAACCCCGTGTGCCACAACTACTGAGCCTGCACTCTAGAGCCCACGAACCACAACTACTGAGCCCGAGTGCCACAACTACTGAAGCCCGCACGCCTAGAGCCTGTGCTCTGCAACAAGAGAAGTCACCGCAATGAGAAGCCCGTGCACTGCAACAAAGAGTAGCCCCCGCTCGCTGCAACTAGAGAAAGCCCGCGCACAGCAACGAAGACCCAACTCAGCCAAAAATAAATAAATTTGTTTAAAAAATAGAAAGCACATGTATTAAAACTACAAAACAAGGCTTCCCTGGTGGCACAGTGGTTGAGAGTCCGCCTGCCGATGCAGGGGACACGGGTTAGTACCCCACCCGGTCCGGGAAGACACCACATGCCACGGAGCAGCTGGGCCCGTGAGCCATGGCCGCTGAGCCTGCGCATCCGGAGACTGTGTTCCGCAACGGGAGAGGCCACAACAGTGAGAGGCCCACGTACCGCAAAAAAATATATATATATAAAACAAAAAATTGGTGTGTTGACATCAGATCAGATCAGAGTTGGACTCTGTTTCTCCACAGCAGCCCCACCACAGCCATGGTGCTCCACACCCCTCACCCTTAGGGCCCACACACCTGGTATTCATTCTCCAGCACCACAAGTCGAAGCTCAAATGGCTGCCCACGGCTTCCCTGGCACAAAAGGGTCAGAAGAAGCTATCTCTTCCTCTCCCCATCCCCCTTTCGTGGAGGCTGTTCATCACCATCATGTTGTTCGTGTAGACTCAGAAATGGAATGCGACGTTGCTGCCTCTCTCAGGACACATGCACAAATCCACCACAAACTCTGGGTTCTTTCTGCAAAGACAAGAGAATGGCTCCTTCATCCAGGCCTTTACTGAAGAAAACAACCTCCTCAGGGACAAACACAGTCCTTCTCTCTCTCTCTCTCCCTCCCTCCCTCTCTCCTTCCCCTTCCCCCACCCTCTTTCTCAAAATATATACCTTTCTTACTTTGCCATCTCTCTCTCTCTCTCTCTCTCTCTCTCTCTCTCTCTCTCTCTCTCACACACACACACACACACACACACACACACACACACACACAGGAAGGAAATTCCCGCCTGCAGTGTAATCTCACACTTTTGCATGAGCCACCTCAGCTCATTCTGGTGATTAAAGAAGACCAAAATGTTTCCAATGAGTGTTCCCCAAAACGCTAACACTCTCCCCTTGTGCTTCACCCTCCATCACACAAAAACTGGGATCTACTCACCCAGAGGGACACAGAAGATCTGCCTTGATCTTCACCGTATAACCCACAGTAAGGGAAACAGACTGCCAGTAGGGGTTCAGCTATGAAAGAGATGGATACATCGGTGAGTGACAGGCCAGTGTTTTCTCTCCCACACTGTTGCCCAGGGAGAATCAGGACATATAACATGGTTTTCTCTTGCAGCTCAGAGACATTAGCAGACCTCCAACAAGGAGACATTAATCTGAGTCCAGACATGCGCTCAGAGGCACAGATACACATATTACATAAAACACCTCCAAATCCAGAGAAAAAATATACAAAAGGACAATTAAGCAAATCCAACGATTCCCACTGACACACATATGTACACATTCTCTTTCCCATTCTCTACCAGTATTCATTCAATGATTTGTTCCCAGGTGACCTGGCACAAGAAGCAGAGGTAACCAGATTCCTTCTTCCCATCCTTTATACCAAGGATTCCATAGTCTCCAGTTGGGTCTTTCTTCCCTATTGAAACTGTTGTGTGCGAGTCTGTCTGTAGAAGGTGCCCTAGAAATGCTGTTAGGAGGTGGGTCACCCCTGATCCTTTTGCTCAGGCTATAGAGCCCTGCCTGCTATTCTTTTGAAATTTCTGACTCCAAAAGTGTATTCAGTCCACACTATCCAAAGTCCACTGTGATAATAAGAAGCAGCTTCTAACTGGAGATGCTGATATGCTTAATCTAAGTGCAGTTCTAGGTGTCTACGGATCAGCCACAATGATAAAATTATAACGAAGAGCTCCCTGGCTACCCTACTTCATAAATATAGCATGGTGCCTAACCCATGCTATATGCAACTGACTCTTTCTCTGACATCAAATCTATTCCAGAATCTTTGCTGGCAATTTCCCTATTCACCCTAGACTTGGAGGAACACACCACCTGGATAAGGATCCCAGTTCTGCCACTGTGGGACCTTATTAAGGAAATTTAACCTCTGCTAGACCCATTCTTCTTATATGTAAAATATTTGATGAACATAATCCCAAATCAAAGGGTTGTTAGTAAAGCAATCAGAGGGATCCATCCATTTATCTATTCATCCATTTATCCATTCATTTGACAATTGCTTATTGAGTGACTAACTGGCAGCAGGCTTTGTACTATTTGCATAAATGGAAAAGAACAGATAAAAATCTTGCTCCATGGAGCTTATACTCCAGTTGGAAAATATATGCAGTAACTTTTAAAATATAATACACAAGCAAAATATATAATGTATCAGAAGGGGATAAGTGTCTCGAAAAAGATGTTGGTGAACTTCCCTGGTGACACAGTGGTTACGAATCCGCCTGCCAGTGCAGGGGACACGGGTTCAAGTTGTGGTCCGGGAAGATCCCACATGCCATGGAGCAGCTAAGCCCGTGCACTGCAACTACTGAGCTTGCGCTCTAGAGCCCGCGCACCACAACTACTGAGGTCCACACACCTAGAGCCTGGGCTCCACAACAAGAGAAGCCACCACAATGAGAAGCTCGCGCACTGCAACGAAGAGTAGCCCCCGATCGCCGCAACTAAAGAAAGCCTGCACGCAGCAATGAAGACCCAACGCAGCCAAAAATAACATAAATAAGATAAATTAAATTTTTAAAAACGCTTAAGAAAAAAAGATGTTGGTAATGGAACAGAGCAGTCCACAGAGGGCTTAATTTGAAATAGGCTAGTTAAGGTAGTCCTCATTGAGGAGATGAGATTTGAGCAAAAGCTTGGAGAGGGTCAATAAAAGAGCCATGTGTATCTTGGGGAAGAACTTCCAGTCAGAGAGATCGGCTACCAATATGGACCACAATGTGAGAAGGCAACGTGAAGTTTTGAGGAACAGCAAGGATGACAGTATGACTGGAGTAAAGGGGGAGAGAGGCAGGATTTGAACTCGGGATATGGAAAAGTAGACCATAGGACGTTTGCTTTAAGTGAGATGGGAGCCCAAGGTAGAGGAGAGGGATCTGGTCTCATTTATGTATTTTTGTTTTTTTATAAATTTATTTATTTTTGGCTGTGTTGGGTCTTCGTTGCTACACACGGGCTTTTCTCTAGTTGCAGCGAGCGGGAGCTACTCTTTGTTGCAGTGTGCGGGCTTCTCATTGCGGTGGCTTCTCTTGTTGTGAAGCACAGGCTCTAGGCACGTGGGCTTCAGTAGTTGTGGCTCGTGGGCTCAGTAGTTGTGGCTCACGGGCTCTAGAGTGTAGGCTCCGTAGTTGTGGTGCACGGGCTTAGCTGCTCCGCGGCATGTGGGATCCTCCCGGACCAGGGCTTGAACCCGTGTCCCCTGTATTGGCAGGCGGATTCTTAACTGCTGCGCCACGAGGGAAGCCCTCATTTATGTTTTAAAAGGATTTCCTCTGCTGCTGTGTGGAAAACAGACTGTAGGTGCACCTGGACAAAATAAGAAAGACTACTCATAAGGCTATTACAGTAATCCTGGAGAGCGGTGATGGGGACCTGGATGAGGCTCGTGGAAATAGAGTTGGTAGAATTGTGGAGTTCAGTAAAGAGTCTCCCACCCATAGCAGTGAAGCCTGCAAGCCTTACAACACTGGACATGGCAGAGGCTCCCCATTCATCCTCTCCCTCCCCTCACAGTGATAGAGGCTATGAGTTCACCACCCCAGAAGAGCTCACCATCCCAGTGTCCCAGGCACTGAAACCAATGACACTGGCATCTGCAAGGCACCAAGAACCTTGGAGGCACAGGAAGTCATAATCAGGGCATGGAGCCTCACCTCTGACACAGACAGTGGAAGGTGGAAAGTGCTGACTCTCTATAACCAGAGGCGTCTCAGGCAAGAGAAACCAAAAACGTGTGCTATAGCACCACCTACTGGAAAAGCCTCTAATTTCTAACTTGTTGAATTGATAGAATCAAGAGGAAGAGTGTTTGCTACTTCAAAAGCACAGGCAGAACAATTCATCAGGCACCATGAAGAACCATGGTAACACTGTACCCCAAAAAGAAAATGCCAATTCTCCAGAAACCAAACTTAAAGTCAAGGAATACTGCAATCTAACTGAGAGCGAATTTAATACCTATCCCTCTCAAACTCTTCTAAATTATGAAGAGGAGAGAATGCTTCCTAACTCACTTTTTTTTGGCCAACGTTACCCTGATACCAACACCAGACAAAGACAACACACACCAAAAAAAATTCAGGCCATTATTTCTTATGAACATAGATGTAAAGATCCTCAACAAGGGAATTCCCTGGCAGTCCAGTGATTAGGACCCAGTGCTTTCACTGCCGGGGCCCGGGTTCAATCCCTGGTTGGGGAACTAATATCCCACAAGCCACGTGGTGCAACCAAAAAAAAAATCCTCAACAAAATATTAGCAAACTGAATAGAACATGTTACAGGATCATACACCATGGTCAAGTGGGCTGTATTCCAGGGATGCAAGGATGGTTCAACATCCAGATATCAATAAATGTGATACACCACATTAAAAAAATAAAGGATAAAAACCATGTGATCATCTCAATAGATACAGAAGAGTGTTTGCCAAGATTCAACCCCCAATAAGGATAAAAACTCTCAATAAATTGGGTATAGAAGAAACGCACCTCAAAATAGTAAAGGCCACATATGAAAAACCCACAGCAAACATCATGCTCAAGGAAAGCTATCTCCCTAAAATCAGGAACGAGACAAAGATGCCCACTCTGCCACTCCTATTATACATAATACTGGAAGTCCTAGCCAGCAATTAGGCAAGACAAAGAAAAAACGGCATCCAAATTGGAAAGGAAAAAAGAAAACTGACACTGGTTTTGTTTTGCTTTTTGTTGCTTGGTTTTTTGGGGTTTTTAAATATTTATTTATTTATTTATTTGGCTGCATCGGGTCTTAGTTGCGGCATGTAGGATATTCGTTGTGGCATACAGGATCTTTCATTGAGACACGCGGGTTTCTCCCTAGTTGCAGTGTGTGGGCTTCTCCCTAGCTGTGGTACACGGGCTCCAGAGTGTGCGGGCTCAGTAGTAGTTGCAGCACGCAGGCGCAGTTGCCTCACAGTATGTGGGATCTTAGTTCCCCAACCAGGGATCGAACCCGCATCCCGTGCATTGGAAGGCAGATTTTTAACCACTGGACCACCAGGGAAGTCCCTGACACTATTTTTGGATGTCATGATTTTATGTACAGAAAACTCTAACGACTCCATCAAAAATTATTAGAAATTATAAATGAATACAGTAAAGTTGCAGGGTACAAAATCAACAGACAAAAATATGTTGCATTTCTATATGCTAAAAATGAGTTAGCAGAAAGAGAAATTAAGAAAGAAATTGCAGGGAATTCCCTGGCAGTTCAGTGGGTTAGGACGCCGCACTTCCACTGCAGGGAGACGAGTTCAATGCTGTGCAGCATGGCCAAAAAATAAAAGAAAGAAAGAGAGAGAGAGAGAAAGCAATTGCCTTTACAATCACAACCAAGACAGGAATAAATTTAACCAAGGAGGTGAAAGACCTGTACGCTGAAAACTATACGACATTGAAAGAAATTGAACAAGACACAAATAAATGGAAACATAGCCCATGTTCATGGATTGGAAGAAATAACATTGCTAAAATGTCCATATTACCTATACAATTTACATACTCAATGCAATCCCTATCAAAATCTCAAAGACATTTTTTACAAATAGAACAAAAAATTCTAAAATTTATATGGACCCACAAAAGACCCCAAAAGCCAAAGCAATCCTGAGAAAAAGGAACAAAAGTGAAGATCACACTCTCTGGTTTCAAACTATATTAAAAAGCCATGGTACTGGCAGAAAAACACGGTAATCAAAACCACATGGTATTGGCAGAAAAACAGATACATAATCAATGGAACAGAATTGAGAGCCCCAAAAGAATCCACACATATACGGATAATGAATTTATGACAAAGGAGCAAAGAACATACAATGGAGAAAGGATACTCTCTTCAATAAACATTGGAAAAATTGAACAGCCACATGCAAAAAAAAAAAGAAAAACAATTACCTCATACCATACACAAAAATCAACTCAAAATCGATTAAATACTTGACTCTAAGACCTGAAACCATAACACCCCAGAAGAAAACATAGCCAGTACACTGATTGACATGTCTTAGCAATATATTTCTAGATATGTCACCTGCCACGAGGGAAACAAAAGCAAAAATAAACAAATGGAACTACATCAAACTAAAAAGCTTCTGCACAGTAAAGGAAACCATCAACAAAATTAAAAGATAACCTACCAAATGGGAAAAGATATTTGCAAATGATATATCTGTTAATATGCAAAGTATATAAAGAACTCCTACAACTCAACAACAACAAGAAAACAAACAACCCGATTAAAAAGCGGACGGGGGGCTTCCCTGGTGGCGCAGTGGTTGAGGGTCCGCCTGCCGATGCAGGGGACGGGGGTTCGTGCCCCGGTCTGGGAAGATCCCACATGCCGCGGAGCGGCTGGGCCCGTGAGCCATGGCCGCTGAGGCTGCGCGTCCGGAGCCTGTGCTCCGCAACGGGAGAGGCCACAACAGTGAGAGGCCTGCGTAATGAAAAAAAAAAAAAAAAAAAAGAGACAGCCAAAATAATGGATGCTTACTAAACTAATTGTGGTAATCATTTCATGATGTATTATGTTGTACACCTGAAACTTACACAGTACTGTGTGTCAATTATATCTCAATAAAAATGGAAGGAAAACAACCCGAGGGGAAAAAAAAAGAGACAGCCAAAATCATGGGGAGGAGGCTACATAGGGCATGGGTCTTCTGACTTATGGTTCTTGGGAAGTCATCCTTGGCCACTAGCTACTGTTCCACCCTCAGGCCCCAGTGACTTCACACTTCCCACATACCAAAAACACTAACGTCTCTGTAAAGAATTCCCAAGCGTAGAACAATCACAAAAAAACAGGCTCAGGAATGATGTCCAGCATCTCATTATCTAAACCAGGACCTGGTGCTCACGAAGTCAATGCGTATAGATCCTCAGGTGCAGTTCCTTTCAATGTGAGCGCTAAAGGGACATGATCTGCCTCACACGCACCAAGCACACAACGCTGAAAGAGACACAGGGGAAAAACGCAATCAACACACCCATTTTAAGAGGGGGCAGCAGGAGATGTATAGCAATCCTCGGTCCCTATCATTTCTGAAACCA
Organism: Lagenorhynchus albirostris; assembly: GCF_949774975.1. Lineage (NCBI taxonomy): Eukaryota > Metazoa > Chordata > Mammalia > Artiodactyla > Delphinidae > Lagenorhynchus > Lagenorhynchus albirostris. The sequence continues at coordinate 13,944,300 of NC_083113.1, forward strand.
GCCAGCCTCAAATCTATCATTCTCTACGGGACTCCTTCTCTGCAGCAATTGGCACCACCCTCCATTCTCAGCTTCTTATGAGTTCTTGCAAGACGGTAAAACAGGAGCTCCTTCCTTCTAGAGGCTCTGATCATCTGCTCCTTAGTAAAGTCTGGAGAACCACTTAGGAGACACGAGATATTGCCTACAAATAGACCAAGACAGATTGAAGAAAGTCCTCTGTGTCCACAAGGACTATCTCAGGCATCAGTTTTGATCATTCATATCATCTCTCACCACGCCCACCGTCACAGCTTGTTCTTCAACTGTAACCTTACTATCTGGTCTGCCTCTTTCCTTAACCTTCTCAACGTAACCTCCAGATACCTTGAGGGGGCAACTCACGGCTCACCGTGCTCTTCAGGCCTTTCTTCCTGGTCTCATTCCACAGGGGAATGAAATTTCCTCCTCTCTATCTGTAAACTCTTGGGTTCTGATTTGGCACAATCTCCTTCTTACACCTGCCCTGTCTCATTCTTGGTCACTTCAGCATTTTGAAAATGGATCGTAGAACCCCGTCAGTAGCCTGTAATTCATGTTTTGGGGAATTAGGCAATTCTTGGTCTAAGTGGATAAAAACTATCCTGTGGCCCACAGCTTACTGAGCAGAGCATGAGTTAGATTTTATAGCAACTTGTCCCTTGGCTGGTGGCTACTTCATTTGAATAAACTACAGAACCCTGCACAGTGGCCCTGCTAAACAAACATGTAATAACGGCCCTTCCCTGAGTGATATTTGTCAACCAGTCCACTTCACACAGATCGTTACATTCATCTCCATCTTAGATACTGCTCTGTGCTCAGGGTGGCCAGTAGAGATGTTTCAGATACAAATATTTGTAAATATTTTCAGATACAAAACTTTGAAGTGCCTCTGGTGACTTCCCCAGCCCCCATTTTCCTCAATCCTTCTCAATCCCTGATCATCTCTCAGCTAACAGGGCATTTCTCAAGAAATGGAAAGCCAGTCTTGGGTCCTAAAGCCTTCCCTTCTCAGTGCCTTTCGCTCTTCCCAGTCCGTGCCAGAGTCCCCAAAAGAAGAAGTTCTGTTCTGTGATAATTCTACTTTTTTTTAACATCTTTATCGGAGTATAGTTGCTTTACAATGGTGTGTTAGTTTCTACTGTATAACAAAGTGAATCAGGTATACATACACATATATCCCCATATCCCCTCCCTCTTGCGTCTCCCTCCCACCCTCCCTATCCCACCCCTCTAAGGTGGTCACAAAGCACCGAGCTGATCTCCCTGTGCTATGCGGCTGCTTCCCACTAGCCATCTGTTTTACATTTGGTAGTGTATATATGTCCATGCCACTCTCTCACTTCGCCCCAGCTTACCCTTCCCCCTCCCCGTGTCCTCAAGTTCATTCTCTAACTCTGTGTCTTTATTCCTGTCCTGCCCCTAGGTTCATTAGAACCTTTTTTTTTTTTTTTAGAATCCATGTATATGGATAATTCTATTCTTGATGCCCAAGTCCCCAAAAGCTGTTTCCCCTCTGTGGCGTGTCCGTGGTGCTGACTAATGATGGCTCTAATGTGGAAGCACATCTGTTTCCAAGTGAGGGGCAGGCAACACAGAATAAAAGGGCCTTTTTTTCTGATGAGTCATAGCACTAAATCTCTATGATGGACGCAACATAAATTCACTTTGGATTTTCTGTACAAAAATTTGCAGGGACTTCCCTGGCGGTCCAGTGGTTGGGACTCCCTGCTCCCACTGCAGAGGGCACGGATTCGAACCCTGGTCAGGGAACTAGGATCCCACATGCCGTGCGGCCACACACACACAAAAATTGCAAATTGTTTCAGATTCTACTAACAGGAATTCTTACGCAACAGAGTTTATTTAGAACTGAAGAAAAACTCAATTTTCATCAGCATTTCATATATTGATTACTCAACAACTGTTAAAATATTTTACATATTCTTCCTCCCAAAGAACCAAGATGCTGTAAAAGTTGCTCAAAAACAGCAAAAAATTTGCTGTTTTCATTTTCATAAAACTGCAATGGTAAAATAAACCTACATTCCATACTATGGTCTCATAAGCCATATATCAAGACGGATGGGATTTCCTCACCCTTCCCTCACAAAATAGATGAAACATTAATATAGGGATAATTCAACAAGAGTTGGCAATTACTCTGAATATTAAAGTACTAGTATGTTCTATCAATAAAGGGCTGATGTAAAAATTAAGCAGAAGTTACAATATTACCAACAACAAAAAAAGAAGAAATATACCACAGCATGTTTATGGCACTACTTCAATATTTTATTTTTAGGGACCACAAGATGAGTTAAGAAGTTCTGGTAAATATCAGAGAGGCAGGATCCCTATCACAAGGCCTTTGAGTACCAACATAAGAGGCTTATACTTTGTCCTGAGGACATCTGTGAGCCTTAGGAAGCTACAGAGCCGGAAAGCAACAAGGTCGTCTTCTGCCATCAGACACTATTTATTAAATAGAACAATGAATGAAGACCAAGTGTCTACCAAACCTGAAGACTGTCCCATCCCCAGGGCCCCTGCTGTGAAAGTTGTCACACGGAGAGAAAGCATGGTTTGGAAATCAGGGGATGTTAATTACATGGGCCCTGTCGCAGAGCAGCTACTCAAAACAGATGTGTGCAAGGAGTGCAGGAATAACCAAGTGAGTGAGTGTGCCCCAGTTCTACTCTGAATATTCAACCAGGGACACTGTTTTTTGTGGATCTCTCTGATATCTCCTCCCATCTCTCTTGGTGGTGAATGGCTGGTGCAGGACAGGAAGACAGAATCCACTGGTATAGGGAGCAGTTCTGGAAAACAGCCCAGACCCTAATGGGGCGCACCTTCAGATATGAATGAGCTGAGTACATTAAAAGGAACTGAGAACAGAACACAGGTTTCACTCCCTGCCTTTGTTTGACCTTTTGCAAACACAGCTAAGGCACCAACTTGGAGATTATACCCTGTGGTACTGGAGTACTGTCCCTCAAGATGCCTTATACCAACAACCACTGTATAGTATAGTTCTCAATAAGAGGTAGACATAGAATTGACCCCTCTCACCATGACTCCCATGACCCATTTTGGGGAATATGTGTTTCTGTTCCTGCGATTCCAGACCCTGCAGATCTAGAGGTCCTGGTTCCCAGGGGAGGAACCACTTCCGCCAGAGGACACAGCAAAAGCTCCATTAACCTTAAGCTTTCGTTGCCACCCAATCACTTTTGGGCTCTTCATGCCAAGAGAACAGCAAGCAAAGAAATAAATTACTATACTGGCAGGAAACAGGACTGCTGCTGTGTAATAGGAACAAGGAAGAATATGTCTAGAACTCTTGATGCCTCCATGCCCAGAACTAACTGTAGATGGGGAATTGCAGCATCATCAGTGTGATGAGGGAAAAGTAACCAGGGTTCAGATTGCTCAGACAGGAAGGTATATGTTTATTTCAACAAGTAAGCAACATAGATCAAGAGAAGTACTGGTCAAGTATGAGAGGAGTCTTGAACGTTAATATACAAACAAAATTCTGACCAAGACCAACTGTAGCAGTGAAGACCTCGTCCAACTGTATATCTTTAAAAACAAAACAAAACAAAAACAAGTGTTGGCTGCCAACTTGATAGAGCAGTGGCAGGATGGAGTGAACTTCTGTGAGGCACCAGTGGCCCTGAGTGGAGCAAGGGGTGACGCTAACAGAAACTATCAACACCCTGCCCATACTCCTTGGACCTTCAGTGTGCACCAGTAGATTTCCAACTGCCAGTATCTTCATCTGTGCATTATTATCCTCTTCTGGAACTATAGAAAGCCATACTGCCCACATATGCACGGCAATCTGGAAACGCCAAAGAATTAACATGTACTGTACCAGGAAATAACCCTAATCAATGAGACTTAGGAGTTGCCGTATAAATAGCCCAACACCCTCAACCCTCCAGTGAGAACATTCTGAGGCGTGTTTTGCACTGCTTTCCAAAGTTTTCACGTGGGCTTAAATTTCAGCTTTGCACTGTAGCTGCTGGCTTAATAGAGCACTCTTTATTGGCTGCCTTCCCTTCCCTGTTAACACACCCCTAACGCCCTTCTCTTCCCAAATAAATTACTTACACTTGTTCCCGGGTCTAAGGGTCTACTTCTGAAAAAACCCAAACTAAGACAAGTTATGCAATGTTTTTCAACAGTTTCCCTTGTTTGTTGCAACTTACGGATAGTTTATCTTAAATTTGCTTATGCATAAGACTCTTCATACCTTTCCCTTCGGATTTCATTCTCTAGTCTTCTAAATACAAATGGTGCATTATTTGTTTTGTTTCAGGTGAGAAAGCTCTTGATGTGTTCCTAGAGCTTACACTTTTTATAAACATTTCCACTGCATATGTGCCAGTTATTATTCCTAGTGTTACTAAAATAACTGTAAAATATGTATCCCAAAATTCCCTAAAGGCTACAAGTTATGTAAACAGAACCCAGCTCCCAGTCTTGTGTAGCCTCAATGCTTCTTTATGGATATTTTCTAGTTTCTGAGTCATATAGGCCTGACATTCCTTACCAGTGAGAGTACACATCCCTTCTACTAGTTAAGGTCTATAATAATTTGACAATTGCAGTATTAATTCCTCCTGCTATCCAAGCAAAATCCAGAGCCATGAATTCTGTAGGACTTTAGTTCCAATAGCCACCATCTCCATAGGTATCTGATTTGAAGAAGTTATCAGCAAGATCTTTTAGCTACTGGAATATGCAACCCCACTGATGGTAGTGTTATTCTCCAAATACATTGTCCTTTTCTTATATAACTGTGGTGGACTCTGCTAGTCTTTCACTAAGTCCCTTTCTTCTTTTGTCCTCAGCACAGAGCTAAGCACACTTCCTAACCCCCCTACCAGTTAAATGTTTACATGGATGACTTCTAGCCAATGGAATATAAGTGGTAGGCACCATGTCCAAGCCTGTCCCACAAAAACCTCCTGTGCAGGCTCCATTCTCCCTCTTCTGGCTGACTGGGATGCAAACCTCCAGGGTGACCTGGGAATCCAGGTGTTAATGATGGCAGGGCTGAAACCAACCTGGTTCCCTGAATGACAGCATAGAGAACTCCAAGTAAAAGGCAGGAATTGGTAGAATTCACTTTTCTTATGATTCAAATATATGCTATCTACAAGACACAAATTAGATTCAAAAACACAAACAGACAAAATTAAAAGGATGGAAAGACATATACCATGCAAACAGTAAACAAAAGAAAGCAGAGTGGCTATACTAATATTTGAGAAATAGTCTTCAAGATAAAAATTATTACTAGAGGGCTTCCCTGGTGGCGCAGTGGTTAAGAATCCTCCTGCCAATGCAGGGGACGCAGGTTCGAGCCTTGGTCTGGGAAGATCCCACATGCCGCAGAGCAACTAAGCCCGTGACCCACAACTGTTGAGCCCGCGTGCCACAACTACTGAGGCCTATGCACCTAGAGTCCACGCTCCACAACAAGAGAGGCCACCGCAATGAGAAGCCCACGACCACAACAAAGAGTAGCCCCCGCTCGCCACAACTAGAGAAGGCCTGCACGTAGCAACGAAGACCTAATGCAGCCAAAAATAAAAACAAAGAAATAAATTTATTTTAAAAAAATTATTACTAGAGACAAAGAATGACATTTTAAAAGGGGTCATTTCATCAAGAAGATATAACAAACATATAAGCACCTAACAACAGAGCCCCAAAATACATGAAGCAAAAAGCAGACTTGAATGGAGACAATTCGACAATAATGGAAACTTCAATACTCCACTTTCAATAATGGACAGACCAACTAGACAGAAAACCAAGGAAATATGAGACTTGCACAACACTATAAACCAAATAGTCCTTACAGAAGTCCACAGATCACCCAACAACAGGAGAATCCAGATTTTTCTCAAGTGCACATGGATCATTCTCCAGGAGAGATCATGTTAGGCCATAACACAATTCTCAAAATTTTTAAAGCACTGAAATCATACAAAGTATGTTGAGCGCAATGGAATTAAATTAGAAATCAATAACAGAAGGAAATTTGGGAAATTCCCAAATGTGTGGAAATTAAACAACACACTCCTAAATAACCAACTGGTCAAAGAAGAAATCATAAGAGAAATTTTCAAACAGTTTGAGATAAATGAAAACAAAATCACAACATACCTAAACTTATGAGATGCAGAAAAAGCAGTGTTTGCAGGGAAATTTATAGTTGGAAATACCTATATTAACGAAAATGAAAATTTTCAAATAAATAAACTAACCTTCCACCTTAAGAAACTAGAAGAGCGAACTAAACCCAAAACAAGCAGAAGGAAATCATAAAAATTACAACAGAAATAAATAGAGAGGAGAAAAACAATAGACAAAATCAAAAACCAAAATTTGGTTCCTTGAAAAGATTCACAAAATTGACAAACCGTTAGGTATACTGACCAAGAAAAAAGAGAGAATGCTCAAATTATTTGCAATTGGCAAAGAAACTATTTTTTAAAGTCTGTTAGAACTTACAAACATTCAGCAAAGTTACTGGACAAAACAACATGGGAACCGTCAGCATTCTTAAAGAGCAGCGTGAGAGTCCTTTTGCAATAAAGAGCCTATCCACACAGCAACTAAATGCTTAATGTTCCTAAAATTCAATCCAATAAAAGGCAGGAGAGATTTGTTTAAACTGTGAAATATATCATGCACATAAAACTTATAACAAACTAGAATAATTAAAATTTTAAAAAAACACAAAAAAATAGTCATGTACCCACCACCAAGCTTCAGAGATAAAAATATTAGTACCTGTGAGACAGGCTGGGACCTGGGAGCCTTTGCTGCAGTGCTTGCACCTGGACAAACATCTCCTAGAGCAGTAAAATACAAAGAAACTATAAGGGACTAAAAATAACTTCGTGCTGCACAGTTGAGGCAAATTATGAACAACAAGATACAGAAAGACCAAAAACCCACCCAGCACCACCAAGGGGGTGGCCGAAGCCAAGCCTCTGGCCTAACCCCTGCACCCACCTACCCTTACCCTCACCCCCATAAAAGGAACCAGCTGGCCACCCCCTCAGAGAGCCAGCAAGAGAAACTGTTACTTGTTTTCACTCCCTCCTGCTGCAGCAGGAGCCCCGGTAAAGCCTTGCCTGAATTTGTCTGCCTCTTATCGATTTTTATTGATTAAGGAGGCCAAGAACCCTGGTCGGTAACACCTGTGAATTTCTCTCGGTGTCCCTCCCCACTGCCTCTACTTGCTCACTTTCCCAAGTAAACTCCATTTTGAATTTCTCATTTATTGTTTTTAGTTACAGTTTTACTATCTACATCTAAAAACAATTAGAAAGAAAACTATAAAACTTTTATAATGTAGTAGAAAACCTTAATAAGTGGATACATACATACATCACATTAATGCAGGAGAAGAATCCATTTTAAAGATTCCAGTTCTTCCCTGAATTAAACTAAGAAGTCATGAATTTCTAAGCAAAATCCCAATAAGATGTTAAGGAAATTCTCAAACTGACTCAAAAATTCACACACAGTGTAAAAGTCCAAGGAGAGCTAAGACAATCTTGAAGAACTAGGAGGGAGGATTCAGCCTCATCCAATGTCAATAAGTCACGTATTAAAGCGTTTGATAGTAATTATAGTAAGACGATTTGTATTGGTGCAGATAAGCACATAAATTAACAGGAAAGAACAGACATGGGACTTCCCTGGCGGTCCAGTGGTTGACTCCAGGCTTCCACTACAAGGGGCATGGGCTTCGATCCCTGGTCAGGGAACTAGGACCCTGCATGCCACACAGCTCATAAGAAGAAGAAGAAGAAGGGGAAGGGGAAAGAAAAGAGCAGAAGTCCAGAAACAGACCCAAGCAGAGAGGTGGCATTACAAGGGAGTCTGGAAGACAGTTCCCCTAGAAATTAGAAGCAGGCTGGGCTGAAAGTCTGGGACGTTACAACAGTCGGGTAGGCAGAGGAGCCTGCCAGAGACTTAGACTTAAGACGAAAGGCAAGGGGCGGGGAGAAAGAAATGGAAAGGAGGGAGGCTGGGAGAAGAAGGAAGATGAAAGGGCAGGAGGACAGAGGGAAAGAGAGAAAGGGGGAATGGAAGGAGAAGGTAGCAGGGGAAGAGATGAGGAGGAGAAGGGAAATACGGGGGAGGGGAGGAAAGGAAAGAGAGAAGCAGGAAAGAGAAAAGGAGGTGAGGAACGCCAAGAGGGACAAGAGTTCATAACGCAGCAGCATGCATGGGAGGGCAGTTTCAGGTTTCTAGCATCAAAAGTTGCACAGCTTTCTAAAATAAAATAGGGACCCAGGGCTTCCCTGGTGGCGCAGTGGTTGAGAATCTGCCGGTTCGAGCCCTGGTCTGGGAGGATCCCACATGCCGCGGAGCAACTGGGCCCGTGAGCCACAACTACTGAGCCTGCGCGTCTGGAGCCTGTGCTCCGCAACAAGAGAGGCCGCAATAGTGAGTGGCCCCCGCTTGCCACAACTAGAGAAAGCCCTCGCACAGAAACGAAGACCCAACACAGCAAAAATAAATTAATAAACTCCTACCCCCAACATCTTCTTTAAAAAAAAAAAAAAGGGACCGAGACACTGATGGTGTAGGTGTGCCTTACCAAGAATTCTTGACTATGACTTCCCTGGTGGCGCAGTGGTTGAGAGTCCGCCTGCCGATGCAGGGGACATGGGCTCGTGCCCCGGTCCGGGAGGATCCCACATGCCGCGGGGCGGCTAGGCCCGTGAGCCATGGCCGCTGAGCCTGCGCGTCCGGAGCCTGTGCTCCGCGACGGGAGAGGCCGCAGCAGTGAGAGGCCTGCGTACCACAAACAAAAAAAAAAGAATTCTTGTCTAAAACTTAGAAGTATGAAGCAGCCCTTGTCATTCGTTGGGGACTGACAGCAACAAAGGCCTTGCCGAAACTTAGCATTATGAACCTTCTCACAGGCACGGTCACCACACAAGCATGCCAGTTAAACACAGCCGCGCGAGCCTACACGCTCACGTGCACGCACGCGCACAGAGATAGCACGAGCATGCGCACTCGCTCACGTGTTCACGCGCACAATTGTGCTGTTGCGTTGTTCCAAAGTTTCTGAGAAGCGGCCGCACGGGCTCCGCGGTCCGAGATGCCCAAGCTGCCCGCAGGCAGCAGTGTTCCGCCGACGGGCTGGGCGAATGGCGACCGCAACGTCCCGCAGGCGGAGGTCGGCGGCGGGAGGCGGGAGCCGGCCCCTACGGGGCCTGCGGAGCCCGGGGAAGGTCGGATGACGGACGAGGACAGAGAAGGCCCGGTGGCTGGGCCACGCGGGGACGGGTGTCCCCGAGAGTCGCCCCGGCAGGGGAACGGCCCCGACCCGGCCGAATTCCCACGACCTCAACGCGAGCCCGAAGGCTTCGAGCCTGACTTGGGACAGGCGCAGCCTTGGTTGTGGGGAAGAGGTGCCCAGCGCCCACGGCAGACGATTAAGAGGGTTTGACGAACCCAGCTGGGTGTGTTACGGATGTGTGTAGAGCAAGGGAAGTAGCCCACGATTCCAGCTGGCAAACGCGTTATCCCAGCGTCTGTCTGATTATACATTTATCAAAGATCTCTTTACATCTGTGGCTCTCAGTCACCTGGCTGCAGAACTCGGGTGCGATGAGCTGAAAGACAGGGAATAGTTTTCACCACCAAAAAAAAAAAGTTAATTATGTGAGGTGATGAAAGTGTTAACTAACCCTATTGTAATTATTTCAAAATATATACATGTATCAAACCATCACATTGTACAACTTAAACTTATACGTTACGTGTCAATTTCATCTCAATAAAGCTGAGGGGAAACATACCTTTCCTCTAGACTTCTATTTTAAGATCAGGCTTCTGCAGGACCATGCCTGTGGGCTTCCTAGAAACCCTTTCTTCTAGCTGGGAAGCTCACCCACGCACTGCCTCACATTTTCGAACTTTTAACAAAGGGTCATAAAGCCACACCTTTAATCTGATCTATACTCACAGGCTGTTTTTCACTTTGACAATCTTTTTTTTTCACTGGATGTGAAAAAGGCTTTTCTTTCCCAACCTAGCAAGTCATAGTCTCTCTACATTTCCTTTAAATTCTTCTGGAAGGTCAGCCAGTTCCTTCTATCGGTCAACCCTTTCTTGCTATGCTGTATCATACTCATCAGTGAGTAATCAGCATTATGCCTGGGTATCTCCTTAGCCAAATACTTTCTATTTTCTGTTTCTATTTCTATTTCTGGGTAATCACAGGCGACAGTTGGACAATTATTTCACTACATCATTATGAGTCATCATTTTTTCTGTTCCAATAACAATTTCCTCACTGTTTTCCCTACGTATCTTAGCCTTTTCTTAGGGTACTACCCAACTCCTGATACCAATTTCTGGAGCAGTTATCTATTGCCATAATAATGTTGCATGGCAAATCACATCAAGCATTTATTTAGTCTATGAGCCTAAAAGTCAGCTGGTGGCTCAGATGGAGCCGACCGATCTTCCCCCCCCGACCCTGCCACGAGCCAACCACAGGTTGAACCTGGGCCCCGGCAATGAAAGCACTGACTCCTAACCACTGGACCACCAGGGAATTCCCAGGACTGACTAATCTTGAATGCCTTGTCTGAGACCACTTTTCCCAGTCCCAGGTGTCTTCCACCGTCCAGCAAGCTGGTCCAGGATTGTTCTCATGGTCGAGACCGGAGTCCGAGAGAGAACGGAAGCATGAAATGCCTCTTGAGGCCCAGTCTCGAAACTGATACGCCATCATTTCTGCCACATCCTATCGGTCAAAGCAAGTCACAAGGCCAGTTCCGATTCAAGGGATGGAGAAAAGGAATCTACCTATTGATGAGAAGAGCTACAAACTATTATTACAAAGGGTGTAGAAACAGAGAGGATGGAGAATTGGGGCCACTTTTACAATTAATCTAGCACAGTAACAATCTTGGGAAAAGAGACAAGGCTTGTAACATCATGTTTAGACCTCAACACAGCATTAAATATCTCAGGAGAGATAAGCAAATCTAGAAAATCCCCTTAGAGAAAGAAGCACCTATATCCACCATTAAGTCAGCTCAAGCCCATCTAGTGAGCAGAACATGTAAGGCCTAGAATAATCAGGGGTAATAAAGAGGCAAGAATGACATCATGATTTCCCCAATTGTCCTAAGCCAGGTTCAGATTCTGAGTTGTGGTTTCAACCCCTATCCATAAAAGTACTGATTTAGGTCAACATGTGTATTTATCCTTTAAAGGAAGTCTTTGTTCCCAGTAAGGATAAATATCCCACCAGTGCTATTTATTACAGGCTTTTGCAGCTTTTGGGAGAAGAAGATCCAGTCCCTTTCCTTATAAACTCTTCACCTCCTCTTTTAAAATGTTAATTGTAAGACCATGGGTTTAAATTCTCTATTTTTTCCTGTAAAAATACACCAGCGTGGAGCCCCTGATATCAGCTCGCTTAATTGTTGAGTCTGCACCATGACTAAAACTGTCCTCAGATGATTCTGAAATGCTGGCGGTGAGTCAGAGACAAAGATGCTACAGCCGCTACACAGGAACAGTCTTGGGAGCAATAGCGAACCTGGAATCTATCTCAAATTTTTGCTTTCATCTCCCCACATGAGCACTTCTGTTTAATACACCATAATTTTCTCTAGAGCTATTCTTATCCCTGGATAATGGGAGGGCCTTTCAGCTTCAGCTGGAAGGTGATTTGGGGCCTCAAAAGACAGGACAGATATCTGCCTCCATAGTATTATAGCAAATTACTGCTATTTCTAGTTCCCCCTCTAATAATATGTTATTATACAAGTCTGGGGATTCTTCTATTAAATATTTGTGATTTTCCAGGCAGCCTGAGGGTGGCAGCAATGGACCTTTGGTCTCCAGACTAGCCTGGGAGCTGTCTTTAAGGAGCCACACACTTAGTCATTGCCCAGATGCTGGGGTGAAGCTGTGTTTGAAGCAGCACATAGGCTGGATGTTGTGTTTTATAAATGTGGTGCTTGGACCAGGAAAACAAAAATGCAACCTCGGGGCTTCCCTGGTGGCGCAATGGTTAAGAATCCGCCTGCCAGTGCAGGGGACACGGGTTCGAGCCCTGGTCCAAGCCCTGGTCCGGGAAGATCCTACATGCCGTGGAGCAACTAAGCCTGTGAGCCACAACTACTGAGCCTGCGCTCTAGAGTCCGCGAACCACAACTACTGAAGCCCGCACGCCTAGAGCCCGTGTTCCGCAACAAGAGAAGCCACCACAATGAGAAGCCCGCGCACCACGACGAAGAGTAGCCCCCACTCGCCGCAACTAAAGAAAGCCTGTGTGCAGCAACGAAGACCCAATTCCGCCAAAAATAAATAAATAAATAAATTTATTTTAAAAAGAAAATGCGGGCTTCCCTGGTGGCACAGTTGTTGAGAGTCCGCCTGCCGATGCAGGGGACACGGGTTCGTGGCCCTGGTCCGGGAAGATCTCACATGCCGCAGAGCGGCTGGGCCCGTGAGCCATGACCACTGAGCCTGCGCGTCCGGAGCCTGTGCTCCGCAACGGGAGAGGCCACAGCAGTGAGAGGCCCGCGTACCGCAAAAAGAAAAATAATAATGGTAATAGATATGTAACTATCAAGAAAATTAAGTCACCTAGAGGGGTGGGATAGGGAGGGTGGGAGGGAGACGCAAGAGGGAGGAGGTATGGGGATATATATATATATATGTATAGCTGACTCACTTTGTTATAAAGCAGAAACTAACACACCATTGTAAAGCAATTATACTCCAATAAAGATGTTAAAAAAAGAAAGAAAGAAAATGAAGTATTTATAACCACAATGAAAAGCATAGGTAAATCTCATAAAAATAATGTTGTGGGAAAGAAACGAGACACAAGAGTATGTAAAATTCAAAAAAACAAGCAAAATTAAACTACAGTATCAGAATGCAGCTCTAGGTAGTAAAACATAAAGAAAAGCAAAGAAGTAATTACCATACATATCAGTATAGTAGTTACCTCTGGGTAGAAAGGAGACAATAGTGATAAGAAGAGGGAAAGGATTCTGGGATACTAGAAATATTCAATTCCTTGACCCAGGTGGTGGTTACATGGACATTCACTTTGCGATAAATCATTCAGCCGTATATTTATATTTTGTATATTTTTCCTGCATGTTATATTGTACGCAAAAGATTTAGAAAAAAATTAATGTCCAAGAATAGCCAAAGCATTTTTTTTAATAACAAGGGAACGTTATTACAAAGTTTTAGTAATTAAGAGGATTGGTATGGGTGAAGATAGGCAAATGAATAAATGGAGAAGAATAAAGAACCACACCCTACCCCCAAAATAACCCATGAATCTAAACTATCTGGGTATATAATAGAAGTGGCATTATAATCACTAGAGAACAAGAAGGAAGAGGCATCCTAGGATGTAATCTTGGGAAAGCCAACAGGAAGCGATCTTGTGAGACTTTCCTTGTAGACATTAAACTAGTTGAAATGTAAAACAAGGCTCGACTCCGCCCTTAGACATTCTGGGTAACAGGGGAAGGTTTCAGGTGTGTTTGTTGGCTCTTCCGGCCGCTAGGTGGCACCTGGAAGATCGCAGGCGCGTGGGGATGACTCATGCGCAGTGCTCTTAGGTTCAGCCACAGGCCCTACGCTCGTGCACGTGGGTTTGCCCACAGCGTTGACCCGTGTGCACAGCGCTCACGCACGCGCATTTACTTGCAAACCGCTGATCGCGCTGTACCGTTATTCCCGTTTTTCTGAGAGCGGCCGAGCTGACCCCGCGGTCCGGGATGTCCGAGCTGCCCGCAGACAGCAGTGTCCCACCGAAGGGCGCGGCGAATGACAACGGCGACGTCCCGCAGGCGGAGGTAGGCGGCGGGAGGCGGGAGCCGGCCCCAGCGCAGCCTGTGGAGGCCAGGGACCGTCCGATGGCGGCGGCCAGGGAAGGTCCAGTGGCGGATGCCAGGGAAGGTCCGATGGCGGCGGCCAGGGAAGCCCGGATTGCAGAGGTTGCCCGATTGTTGGCGGAGCCAGCAGAGGAAGAGGGTCCTGAGGGCAGACGCCGGTCCAGGCCCGGGAACAGCCCCGGCCTGGCTGCGTTGCCGAATCTCCGCCTCCGTCACCCACTTGGCGTTTTAGGAATTAATTATCAGCAGCTCCTCCGCCACTATCTGGAACACTACCCGATTGCTCCTGGCAGAATTCAGGAGCTTGAAGGACGCCGCAGGAGATTTGTGGAAGCCTGCAGAGCAAGGGAAGCAGCGTTTGATGCCGAATATCAGCGGAATCCTCAGAGGATGGATTTTGATATTTTAACATTTAGTATAACTCTGACTGCATCTGAAATTATCAATCCTCTGATAGAAGAACTTGGTTGTGATAAGTTTATCGGTAGAGAATAATTTAGTGATGAAACTACTTCAAGAACCTCTGCGTCCAGTACAGTCATACCAATCCTGTAACTTGATTTTAAAAAGTCAAAGTATTTGAGAATAAGGCAAGGCACAGTTGAAAAAGAAAAGGAAGCTTATCAAGAAAAACCATCAGAAAAGAAATAGAAGAAAATAAAAAACGTTATGACTCCTCTAACGTCCTTTGAGTTTGTGATTGATCCAGATTGTTTTCCCTGCATTGTGGAAATGTCTTTTAGAATTGCTTCACTAAAGTGAAGAATGGTTTTATATAATGGAGACTTGATGAAGAAAAACTGCCAAGAGAGCCCATAGTGTAAGATTGATTTTGTGTTTTCTGAGGCATTTCAAATGAAAGGCAAAGTAAATACTGTATATATTACATGATAAATTATGTATTCAAGACTATCGGAAATTTCTGGATTTTTTCTTCCATTCAATTTTTAATACTTTTTTGGTAAATAATCTATTTATAAGCCCCCAAAATATAAAGTGTGCAATGAAAAGTCTTCTATCCCTTGCCCCCCGCCCACCCAGTACCTACCACAATTCCCATCTGTAACCACAGTACCTCTTCTGTCTTTTCAGTTTCCCTATGTATACACAAGCAAATACAAATCTGGGTGGGTTTTTTTTTTTCATTTCTTCACAAAAGTTGGCAAATTATATTTATTGATTTATGCATTGCATTTTCAGTAAGAACTTATCTTAAAGATCCTTCCAAACCACTACATTTCCTCATTCTTTTTTAGAGCTGCATTTTATTCCATTCTGTGGTTATGTTGTAATTTACTTAACCAGGAACATACTGATGGGCATTTAGGTTTTTTCCCATCATTTTCTATTGGCCAAAAAAGTTCCTATAATAGTTAATCTCGTCTGTATATCCCATGGCATGGGCACAAATACAGTATTGCTCTGATTCTAAATGCACTTTTCATATATTGACGTCTCTGAAATTGGGGTGTGTCTTACATTTGATGGTGTAATACAGCATTTTCATAAAAATAATAGTGCATATTATAATCAGCAGCTTCTTAGATTCCTTGTTATGTATAATATCTTAGTACGACTTTCCAGAGGTGAGAATTCTGAGGTGAATGCACTCATGTGAAAGTTTAGAGATATTACTAAGTTGCCTTCCATTCATGTTGTACCTCTTCACACTCCCACCAGCAACTGCTGAACATGGACATTTCCCCTGCAGCCTCACCAGCACAGTAAGTCATCAAGTGTCTGGATTTTGCCAGTCTATATAGTTGGAAAATGGTAGATCAGTTTTAATTTGCTTTTCTCTCATTATGAGGGAAGTTAAATATCTTTTCATTTGAGTCATACATATTCCCTTTTCCATGAACTATCTATTCAAAATCTTTTCTCCATTTCTTTCCTGAATAATTTTGTCCTTTCTTTATTGACTCTGTTAACTATTAATGAAATAGTGAGATGAGCTATGATAATAGCTTGTAATGTGAGTTATGGATAGTTTTTCCTAGGTTGTCATTTGTCTTTGGTTTTCCTGAAAGCCTTTTGGCATGGAGATTTTTGCTCTTGTTTCCTTTTATCTTTTAAACCTGCAAGATTTGGGGAATTCCTCGGTGGTCCAGTGATTAGGACTCAGTGCTTTCACTGCCGGGGCACGGGTTTGATCCCTGGTCGGGGAACTGAGATTCTGCAAGCCGTGCAGCGTGGCCAAAAAAAAAAAAAAAAGAGAGAGAAAAAACCTGCAAGATTTCGAAACTCGAGGTTTTCTCGGTGTGTGTGCATGTGTATGTATGTGTGTGGTTTTATTGTTCATATTTGAATTTTTGAACCATTCGGAATTTATCCCGATGTACAATATGAGGTAAGGATCCAAATTCTCTTTTTTAGGTGGCTGCCTGGCTGCCCCAACACCAGATACTAACTAGCCCATCTTTTCCCCACTAACTTTGTTTAAAGATGCCTCTTCATCATACACTAAACTTTTTAAAGTTTTCTAACTAGTTTTACAGGTAATAATGCTAAAACCTCTCATTATACTTCATTTTCAGAGTGTTCTGGCTATCTTTGTTTATTTATATTACTACGTCAACCTCAAAGTCAGCTTACCTTATTTCAAAGTTCTTTATTAGAATCACATTATATTTAATAAATCGAAGATAACTGCCATCACTAAGATATCCAAATTATTTATTTTTCCATTTTTTAAAGGCTTCCTTTGTATCCTTCAGAAGAGTATTAATGTTTGTCCTTAAATTAGTGTTCCTAAAGTAGGTCTTTTACAGGTCTAATCATTTATTCCTAGACATTTTATCTTTTATGTTTTTTCTATAGTAAATGAGGATTATCGCTGTTATATTTTCTAAAAGCTTGCCTATGTATTTGAAAATAATTCATTTCTGCATATTTATTTGATAGCCTGTTAACATACTGAATTCTCTTACTGTTTTACAGTAGTTTTTCATTTGAATCTCCTAGATTGGGGAACAAGTCGTATGCAAATAGTGACAGTATTGCCTCTTTTATAATGTTTATACTTCTGACTTCTTTCTCTTTATACATTAGACAGAAGGTACTTTATTGGTACCTTCTTTCTAATGTAAAATAATATGAATGATAGTGAAGCATCATTAACTTGTCCTAATTTTGTAGAAATTCTTCACATATTCATCTCTCACTATTTGTACATGTGTGTGTTTTATCTAGAGTGGTTACAGAATTTTGTCAAAGGCCTTTTCATAATCCATGAAGGTGTTATTTTTATATCCACCACCATGATTGCATTCTTCAAATGATCCTTATTTACAAATGAGATATAATCCTTTTTTTTTTTTTTGCCTCGCCAAGTGACTTGCAGGATCTTGGTTCCCCGACCAGGGATCGAACCTGGGCCCGGCAGTGAAAGCGCCAAGTCCTAACCACTGGACCGCCAGGGAATTCCCTTGGCCACTTCTTAGATCCCATTTCTATGAGACCTCCATGCGCATGAACTAAATTTTGTTTCTTTTTCTCCTGTTAATCTGTCTTGTGTCAATTTTATTATTAGTCCAGCCACAAAACCTCAAGATGGGTCCAAGGGAAAATTTCCCCCTCCCTGACAGTTCCTTCATACGTTTCCAATCACATCCACTCACACGACCGACCCCTTCACTTTGGTAGACTTGAGTGAAAATCTGGTGGGTCGCAGGGCTGGGGTCATCCCCTGAAGGACAAGCCTCCCCACCTGGCTGGTTCCTTTCAACTTCTCCCCTTCCCTCCTCTTCACCTTTCATCTCAGGAGCAAAATCAAGTCCTCTTCTTGTCTCTCAAAGCATTTTAAGGAGCCTCTTCTCTTGCTTGAACAATTTCAGCTGCAGTGTCAGCACGTACAGTGGCTTCTTCCCCAGAGTTTAGCCAAACTCCCCAGGTCAGGGACACAGTCCTCTGTTACAGACACCATAGCTCTAAGTTCAGGGGTCCCCAGGCCACTCCCACGTCTGACCAGCAGGCTACAAGTTTGAGGATTCCCAGTTCCCATGCAGTTTCAATAATTTGCTAAAAAAAAAAAGACTTGGGGGCTTCCCTGGTGGCGCAGTGGTTGAGAGTCCGCCTGCCAATGCAGGGGACATGGGTTCGTGCCCCGGTCTGGGAGTATCCCACGTGCCGCGGAGCGGCTGGGCCCGTGAGCCATGGCCGCTGAGCCTGCGCGTCCGGAGCCTGTGCTCTGCAACGGGAGAGGCCACAACAGTGAGAGAGAGGCCTGTGTAAAAAAAAAAAAAAAAAAAAAAGACTCACAGAACTCAAGAAAGCATTACAGTTATGATTACAATTTCATGATAGCAAAGGATACAAATCATAACCAGCTAAAGGGAAAGACGAGTAGGACCAAGTCTGGGAGAGTCCCAAACATGATATTACTGCCATCCTCAGGGATGCATCATCCTCCGGCACGTGCAGAGCATTTACCAATCAGGGACGCTCAACGAGCCCTGAAGTTAGGCCGAAATCGCGAGGCTTAAACCCTCTAAGACTCCCAGGGATGGCCCAAGGGGTTCCCCACACACACCAGTAACAAAGACACTCCTATTGTAATGGGGATGGGGCGGCCGTTACCGCGCGACAGTTACCGGGCAACCGTTGCTCTGTAACGAACCATAGCTTGCCTCTGGCGCTACAGTTACCAGGCAACCGTTACCGGGAGACCGCTAATGCGGGACCGTTAGAGCGAGACCGCTAGCCTGGCCGGTTAGAGGGCCCCTTCTGCCAGTCAGGCGGTTGGTGGTTCTCTGGAGAAAAGTGAGGTAAGAGGCGGATCCCGGCCTTCTCCCGGGGGCTCTCCAGGCACTCTGGCCTTGGGCCAGCAGGTGAGCTGGGGGGCTGGGGATAGGCTGGGGGCTGTGTCCTGCAGGGCGCCAGAGCCCTCGCCAAGGCCCCCCACTGGCCGGGCCCAGGCCTTGAGGCTGCGGTGAACCTCGCGACCTAATGGCAGCGGCAGTCTGCGTGGGACGCAGTTTGCGGGACCTGGCCCCCGCCGTTTGGGCGGCCTGAGGAGCCTGAGGGCCGGCTGGGTCCTAGGCGTCTGGCTCCCTCAGTGATGACAGCTGTGCAGGGTCTGGGGACCTGGTCCTGAGGGCACTGCCAGCTGGGATCTGCCTCTTCAGCCGGGAGACCCAGACTGGGTGCCGGACGAACGCTCCTGGGCAGGGTAACTGGCCCCCGCAGGGACCCCCTCCTCTTAGCCAGGACCTGGACCTCGGAGGGTGAAAGTTGAGCCTTAGGACCTTGCCCTTTCTTGTCAGAACAGAGAATAACATTTGTTGGCTGGAGATTTACAGGAACATCATTACCTGACCGTGACCTGACCTCAAGAACAAAGGATCTGACACCAAGAAATTTACAACTAACCACGCCCCTCCCTCACCGTTGCTATAAAAGGGCTTTGCTGAACGCTTTCAGGGAGTTCAGGGTTTTTCAGGCATGAACCACCCATCTCCTTGCATGGCCCTGCCATAAACCTTTCTCTGCTCCAAACTCGGACGTTTTGGTATTGTTTGGCCTCACTGTGCGTCGGGCACACTGACTTGCATTCGGTAACACTATCGCTGGAAATTCCAAAGATTTGGAATTTGGAATTTGGTTACCTTCTGGTAATTAGGGACAAAGTCCAATCAAATTAACATGATGGTTCTTCCAAACCAATACTGGCCTCTCTTTACGAATTCTGGGGGAAATTAGTCTCTGCCCCTAATACTGATGTTCCAGTTATCTCTTGCTGTGTAACTAACTACCCTAAAACTTAATGGCTTTAAGCAACAGCCATTTTATCACTGCTCACTCTTCTGTAGGTTGACCGAAATCAGCTCAGCAGTTCTGCTCCACGTGATGGTGGCCAGGAGCTCAGCTGGGCTGGAATGTCCTGGACGGGTCACTCACGTGCCTGTCATATTGGTGGGAAAAGGCTGGAAGGCTGGGCCTCTCCCTGTATGCAGTTTCAAACCCTCTTCCTCTCCACCTTGCTCTCCAATAGTGTAGCCAGATTTCTTATGTGGCCGCCTCAGGGCTTCCAAAAGTGCAAAGGTGGGAAGCTGCCGGGCCTTCAGACTCAGGCCCAGAGCTAGCACACATCCGCCTCCTTCTGTGGGTTACACAGGCCCAGCCCATTTCAGGGAGGAGAGGCAATACCCAAGGAAGTGACTCCTGAGCACTGTGGTTTATGGGGAGCCATCTTTGGAAACCAGTCCCCACAGGTGATATAACCACCATCGCCATTGGTTGAGAGTTTATGGTGATCCAGGCACAGATCTTGGTGCTTTATTTATGGCATCTCACAGAATTCTCACCATGGTGTGAGGTAAAGAGTATTAGCATATCCATTTTATAGATGAGAAAACTGAGGCTTACTAGCTGTATCAGTCAGGGTTCTTCTGAGAAATAGAACCAATAGGAAAGCCATGATCTAGGCACATGGGCTTCTGTCTTTCTGTGTGTGTGTGTGTGTAATGTATATTGTATATGTATACATATATATTGTATATACAGAGAGAGAAAGAGATCTTAAGGAATTCATTCACAGGATTGTGGAGGCTGGCAAGTGCAAAATCTGTGGGGCAGGCCAGCAGCCTGGAGATTTAGGTAAAGTTAATGTTGTGGTCCTGAATGTGAAGGCTGGAAACTCAGGGAGAATATCTATGTTGCAATCTAGAGGAGAATTCCACTTTTTCAGGAAACTTTAGTTTTTGCTCTTACAGAACTAAGATCCCGCAAGATCTTTTTGGCTCTGCACGGCCAAAAAAATAAAATAAAATATATATATATATATATATATATATCTTCAAGTGATTAGATGAGGCAAGTCTGCTTTATTTAGAGCCAACTGTTTATAAATCTTAATCACTTCTAGGAAATATCTTTACAGCAACATCTTAGACTAGTGTTTGACCAAACAGCTGGTCATCATAGTCTAGCCAAGTGGACACAGAATTTATCATCACACTTACCCAAGTTCACACAGCTAAGAAGCAGTAGAATTAGGGCTCAAACCCAGCTTTCTTGCCTCCAAAACTCATACTAATAATCAATTCATCAGTGATTGCCAAAATGAACCACCTTTAGAAATGAACTGGAGTGCTGACCAGAAATTTTTTTCCCAGGACTCCACTCTGACTCTAGAAGACACTTCTTGAGATGGCTACCCACTACGTCCTCCTTTCTCCAGGAATCTCACCCCACCCTCTTAATGCTATTTGACCTTTGTGACTTCACTTCCGCTCCAACTGTAGTTGATTTGACCAACGATGGCACTTCAACTAGGCTGAGCCAATGAGATACTCGAATACTGGAGCTGGACTGTCAAGGTTCAAATCCCTATTCCACTTCTTACCAGCAGTGAGCTCTAAGGTGAATTACTCTACTTCTCTGGATCAGTCTTTCATCTGTAAAATGGGGGTAATGTTAACAATATCGACAGTTACATTATGAAAAATTACCCAAAGCCTACAAGTAAGACAAGTGATGACTTCATGTCCTTTCTTTTCTTTTTTTTTTTTAAATTAATTTATTTTTGGCTGCATTGGGTCCTCGTTGCTGTGCGCGGGCTTTTCCCTAGCTGTGGCGAGTGGGGGCTACTCTTAGTTGCGGTGCTCGGACTTCTCACTGCGGTGGCTTCTCTTGTTGCGGAGCACAGGCTCTAGGTGCACGGGCTTCAGTAGTTGTGGATCGCAGGCTCTAGAGCACAGGCTCAGTAGTTGTGATGCATGGGCTTAGTTGCTCCGCAGCATGTGGAGCCCCGACCAGGGCTCAAACCCGTGTCCCCTGAATTGACAGGCAGATTCTTAACCACTGCGCCACCAGGGAAGCCCTTCATTTTTTAATATTTTTAAAAATCATTAGGGAAGTCCCTGGCGGTCTAGTGGTTAGGACTCCAAGTTCTCAGTGCCGAGGGCCCGGGTTTGATCCCTGGTCAGGGAACTAAAATCCCACAGGCCTGTCAGGCACAGACACCCAAAAAAAAAAAAAGTTACATGTTAACAGTTTTATGAAAAATAACTGTTTCAGAAGAATGATGTCAGCAACATGGCAGATGAAAAACTCTGTCTCTTCAATCTACAGCCGCTAAAACATCCACAACACAACAAAGGTACCTCTGTCCAACACACCAGGTGTCCAGAGAATTCACACATCTGAACAGCTACAGGGGTATGTACAGGGACACACAGAGGAGGCGGAACTGAGGGAACAGGGAGGTGGTTCCTGCAAACCCAGCTCTCCTGCCATGGCAGCTGAGGCCGCAGTCCCAGAGAGCCAGTAACAATAGCAGAGGAAGCGGCACACACGACTCTAACCTCCCAGCGGCAGCGGTGCCCACAGTCACCGGTAGCAGTGGAGCCTGAGATCCCATCCCTCCAGCTGCTGAGGCACCCACAGTTCTGACCCCTGGCCACCCACTCGCAGCGGTGGAGCCGGCAAACCTTACAATACTGGCAGAGGCGCCAGGTGCAACACCACTCGCCCGCCACCATCGCCCTCCCCCAGGGGCGGAGTCTGCAAGGGGCGGGGATCCCGAATGTAAGAGAAGAGCACATCATCTCCGAGCCCCAGGCGGAACACCAGCAGGAAACAAGGCACCAATGACCCCGGAGGCACAAGGAGCAATAAAGAGGGCTTGAAGCAACGATAAAGGTAGTGGAGTGTGGAAAATGCAGACTCTCAAACATAACCGGAGGCAGCGCAGGGAAGAGAAACCCAAACCTTGTGCTATATCTCCACCTACTGGAAAACAGAAGAAACGCCTCAATTTTTTTTTTTTTTTTTCCTCTTTTTTTCTCTTTCTTTTTGGCCGTGGCCCTTGGCTTGCCGGATCTTAGTTCCCCCACCAGGGACTGAACCGGGGCTATGGAAGTGAAAGCGCCGAGTGCTAACCATTGCACCGCCAGGGAACTCCCTGAAACGCCTCAGTTTCTAACTTGTTAAATCGTTAGCATCAAGCAGAAAGGTGTCCCCTACTTCAGATGCTTGAGCAGAGGAGCAACTCATCAAGCACCATGAAGAACCACGGTAACACTGTAACACGAAAGGAAATGACAATTCTCCAGAAACCAAACTTAAAGTCGCAGACTACTGAGATCTCACTGATGGAGAATTTAAAATAGGTCTATGAAGAAACTCAAGGAGCTACAAGAAAACTCAGAAAGGTAGTTCAATGAGCTCAGGAATAAAATTAATGTACAGAAGAAATACTTTACCAAAGAGATTGAAACTCTAAAGAAGAATCAAACAGAAATTCTGGAGCGGAAGAGCAAAATAAACGAGATGAAGAATGCATTAGAAAGCATTGGAAATAGAGCACACTATATGGAAAAGAGAATTAGCAAGCTTGAAGATAGAACTCTGTGATACAAGTAGAAGAGGAAAGAGAAATAAGATTTTTTAAATGAGGAAACCCAGCAAGGCTCACATTCAGATTTGATGGAGAAATCAAAAGCTTTACAGACAGGCAAAAGCTAAAAGAATTCAGCACCATCAAACCAGCTTCACAACAAATGTTAAAGGAACTTCTCTAAGCGAAAAAAAAAAGGCCACAACTAGAAAAAAGAATACTACGGAAAGAAAAGGCTCACTGGCGAAGTCAAACATACAGCAAAGATGGGAAATCATCCACACACAAAGCTAGTAGGGAGGTTAAAAGACAAAAGTAGTAAAATCTGTATCCACAATCTGTGTGCACAATCTGTATCCACAATAAGCAGTTAAGGCATACACAAAACAATTAGATGTAAAATATGATGTCAAAAAACAGTAATTGTGGGACTTCCCTGGTGGCACAGTGGTTGGGAATCCGCCTGCCGGTGCAGGGGACACGGGTTCCAGCCCTGGTCTGGGAGGGTCCCGCATGCCGCGGAGCAACTAAGCCCGTGCGCCACAACTACTGAAGCCTGCGCGCCTAGAGCCCGTGCACCACAACGAAGAGTAGCCCCCGCTCACCGCAGCTAGAGAAAGCCCGCGTGCAGCGGTGAAGACCCAGTGCAGCCAAAAATTAATTAATTAATTACATATTAAAAAAAAAAAAAGTAGTGCTTCCCTGGTGGCGCAGTGGTTGAGAGTCCGCCTGCCGATGCAGGGGACACGGGTTCGTGCCCCGGTCCAGGAAGATCCCACATGCCGCGGAGCAGCTGGGCCCGTGAGCCATGGCCGCTGAGCCTGTTCATCCGGAGCCTGTGCATCCGGAGCCTGTGCTCCGCAACGGGAGAGGCCACAACAGTGAGAGGCCCGCGTACGGCAAAAAAATAAAAATAATTAATTACCTTAAATATAAAGGGACTAAATGCTCCAAGATTTGCAAAAAATGTAAAACAATGTCACTTTTCTCACTGAATTATTTTTTTGGGGAAATGATTATATTTTCATAAAAAATATTATTTATGTTAACATGTAATGGGCTTATTGTTTTAAATTGGTTTTAGGATTTCTCAGTTTTAATTCCTAAGATATGAATAACAGTAGATGAATACACATAAACAAAAGCTGTTTGGGACGATCAATAACTTTTACAAGTGTAGGTGGGCCTGAGACCAAACAATTTGAGCACTGCTGCTCTGAGCTTGGCAATCCATTCCTATTTGCTAGGGACTGATTGGCCTGAGATGGACATTTGACCCCAGTATGGCCAATCAGATTTAAGAGCATATCTGCTAAACCTCTGGAAAGGACTTTTCTCCTTGAAAATGCAGATTTTATTTTATAATCAATTAATAAACATATTTTTTAACTTCTCAATTTATTTATTTATTTTTGGCTGTGCTGGGTCTTCATTGCTGCACGCAGGCTTTCTCTAGTTGCGGCGTGTGGCTCAGTAGTTGTGGCACACAGGCTTAGTTGCCCTAAGGCATGTGGGATCTTCTCGGACCAGGGATCAAACCCATGTCCCCTGCACTGACAAGTGGATTCTTAACTGCTGGACCACCAGGGAAGTCCAGTCCAATACTATTAGGTCAGGTACAGACCTTATTCAGATTAATGGAAGGGTTTCAAACAGAAGTCCACTGTGCTTCCCAACCCCTGAGAGCCCCTCCTGTGCTAAACCTTGGGCCTGGGTCCCCGAAACCAGGAAGATCAAGAAAGACACTGAATTTTCTGTGCGATTCTAGGCAAGCGTCTCCCCCTCTCTGGGCTTCACTTTGCCCCTCTGTGAAATGAACTTCAAATGGGCTTTCCTCTTATAGCATATTGAGAAGTAATATTTACTGAGCATCTATTGCATGCCAGCCTCTGTTGTAAAATGCTTTGTACTTATTAACTCATTTAATACTCACAAACTTGTGAAGCAGATTCTACTACTAGTTTCATTTTACAGATAAGGAAATTAAGGCACCGAGAGGTAAAGTGACTTGTCTGAATACATGGCAGAACCAGGTCTGAACCAAAGCAGTCTGATTTCTGTGCATTTGTAGGCTTTTTGGTTTTTTGTCTTGGTTTGTGCTTTTTTGGAGTGATCATTTAGGTTGCTTTATTTGCTACTGCCATTGTGCTAAATGCAATAAGTGTATGCCTGATTTAAAGCTCTGTCAAAAGAGAAAAAAAAATGACAAGTTTCTCCTTGGTGTGCAATGCCTTCCACCTTACTCCTCTGGGGCCCTGCTTCCTTTCACCTTTAAACTGAAGGATTTGGACCAGAGAATAACTTTCTCTTCCCTGCAAGCTCTGATCATCTGAGATAGTCTTCCTTGCCCCAGAGGCTACGACCTTAGGCTGAGCCTGCAGCAGCCTATGAGACAAAGCGATAGAACAGAGCCTGCACTTTAAAGGGCCTCCAGACTTGGGTGTGGGACTCTTCCCTTGTGGTGGTGAATCAGAGGACTCTGGCCATCACTCTTTGATAATCCAGCCAGTACTGTTCCTGTGATGACTCACCGACATGTACAGTGATGGTGCCAAGACTCTGAGATAGGTGAGGCATCCTTGACACCAGAAGTGCATCAAAGGGGGGAATCCATGGGATTCAGCTGCCTGCCTTCAGCTTGCATGCAGTCACTGATCAAAAATACACGATGAAGGGACTTCCCTGGTGGCGCAGTGGTTAAGAATCCACCTGCCAATGCAGGGAACACGAGTTCGACCCCTGGTCCGGGAAGATCCCACATGCCGCAGAGCGACTAAGCCCATGCACCACTGCTACTGAGCCTGCGCTCTAGAGCCCGCGAGCCACAATTACTGAGCCCACATGCCACAACTACTGAAGCCCGCGCACCTACAGCCCTGCTCTGCAACGAGACAAGCCACCACAATGAGAAGCCCGTGCACCGCAATGAAGAGTAGCCCACGCTCACCGCAACTAGAGAAAGCCCACACGCAGCAACGAGGACCCAACGCAGCTAAAAATAAATACATAAAATAAATAAATTTTTTAAAAAATACGTGATGAATGTAACACAGTTTCCCATCTTTGCTTTTAAATTGAGTTCTGCTCTCTCGGCAGGTGGTATAATTTGTTCAAGGCAGCAAAGACTCGGCCTCTGAATATCGCGTTGTCTTTGAAGGAACAATGGGCTGGTGTTGATGTCTGCCTTTAATCTCAATTTAAATATCATTTGATAGTACGCTTTTGTTTCAATGTCCATATTCCTTAATGGTACAGTTAAATCTCATGACACAGAAATTCAATATAGCGAAACTTGAAAGGAGAATTTGTATGTATAAGTATTTATTCAATATATGGTATTGTTGACTGAATTAAAATATGTGGATCCCTTGGCTGATGTTCTAATAAAAGGACTCCTTCATTTGTTCATTTGTTGCTATATTCCATTTGTTACTTTTCTCTGTTCTCTCATCTTCAGTTCCTATGATTTTGCTCATTTCCACAAGTGCTTGGGCACTGTTCCAGCCTACTCCCCACTAGAAAATATGGGGAAGGAGGATTGGCAGAAATTGGCTGATGCAGGCTTTTTATATTTTCAGTGGTAGAAGCAGTATTAGATGTGTGATGAACTGTCTTAGGATAGTCCCCAAATTTAGGAAGCTTACCCCTCTCTGCTAGATCTTACCTAGATTTGTTCCATCTCATCAGGAAGGAGCTGCAGCGGTTACTCCACTCTCTGAGCCTCCCATTCCCCTGTAAAATAGTTACTTTCTGCTCTCACTGACTGGTTCTGTCCGTTTGCCTGCCAGGTACAGTACTTATATCTAGTAACAAATGCTGATTTTTGATACAGAAAGGGACACTCCTTTGCCCACATATTCCATGTGGTTTGGACAGGCTGACCTTAATCCCTGCCACGCACTAGACAGACGGCCAAGCCTGGCCAATCAAAATAAGCCATACTGCCTGGCCCCTAGTTTGAGCAAGGCCATGTGACAAGCCAGGGCCAATGAAAGCCTGTCTACATATGAAGTCATCCTAGAGACAACTGGAGGAAAACACTGAGCCCCTGAATCCAGCCCTGCTAAAGCTACACCTGCCACAGGATTTTCACTTTTATAAACTAATAAATTCTCTTGTTTATTTAAACTACTTTGAGTTGTTTCTGACCCCTGCAGTAGAGTCCTATTATTCTTCTCAGGAGACAAAATCTCTCCCCTCAGCCCCAAAACCACATACAAAGCACACAACTTGATGAGTCAAAGCTGATCAAACTAAGAGCCTTTATAGATGTCTCTGGAGAGATGGGGAAAGAAAAAGATAGGATATAAATAACCATTATGTACAACGTCCAATGGTAAAACCCTCCCCTTCACCTCTTCCAGCTTGAACTCCAAAGTGTCTGAAGCAGAGAATACAAAAATATCCATGTTCTGTCCCCAGGTGCTGATGGAGAAGGGGCAGCTCAGGCCTAGAAACAAAGTAGGAAGCATTAGAAAGGTCTGCCCCTCCACCTCCCCTCCCTCTCCCCAGTGAGTGGAAATCAGTGGAGAAGCTCTGGCTGAGGCTCCCCACTGTGACCTCTTGAGGCCCAAAGGTCATCCAAAGAGAAGATGCCAAGTAGCTCAAAACGATAGCAAAAGGCATGCAAGATAGAACTAAATTAAGTCAAAACTGAAAAATGGGCAGAGGACCTTCCAGAGACACTACCCTCTTCATTTTACAGATAAAGGAGAGCTACAGGAAAAGCAGGAGCTGCCTCTGCCCAACATGCCCAACGTGCGCAGGGTGGGGAAAGGTGGGTAACTACCTCCCGAGCATAGATACAAGGAGCAGATATGACGTAAACCGAACGAGCGTCTCCATCTTCAGGGCGATTCCAATCTGAGGACGGGCTGCGGGAGGAAAAGAATAAGATCCAGACACTTTAAATTCTCATATCTTGTTTTCCCACCCACCAAGGAAGGGAACCCAAAGCCAACCAGAGGAATTGTGAAACGACCCAACCAGAAAAAGGTTGGAGCTGGGATAAGAGAAAGGGACCAATCAAGGAAGGCCCATCAAGGAATCAGGCCAATTGCACTACGGAGATTGATGCAAGAAGCCGAGAGGGACAAGGCTTACGTCTGCGGCCAAGCCCCTCACCTCGGGCCATCCCCGGCACCTTCCCGCGTCCTCATGTTGTTGAGTGCATCAGGGAGCGCGTGGACCGATGGCTCCGGTGTCCCCGCCAGCAAGCGAGATCCAGTATCCCGGCCAGGGCCACGGCGTCGCACGTGGACCAGCAAGAGCGCAGAGCCGGCCAAGCCCGCGGCCACCAGCAGTCCCAAAGCCGGTGGCAAAAGGAAACGCTGCGGGTCCCCCGACCTCAGACCCGGCGGAGCCACGGGCAACGCGCCTGCGCCGTCGGGGTGAACCGGGAACTCGCACCGCGCGCCCATGTAGCCGGGCGCGCAGGCGCAGACGAGACCGGAGAAATGCGCGTAGCAGCGCCCGCCGTGGGCGCAGGGGCGCGCGGCGCATGGGTCGGCGCGCTCGCGGCAGTCGCGGCCACCGAAGCCCAGCGCGCAGGAGCAGCGGCGCGCGCCGCCGCCCTCCAGGCAGGTGCCGCCATTGGCGCAGGCGCGGCTGGCGCAGTCATCCAGGTCGTGTTCGCAGCGTGGCCCCGCGAAGCCCGCGCGGCAGCGGCAGCGCAGGGCGTGGCCCAGATCCAGGCAGAGCCCGCCTGTGGGGAAGAGGGCGTCAGGGGCGCGGCTCGATTGAGGGGAGTCCCCCAGGCCCGGCGCTCGAAGCCTGCCCGCGATTTCTTCTCAGCTCGGTGATCCCCGCCCTCATTTTTTCTCTGGGCGCCCCTCTACCGTCTAACTCTAGGGCCAGCCTCTGGGAGTTTGCCTGTAAAACCGACCCGCCTCTTTTCCCCCGGTGAAGTCTTGGATTAACTCGGCCTCACACCTCTTTGATTCTCTGGGTCTCTTTCTCTTTTTCTCTCGGCTTTAACCGTACTGAAATAGTTTCAACAGTTCTGGAACGACGGGTTTGAACCACCTGGCCTTTGCCCGTGCCTTCTTCTCCCTTTTCCCTTCCTCCTTTTCTCTCATTCTTTTCACCTGTTCTCTTCTCGAGCTCATCCTCCAGGTCTGTGCTCAGGTGTCCCCTCCTCCAGAAAGCCATCCGATTCTTCCTCCATCCCAACCCTCCTCTGGCTCCATCTCAGGGTAACACCAGAATCCTCCCCATAACCCATGAAGCCCTACAGGATCTGTCCCAGTCACCTCCCTGACCTCATCTCTCACCAGCCTACCCTCACTCCCTCTGCTCCAACCACACTGGCTTCCCTGCGATGCTGAACACACCAGGCATATTCCTACCTCAGGGTCTTTGCACTTGTTCATCCCTCTGCCTGGAACATACTCTTCCCTCATATCCCCCCACGGCTGCCTCCCTACCTGCAGCATGGTCTTCCTTACCCACTCTAGCTAAAATGTCAACCTGCCACCCCATACACACTACTTCTCATCCCCCTTCTGGCTTTTTTTTTTTTTTCATTTTTTTGTTTGTTTTATTTTTGGCGGCACCTCACGGCTTTTGGGATCTTAGCTCCCCGACCAGGGATTGAACCCATGCCCCCTGCAGTGGAACCACAGAGTCCTAACCACCAGGGGATTCCCTATTCTTAGTTTTTATCACCACAAAACCTCCTATATTTACTCATTGATCTTCTTTATTGTCTCTCTGCTCCATCAGCTCTGTGAGGGTGGGGGTTTTCATCTCATTCCCTACTGTATCCCCGGAACAGGGCCTGGCACACAGTAGATGCTCAATAAATAGTTATGAGATAGGAATGTCACCTCGCCCATTTTACAGAAGAACAAACTGAGGCTGGGCAGAGGGGAGCCCAGCCGCAGACCGAGAGGAGGCAAAGTCAGGATCCCCACCCGGGACTGTGTGAGCCAAGCCCTGCTCTTGCCCACTGACCATGCAGGGACCCCCACTCCCCACCCTCACCGCTCTGTGCTCCCCACCTCACCATTCCGGCATGGCTGCAGGCTGCACCGGTCTACCCTCTTCTCACAATTGGAGCCTTGGAAACCGGGCGGGCAACGGCAGATGTAGGCAGAGTCGGGGTCCGCACCTCCCACACACAAGCCGCCGTTGAAGCAAGGTCCATCCGCACATGTCACCCCGCTCACCTCACACCGCAACCCGTAGAACCCACGGGGACAGGTGCATTCGAAGGACCCCGGGGTCTCCTGAGCACAGGCAAGAGGACTTTGGATCAGCATCTCCTTAGAAATCCCATCCCTGTCCTTAGTCTTTTTTCTTTTTTTTTTGGCCGCCCAGTGCGGCATGAGGGATCTTAGTTCCCTGACCAGAGATTGAACCCATGCCTCCTGCGGTGAAAGCATGGAGTCTTAACCACTGGACCGCCAGGGAAGTCCCCCCTTCCTCAGTCTTGACCACTGGGGGGCTGCTCCTGGTCTAGTCCCACCTCCTAGGGTGTAGGGGCCTCACCGAGGAAGTCCCTGAGGCCGAGACAAACTCTCTGTTCCACGTTTCTGGGTCTGCACATCCAACCCCACAGAGGGGAGGCTCTGGAGGCCCGGAGAGATCCCGTTCCCACCTCTACACCTTTGCTGCCAAATGCTGCCCGCCCTGTTTGCCCTCCCCGATGCTGTCCTCATGGCCCAGGCCTAATTCCAGGTCTCAGCTCTAAGCCCACCTCCTCCATGGAGCCTTCCCTGGATCTCCCCTTCTCAGGCCCTCCCCCTAACTTGAACGCTGAGTGTTTCTCACTGTCCCATGGTGGCAGTGTCCAGGTGGCCCACACCAGGCTCTGCTTCATCCCAGGCTCACTCCCACCACCACACCTTCGCTTCCCCCAGGCCACTCGTCCGGTCTAGCTTCTCCAGTCGCCTCCTGTCTGCCAAATGGGGCTTACTTCAGAAGCCCCAGCCCGGGTCCATCTTCAGAAGCCTTCTCTGATGCCCGCCCTTCCCTAATCCTCAACCCACTCGGCCCCACCACCCCTACCTTGAGGTCTGACTTGTTCTCTACCCCATAGGCGGGGCAGTTTGTGGCCCGATAGGATCCCTCATCATTCCCACATCTACACCTTTAGGTGCCACCCACTGGGGCTGCTCTCCCCAACATGTCATCCTACTTCAAGGCCCCAGATGCAGGCTGGACACCTCCAGGAAGCCCTCCCTGATAGCTGTCCCAGCCGCCCCCCCTCCCCCCCGCAAGGCTGTTGTCTCATGGAGCCCCAGACAGGGGACTCCCTGGGAAAAGTATTACCCAGGATCGGGGGGTGGGGGTGTGTGTGATACTGACACTACAGCTGCCTCCGTTGGCACACGGATTCCCATCACAGGGCCCAGGCCCGGGTACGAGGCATCCAGTGGTAGCAGAGGATGGGCCCCTGGGGCTGAGGCAGCTGCTGGTGGAGACAGGGATTGTGCAGAGGGGCCCAGTCCAGCCCTCCAGGCATCGACATTCATCGGGCTGCTCACAGAAGCCGTGCTCTGGGCTGCAGCCTGCTCGACATGCTGCTATGGGGGAAGGAGAGGCAGAGGGAAGAGGAATATTGATGAAGGGAGGATAGGAAATCAGAGAAATTTCTGAGCACTTTCCGGGCATCACTTGTTTCATCTTTGTGACTGTCAACCCAATGGGCTAGATGGTATTGCGACTCCCAGTTTACAGACAGGGAAACTGAGGCCCTGAGAGGCAGGGTGATTTACCCAGCTAGGAAGTGGCACAGCTAGGATCTGAACCCAGACCAATGAGTTCCAGAGTCTGTGCTCTTGGAAGGAAAATGGAGTGGAGGTTCCCAGGTCTGAGCTTGGAGAGAGGAGAATGAAGGAAGAGGATTGAGGAGGGACCCTTGGCCTTTCAGGGGAAATGGGAGGGCCTTGGATTAGGGGAGGTCTGGGAGGATCTGGATAAGCCTGGGGGTCCTAGGGGATTCAGTGGGGCTCAGACATTGGGATATCTAGGGTGGGTTGAGGGACCCCAAGCTTTAGAACGCAGTGGGGTCTAGAGTGTAATCACAGGGAGGGAGGATGGTGGAACCCCTGCGGGGGATGGGAGGAGCTTCCAAAGCTCCTGAGTGGGGGTAGGCAGGGCGCCAGAATTAGAAGAGCTTTGGGGTCCGAGCATCTGGAAAGGGGTATGGGTATAGATTAGGGGAGGAACTGGGGGTACAAGGGCGGGAAATGGGTGTGCGGTTCTTATTTGGGGAGACAAGTGTGCTGGGAAGAGGGAAGGGGGCTGGAGTGCCCAGGCAGGGCTGGAGAGAAGTCTAGGGTCCTTAGCTTCCCAGAAAGTGGTAGCTGGATCATGGG
The DNA here is from genome assembly GCF_949774975.1 of Lagenorhynchus albirostris. Classification (NCBI taxonomy): domain Eukaryota; kingdom Metazoa; phylum Chordata; class Mammalia; order Artiodactyla; family Delphinidae; genus Lagenorhynchus; species Lagenorhynchus albirostris. Next base: position 13,976,927 of record NC_083113.1, read on the forward strand.
AGCAGGCTGAAGACCATGAGTGAAGCTGGCGAGGGGTTCTCGGGTCCCCAGTTCCCTGAAGAGGGTAACTAGGTTGTGAAAGGAGCCGGAGGGGCCGTGACGGGATGGGGTGGGGTTGAACGCAGGACTCACGCGGTGCCTCGCATTTGTCCTCAATCTGCGGGCAGGGGCGCAGTTCCGGGCCACACCGCGAGGGGGCGCCGCGCGAGCGGCAGAGGCGCGCGCACGCGGCCCCAACGGCCGGCGGCTCGCAGCGCGCGCGGTAGGAGAAGCGCAGCTCCCAGGCGCCTGCGCGCTGCACGTCCCAGGCCCACGGGCTCCCGGCCGACAGGCGACGCCGGCCCGCCACGCGCGCCAGCAGGCTCCAAGCGGGCCCTGAGGTGAGAAGGGAGATGTGCTAGGCTGCGGCCCGCCGCGGTCTCGGGATGGAGACGGAGCGCGCAGGCTCGCACTCTCCCTTCCCATCTTAAGAAGCCAAAACACCCCTTTTGAGTCCTGAGAATGGCAGTTACTTAGCAAGGCTGCAAACTCCCCTAATGCGCCCTGGGATCTTCGATGACGCGAACCCTATGACCATCATGATGATAACAGTTCTCCCAGAGAAGCCGAAGTGCCCCTATATTTTGCCCCAGAATCTTTGTATATTAAAGTAGCTATGAGACCCCTAACACCCTGGGACATATGATATCCCTAATATGGCCAAAGGGCAATGACAGGTCTTTGAAGTGAGGTCAAAAACACCCCCAAATTGTGTCTCAGGATTTTCCTATATCAAAATGGTGACAGAACCCCCCCGCCTCTGGGCCTTATATAGCATCAAAGTCCCCCTCGAATTAAGGTTAAGATCATCCCATATCCCTCCCTGAAACCTCTCTGGTGAAACTGCAACGTCCCAAAGAGGTCCTGAGGCCCTCTGTATGGACAAGGTGACAGAGCTTTGCCTACAAGAACCAGAAAGTAACTCATATTGTACCCTGGGTTCTCAAAATCAGATGGTGACAGAGCAGGACTGTGAAACGCTGCTGCTTCGACTCCAAGATAGTAAGAGAGCTTCTTCCCGCCTCTCCCTGCCCCCACCCCGCTTTGCCTGGTATCAGGACATTTCTGTGTCGACATGCCAAGAGCCCTGGGGCTGTCAACACCCAGCACGACACTCCGGGAGCTGTGATGACATCATGGGTCCAGCAATCCCATGAATGCCCCACCCTACAGACAGCCCCATGTCACCCTCCTGGACCTCACATCGGGCCCCAACTCCCTGGCTCTCCCACACTCTACACTGAAATCCCAGAATTGAAGATACTCACCTCCAATCTGTTCTCCTAACTCCTCTCTCCAGGTTTCAATGATGAGAGAGAAGGTGCCCTGGTTGGGTGGAGGAAGGTGGAGAGGGAAGAATGAAGACAGTGGTCAGGGCAGGTAGGTACTCAATGAAGCCCAGATTTTAAGAGGTAAAGAGTGATGACCATTCCAGGGACCAGACAGGCAAGGGACAATTCCCAGAGGCTGGCCCAGGCAAGGAATGACTGTTTTGGCTTTCTTTATTGAGCACTTACTATGTGGTAAGCACTATACTCAAGATACCTGGTTGAATCTCTCAAAAGGGACCACTGTAATGTACCATGATGATCCCATTTTACAGATGAGGATACTGAGGCTGGAAAAGGGAAAGTCACTTGCCCCAAAGCATAAGCATCTAGAATTCAAGAACAATTCTGTTCACCTTTATGCTTTTGGGGTTGTGGGATGGGAAGTAGGATTTTGGAGGTGAAAAAGTCATGGATACAGGCCCCAACTGGAAGGTCTGAGAAGAGATAAGGTGAGAGGATATTGGGGGTTCCCAAGACAGAGTGTGAAAGTCTCCCTAGGTGCAAGGAAATTTGGGGACAAAGATGAGGATACCAGTGTTTAAGGATCCCCAAGGAACAGGGGTAGGGTCCTGTGAATTGAGGATTTCTAGAAGGTGAGTTTGGGGTTCTGGGAATTCAGGGTTCCAGGCATGCAAGGCTGTGATCTGGGATTCCCTAGAGGGAAATTCGGAATCAGAAAATTTGGGTTTATGGGTAGGGTTTATGGGTCTGAGAATGTGAGATTCCAGATGATGGAGTTACTGGGAATTTGGGGTCCCCAGGGGGCAGAGTCTTGGAAGTTGGAGGGCAGATGGCAGTCGAGGTTTGGGTAAGGCCCCCAGCACGAGCGTGCCCCGGGGCTGGGTCTCACCGGCCAGGCGTCCCGGAAGGGCACGCGCATGAGGCCGTCTGGCAGCGGCAAGTCAGGCGCTGGCGCTCCGGGCTGCGCAGTGTAGACCGGTCCGCGCGCACTCAGCGCCGCGCCCAGGGTGCACGGAGACTCGGCGGCCTCCTCGGAGATCCCTGGCTTCAGGCAAACCCTGAAGAAGAGGCGGCAGGTGTCCCCGGCCTTGCAGGGGGACCGCGGGGCGCCCGGGCCTGGTCCCGGCCCAAAAGAGTGGATCTGCAGCTCGAAGACGCCGGCCGGCCGTGTCTGGGGCGGAAAGGGGTACAGGGTGAGGGGACTACGGGGACCCAGACGTCTCATCCGCCCCGCGCCCCCCTCCCCAAGACCCCCGGGTCGCACACCCTCCCATCCACCCTTTCCACTCGGGCTCCGACCTGGGGAAGGAAAAAGAGCGCCAGGATCACCGTCGGGGAGAGGAGCTGGGGCATCTGCGGGGAGACCATGGCCTTCCGGAGGTCTTGGGAGCTGCAGCTGCTGGCTCCGGAGCCTTATATCTGAGAGGACAGCTCCGCCCCTTCGGGCAGCCGCCGGCTCCAGGGGACCCTAGGGGAGGAGGTCGCAGGGGAAGGAGAGCGTGCTGGAGCAGCCGTGAGACTGTGTCGTGGCCACAGGCAATGCAGTGAGTGTACATCTTATATGCGGTTGTGGGCATGATTTGTGTGGCTGAGGATAGGGTGGGGTGGGGGGGGTTAAGCTTGTGTGTGAGGTTGGATATGATTTTAAAACTCTGTGTGTGGTGTGTGAGCCAGAGCTACTGGAGGGTGTACATGACTGTGATTGTGTGTCTAGGTCAGATTGTGTGGCTCCACGTGTGCTTGAAATTGTATATGGTTAAGCCTCTTTGTGAGGCTGTAAATAATTCTAAGATTCTGTGTGTGTGTGCGTGTGTGTGTATGTATACACGCACACACACACCTGCATGGGAGAATGGAGATGTACATGATTTCATGGTTGTGTGACTTTTGAGATTCTGTGGCTGTGTAGATGCTTCTCTGTTCAGGTGTACAAAAATGTGTTAGCTCCTGGGCCACTGTGTGTAGTCACAGGAACCTGTGACTTTGTGGTCTGTGCAGGTGCCTCTAGGTGGCTGTGTGTGTTTGTGTGTGTGGTAAGGTCTGTGCAAGGTTGTGAATGGCTGAGGGTTTGTGTGTGAAGGAGGCTGGGTGTGGGAGGTCCATGAGTGTAGCCCTGTGTGGATACGATGAAGATCCAGTGTTCTTTGTGGACCCGTGTGTGTGTGTGTGTGTGTGTGTGTGTGTGTGTGTGTGTGTGTGTGTGAGCACGCGCGCATGCTCGAGTGTGTTTCCCCTCCCCAAAACAAAGCCACCCTCCCCAAACCCGCATCACGGATGCACCAGACGCTAGGGCGAGCAGCCCCCGCCTCAGAGGGGGCTCCCAGCTGTATGTAAATGCTGCCATCTGCTGGGCGGCCGCGCCCCTCCCCCTTTGGGCCGCAGCTGGGCTGCCCGTTTGGCCTCCGGAAGGTGTGAGCAGCAAATGGGCAGGAAATTCGGTCCTCACAGATCAGGGGCCCGCTCCCTCACTCCAGGATGAATGGGGGGCGGGGGGCACCCGGCGCCCTCCAGAAGCTCCTTAGTATTCCAGGACCACCGCAAGGAAAGCCAGTTAGAGCAGATGTTCCAGCCCTCCGGTCCCAATCATTTACTCTGCCAGGTGCTGAGCAAAGCCCTTTAGATGGAGTAAATTTTTTTTTTCCAGAAGAAAAAAATTTAACACTTAGAAGCTAATAATTATAGGGGGAGATACAGGTTCAATTATATACGTACATATTTTTCTTTTGGAGAAGGTGCTCAATAAAGCACAGCCCAGTAGAGCCAGGCATACAGTAAGTGCTCAGTCATTTTTAATGAATGAAAGAACTCAATCTAAACAGTTTTGTCATAATCCTGAGGACGGGAGTCATGGAAGGGTTTTGAACAGGGGAGGGCCATGGTCAATTGTGCAGAACATCCCAGGTTCCTTTGCACAGGTTTTTCTTCTACTTGATATATTCTTTCCACTTCCTTCTTTTTAAATTGTTACCAGACTTCACCTCCTATAGGAGGCCTTCCCTAACACCCCCCAAGGGGGTCAGGCACCTCTTCTGAGTTCCCACAGCCCCTGGGGACTCCTCTATCCCAGCCCCAACCACTCTGGCCTATGAGGTCTTTCTAAGCACAAATCTGACCATGTCCCTCTCCTACATAGACTCTTCCATGGCTCCCCAGTGCCTCCCAGCTTCTGAAATTCTAAGGTTGACATTTAAGGCCCTCCCTCCACATCCCCCTACTCAAACAGGTTCTGTGGCCCCAAAGCACAGAGCCAGACCTTGTGGACCCCAGTTAATGGGAGGCAAATTAGGGCCTGTACTGGGGTAGGTAAAGGAGTGAGCCTCCCATTACAGGAACTATTCAAATGAGATCTGGACAGTTATTAGAAGCTGTGGGAGAAGGCAAATTCCTGCCGTGGATAATAACTGGGGAGGTAACAATTTCCACGTCTGAGATAGCTCAAAATTTTTAAAGATTGTAAAAATAGCCAGCGTTTATTGAGGGTCTCTGCCAGGCACGATAGTGTTTCATGTGAATTCTCTCAAGTCTGTACGTGTACTTTAAGGGATTTCCAAGCATCTTTTTGGCTATCTAGGACTTTTCCTTATGTGCCCACCTTAGAGCCCACAGAAGGCTATGCTGAGGTGACATCTGCAAAGACCTGAAGGAGGGGAGGGAGTGAGCTATATGGATCCTGGGGAAAAAACATTCCTGGCAGAGGGCATAGAAAGTGCAAAGGCCCTGGGGTGACCATGCCTGGCACACCCAGATATCCCCATGGTTTGTCTCATTTCATTCTGGTCTCTGCTCAAATACACCCTCTCAAGAGGCCTTCTCTGACTGTCCCATTCAATCTAAAACAGCACTCCTGTTCCCAAACCACTCTATCTCCTTCCCATGCTTTCCTGTATGCATTTATTTTACCCCAAGAAATATCTGACCACTTTCTGTCTCCTCCATGAGAACATCAGCTCCTTTTTTTCTAGAGCTTTTCCTCTAGTTTGTTCACCAGTACACCCTTGTGCCTAAAATGAGGGCTGGCAGTCAGTACTTAGGATATATTTGTTGAGTAAGCAAATGAGAAGTACTATTATTAACCTCTTATGAATGAGTAAACTGAGATGCTTGAGACCTTGCCCAGGGTCACAGGGCTTGCAAGTGGCGTGCAACCTGGGAATTCAGCCCCTGCTGGGATATGCCTCAACACTGGCCCAATCCTGCCCACTGGATGACGCCCTAATGCAGCCCTAGCACCGAGCATTTGATATAAACATCCTACGCCATGTCACGTAAGCAGCGTCTCAGAGGCCACCTGGCACAAGTCAAACCTTCTCCCATCCAGCTTTAAGCAGGTGTGACCTGACAGACAGCACCATCCCTGAACCAGCATCAATGTCGGGGAGAGGCCTTGGAGGAACCCACTGGACACTGAAGCATGTGCCACCCAGAGTGCTAACCTTAACCCCCAGGGCCACGGGCCAATGGACAAACGTACTTCCTCCTTTCATGCCCCGTGGATGGACAGATCTGAGTCACATTTCAAAAGCTTCTCAGAAGGTCCCATGGGTCACCCCCTGTGGTTGGCGAGCACTCACTTGCAGTGGCTCCCTCCGTCCACAAACCCTCTCCCCAGGATCATGTTCCCCAAATACCTTGCTTTCAGTTAGGAGTTTCCAACACTCAAAGCCACCTGCAAAGGAAACACAGGCCCTCCCTCAATCCTGCAGATGCTCTCAAGCTAGGGAATCCTGAGGATATCGAGGAAACTCTCTCCTGGATTACAAATGGTACACCTCAGGGTGGGGGTGGAGGGCTGCAAATGTTACTTATTTGTAGACCTCTGTGAGCCTTGCTTAAAAATCTAGAGTTCAAGTTCAATCTGGCCCACACAGTTTCAAATACATTTTAATTCTTTTCACAAATACCAGGGAAGGGTTTTTAAAAGTATCTAACTGGTACAAGCACTAAATGCTGGCTAGAGCAGGAGAGGCTGAGACAGCCGGGGGGCAGGCAACTGCCAAAATGGTACAGGACATTTCAGTCTGGGAAGAACCAGCATGGCCTGGTAACAATAAGCCCCACTGAATATACATGCAGCCTGCGCATGAGCTGTCCCATTTACTCCTCGCAGCCACTCTATTACAATGGGTATTATCATCGCCCCCATTTTAGAGATGAGGCAAGGGAGGCAGAAAGGTGCTCCCAAGGTGCATACAGCTACCATCTGAGTGCCTACCTGGGGGACCTCACTGAGCCTTCAAGCCTAGCCTATGAGGTAGGGACTATTATTTCACAGACGTGGAAACTGAGGCACCGAGAAGGGAAGTAACTTGCTCATTTGCTTGTGATCACACAAGTCAGGACATGGCATAGAGCTTGGATCCGAACTTGGATTTGGGTTTATAAAAGTCTGGAGGGACTTCTCTGGCGGTCCAGTGGTTAAGACTCCGTGTTTCCACTGCAGCAGGCTTTGATCCCTGGTCAGGGAACTAAGATCCCATATGCTGCGCTGCTGCGCGGCCAATAACAACCAGTCTGGAACTCAACACTCCTAGATAATACCCAAATGTGCTGTCCATTGCAGGAGCCAGTAGTCACACGCGGCTATTTAATTAAAATGAAACAAAATTAAAAATCTCATCCCTCAGTTACCCTTGCCACATCTCAAGTACTCAATGGCCCCATGAGGCCACTGGCTGCTCTACCGGACAGTGGAGATACATGACACGGGGTACACATCGCGGAAAGCTCCACTGCAGAGTGCTGCTACAGTCTGTTTTAGTTAGGAGCCAACATTTTTAAATTGGGAGATTTAATATAACAACCCCTTTCCTGGCTTCTACTGAAAAACCAGATCAAGCAACTCTAGGCCCACCTTCCCACAGGGCCATGGTTGGCAGAGCTGAGCAGCAGCTGCCCTCGTGAGATGGGGTGGGGCAGCCTCTGGTCCACTGAAGCCCCATGCGCCCACACTTCACACATTTACACAGCAGCCTGGCGGCTACCTGTATTTCAACCCACAGTGCCGTCCTCTCTTCTCTTTTCCATAGGGAATCTGGGGCCAAAGAGGGAGATGCACTTTCACAGACCACGTGGCACATGGGAAGACACGGCTAGGGCAGGGCAGGGCCCTACACAGGTTTTCGGATTCCCAGGCCAGAGTTAAAACCAACCATCACCCCCCAGAGCGCCCTTGCTGCTCAGCAGCCGATCAGCCGCTGTGGGACGACCCCCGAAGAGTCCCACACTGCACCCTGATGCCCCCATCTGGACACTCTCCGGACACAGCAGTGTGGCGTCTGGGATGAACTTTATTGGACATGTGGTTGGCCAAGCCGTGGTCTGGGAGCACTGGGCCTGGGGCCCAGAACCCAGGCACTGAGTTTGAGGAGGCCCAGAGGTCAGGGCTGTTTGGAGCGAGGCCACAAGCGGCTGGTAAGGGAGCCAAAGAAGAGGTTCTGCTTGCTGGATTTGGAGAGCTCAGCCAGGCGCTGCTGCTCCTCCTGGAGTTGGGGGCAGACAGAGTGGGAGAGTCAGCCCAGGGGCCACCTTCCTTAAACCTTTGCCCAGCCCAGACACAGGATGCACCCAGAACCTAAGGACCCAGTTCAGACACTGGCAAAAGCCAGCTTTGAGCCACAGAAGCCCAGACTCAAATCCCAGGGGGCCTGTCCCCTGAACCCTGGGAACCTAACCCAGGCCCTACACTGGACTACAACATGTTACTCCCTAAGCCCCCAGTGCCCAGTCTTGAGCCCTAAGACCCCTGTCTGGATGCTGAGGGACCCCAGGCCCAAATCTCCAGGGATTCCTCCTTTGGGTACTCAGGAGCTCTAGCCAGGAACACAACCCCAAACTCGATCAACCTCAGCCTAGACTCCTCGGAATCTCTTTCTCAGACTCAATTCATATTCTTATCCCCACTTAAAAATTAGAGGATCACAGGTCATCAGAACTCCTTGCCCAAACCCTTGGGCCAAGTGTCCAAGGATCCCTCTTCCCAGACCTGATCCAAACCCCCACCCCACAAAATACCAGGACCCCCAGACCATCAAGGCCTCTGGACCTATCTCAAATGCTTAGCGTTTCCTGCCTCCTGTGCTCAGCGCAGGCTGCAGAATCAATTCGCCCCTCATTAAAGGGCCCCCTGGGACGGGTGGTGTGAAAGAGAAGGCAGTTGCTCAAGGTCACACAGCCGGAGTGGAGACAAGCTGCTCCAGGGCTCCGCCTTCAAGAGCTTGGGGAACTGACGGTGACACCCCCCATCCACGCTGGGAAGCTGAGGACTCACCTGCTCCAGCCGGCTTTGCCGCTGCTTGAAAGCCTCCAGTGGGTCTTCCTCCAGGGCGTAGTGCTCCAGCACAGTTCGGACATCCTCCACACCATTCAGAGCAATGGCTGTGGGGATAGCAGGTGGGGGTCAGCCAGCTGACGGTCAGAGGGAGGCAGGGCCCGCAAGGGTAAAGGTCAGACCGGAGTGGGGTCAGAGCTACGTGGAACATTTCTCAGCATTCTAAAAGGGATTCCCCTGAATATTCCCAGGCATCCCCTAAACATTCCAGAGAAGCATCCCAAACATTCTAAGAAGCTTCTAAAGACTGCAAGATGCTCATGGATCTCCTGCATCGCAAGTCCCTGGTTTCATATAAAAAACAAGCCAGAATCAAGCATCTTATCATTCCTCTTGAATGTCAAAGGCTCCAGGGTCAGAGGCCAGGAGGTCAGGGGTCAGCCTTACTCTTCAGGAAGGCAGATAGGTCCAATAAGACCCGGTCATCGGAGTTGCCATTCCAGGGCCGCAGGGCGACACCATTGTAGGGCTGTAGGCGGAAGGCTTCCTTCTTGCAGTCCACGACTACTACTCGGGCTGGATCCCGATTCAGACACGAAATGTCCTGGAAGTGGATGACAGGTCAGGTCAAGGCCTGTGCTCCTTCCCTTCCCACCAGGAACCCCCAGAGGGAGAGAGAGGTGGACAGACTACACATGCACTTGGTATCACACACTGGGATCATCACGACACGGCCTCCCGAAGACCAGGCTGGGATGAAGACATCAAACCTAGCAGGGAGCAGAGGAGCTAGTCACACAGATTCCTAGACCCAGGGCCTGGTGCTCAGGCAGGCTGACTTGGAGGTTCCCTGGGGAGGGAGGTGGCACTTGTGTATTTAACCACTGCCCCAGGTGATTGTGACAAGCTGCACGTTTGTAAACTTCTCACAGATAGAGGTGCTGACTGATCCACAGCAACACACAGGGAGTCACACAAAGACAGGTACCCAGACAGACCCTTCAAGACCCTCAATCACAGCCCATGTCCTTCCGAACCCTGAAAAACTACACAGACCCCCAGACCCAAGACACAGTGAGAAACCCAACAGACACCAAGACCCATGGATACCTGGACAAAGACCCACAAAGAGGCCCATTCACAGCCCCACAGACTCCTGGACCCCTGGATATATCATTGGTCACAGCAACAGATCCCAAGTCAAATTCCAACACAGTCTCATTTAAACTATTATAATTACATAGTCCCAGAGACACTCAGCTCCAGATACAGAGACAAAAATCCACTTCCAAATGTCATGTCCCTACCCCGTACTCCCAACTGTTTTCTTTGGAGAGACCCCATTTTCCCCTGCTCCCACTCCCAGATTCTGGGACAGAGAAAAGGGCGTAGAGGCCCAGCCCAGGCTGGCGTCAGGCTAGTGTCCTACCAGATTCAGACCTGGGGCAGAACCAGAAGCAGCCGGTTGCTTCTCAACCAGAAACAGATTGAGGCTGGGGTCAGAGCTAGGTCCTCTTTCCTTTGGGAAGTGCCAGCCCTCCCCCAAATCCCAGAGCCCCACCATGGCCCCCACATGGCACCTTAACGTGGTGCCCATCCATGTATCTCGTGGCGTCCCGGAACAGGCGGTAGGAGATGAAGCCGTGGGGGTCCACGCTGTCGATGAGTGGAAAGGCAGTCTGGGGGGTGGGGTCGGGGGGAGAACAAGGTCAGGCTGAGCCTTGGCCCTGCAGCTCTCCCTCACCTCCTGCCACATCGACCATCCCGCCCCTGCCCCGGGGGCCTCACCATGCCAGTCTCTGATGTAAAGATGACGATTTCATACAAAGGGGCGAGCTGCTGGAATAAGGTCTCGATGCCTGGACGCTTCTTAAACCTCCAGCCAGTGGCCAGCTGGAAAGGCAGTGAGAACAGTGAAACACTGAGACCCAGAGGTCCCTGTAGCCCCAAGAGAACAAAGACCCAGTCTCAGGGGATTCCCGGAACCAGAATGCTCTCTCCATCTCTGTGGCTCTTGGAGGGGTGCAGGAGCACATGGCTGTGGCTGAGGGCCCAGGAGTATGGAGGACGTGACTCCCCTATGGCACTTACTGTGTGCCAAGGCACACTTACAACTACCTCCGGGCTGCGGAGTAGCACAGTTGAGGGAAGCAAGGCAATGAGGGGTGATACCTCTTCCCCTGGATCACAGAGTGGAACTGGGGCCTCCAGAGTCTATGCTCTTAACCACATCATCATAAGCCGGCCACCCAGCCCTATCTGGTGTCCCTAACCCGCTGCCTTCCCCAGGACACACCGACCACTCAGGGTGCAAGAGGACACCAGTGAGCTCCAAGACCAGTGTGTATGGTGGTTGGTAGTACGGCTCCCGCAGAGGGTCTGGGAGAAGGCAGGGGCTGGTGGGCTCGATGATCATCTGTGAAAGAGAGATGTAATGGGGGCACTCAGACAAGGAGGCAGGAGGCTGGGGGTGAAGGGATAGGGACTGGGCCCAGGGCTCCTGCTCACCTGTCTATAATCTTTGAAATATTTGTATGTCCGGCGCAACTGCTGTACCAGAATTGGATCTAGGAGAACACCAGGGCACAAAGGGATTCCAAGATAAGCCACTGCTCAACCTCCTGGACAAACCAGGGGTTTATTTATCTACCAGATACAAACAGGTCTACATACCCACCTGGTTTGAAACAGCTCATTTCCGAGCACAAAGATAAAAAGCAATGACATATCTAACTGCCAGGTATGAACAAATGTTTTTATTCACCTGTCAAGTTTTAATCTGAATACTTATATCCACACACCACCCCAGATATAAAACAGAATACTTATACATCTGCCCACTTAAATCCCACATACATATAAATAAATCTGCTGACATCATGCCAGTATATTTAGTCCATTTTGAACCTCTAGGTTTCTAGATGTGCCCACTTTAATCAAGTATGTGAAATCTAGTTAAGCCACGATAAACATACACACATCTATACACTTTAAACTAGTGGTTCTCAACTAGAAGCAGTTTTGTTCCTCGCTTCCCAGAAAATTCTGCGATGTCTGGAGACATTTTTGACCGTCACAATACTGGCATCTAGTGGATCGAGGCCCAGGATGCTGCTAAACATCCTACAATGCATAGGACACTCCCCTACAACAAAGAATTACATGATCTATAGCATCAGAATGGCTGAGGCTGACAAATTTTGGATAAGTGAATACACCAAATCCAGTTTAAAACAGAAATCTTACATGACTACCTTCTTCAATACAATATTTTTAGTGCAGTTAAACTACTGTCTGTGGGCCTGCCTTTTTGAAACCAAAATATCGAAACACCACTTAAGCTAATAAACACACACACTTTAAAACTACAAGTTTACCTGCCCAACTTAAATCAGTATACTGCCTTGTTTAAACCAGTATGATTCTACATCTGCCCAGTTAAACCAGCATACTTACCTACCTGCCTAGTTTAAAACAATCAATGTACTAACATGCCAGTTTGCAAACATCCCTACCACAAGTGGCTTTCTGGACCTACCAATTTTATATTTCTCTTGGGAGGGACCAGATGTGATAAAATTAACAACTACTCTCTACTATCCAACTTGTCAGAAGCTCCCTAAGAGCTGGTTAATCATAAGGGGGAGGAAGGAAGGAGGCATTGTTTCGGAAATGAGGAGTTGGATGGGGTAGGGACCTGGTGGGAAAAAAAGAAGCTGTCATAAAGAAGGGGGTGAGGGGCTGCAGATGCTCAGATCTAAGGCACAGGAAGTCATGTGTCTGGCGATAGAAAGCCCAGTTCTCCCCAAGCACTCCCACCCACCTAGGATTCCCCTCCCCCATCTATCTGTCCCTGACCATCTGCTCTTGGGCTGAGGGGCCAGGGAAGGGGGCTGGAGTTTTATATGCCCCTCCCCCCAAGCCATCCAGCTGCTGACTCCCCTACCTCCCAATGGAGGGGTGGGGGAGCACCAAATGGGGAGGGCACAGTAGAGAGGGTCAGGGGACCCCAGAATCTGTGCTTGTCTACTCACCGTTGTCGAATTCATCGGGAATCTGGGAGGTAGATAGAAAAATGGAGGGTTTGGGATGGCAGAGGCAGAACCCCATCACACCCAGAAAAGGAATCTCCAGGGCCCTGGGAAGAGTAGGCAAAGGTCCCTGGGAGGGAGAGGTTCACCCCAGACCAGAAAGAGCCTGAACAGGCCAAATGGGAGGAGACCCACAGGATGGGACCCCTGGTAAGGCTCTGGGTCTCTCTCCAGCTCACCTTGGCACCATTTTCATCCACAGAGTTGTTTCCTGTAAGGCAGATAGTGATGAATGAGAGGACTGAGGATCCAGTCTCCTGGGTTTTACAGAAGGAAAAGGGCAGGGGGCCTAGTCTCCTGGGTCTGAGGGAAGCGGGCTAGAACATCATGGCCTCCTGGGAGAGAGGAAGGGGCTGGTAGCCAGGATACCTGGGCCTCTGAGACAAGAAGGGCTGGGGCAGAGTCTCCTGGGTCTCTGAGGAATGAAGGGACTAGGGGGACGGTTGGAGTTTTGGGTGCTGAGGGAAGAGGTAGCTTAGGGGGGTGGGCCCAGCCTATCCTTCCTTCTCTTCCAATTGACTCCCCCCATAGCTTAGTGCAGGAACCAACTAGAAAGAGTAGAACGTTGAGTAGAGAGGCAGTAGGGAGACTTCCCTCATTTCCAAATTCTAGTTGGCTGCCCTATTGAGGGAGGAGCCAGGGAATGAAGACGGGTGAAGCCCTTAGGGGAAAGAGGGGGAAGTTCCCAAGCAGAATAGCGGGCCAACAGAACAAAACTGGTGGGCAAGGGTACGTTCCTCACCAAAAATATAGATGACGCTCACGGTCCCACCAGCCCCGAGCAGCCCAGCAAGCCAGAGTGCAACTTTTTTGGCATAGCTGGGACCCTCCGAGTTCCTCTGCTGCTGTGGCCCCTGGGTCTGGGCCTTAGCGCCTGCTCGGCTCCCAATCTCTGTAGCCTGCAACTGAAAGGGGGTAGGTTGGCCAAGAGAGGAGAGAAAGAAGGTCAGGGTGATTTGGGCACCCTGGTCTGAGAAGAATCGAGGTTGGGAGCCAGGAAGCAACCACCCACATGGCCTCCAGGTGTTGTGTGCCTGGAGGAGCAGGCAGGAGACTGGGTCTCTCAGAAGGGTCAAGAACTAAACTGTCTGGCGCCAGGATCCCAGGGGTTCAAGAGTTGACAAGCTCTGGTGCCCGGGATCCCAAAAGCAAAAGATTGGAGGGCCTGGAGCCGGAAAAAGCTGGGCAGGGAGATAAGATGAGGGAGCCTAGCTGAACACTGGGATTCCTGGAGCAAGACAATGAAGGACACTCAAGGGGATAGGACGGAGAGTTAAGTCCTCCGGACGCCTGGGGCTCACAGTAGCGGGGTATGGAGGGGGAGAGAATGGGAGCGGGGCATGGAGGGGGAGAGAATGGGAGCGGGGCCGGAGGGGCAATCGCTTGCTGCGGCTTAGGGCACGGAAGTAATGGACCCGGAGGTCAGAATGACTGGGTCTCTGTCAAGATGGAGGCAGGTCAAATCAGAAGCCCGAACATCTACCTCACCACCACCACCACCACCACCACCACCACCGCGGGGGAAATACCCGCAAGGCCAGGCTGGGACTCCAGCGTCCCCGGATCTTCCCCTTCAAGTATTACCTGAACAGTCACTGAGATGGGGGAACAGATGACTCCCCTCCCCCGGCGCCCACGTGCGGTCGAGGAGGTGGGGTCCAGAGGACGCACTTGAGCCCCCAAGCATCTAGCCCGGGACGCAAGCGCTGCCTACCCCGGGAAGCGGGGAAGAGACCCAAAATGCTGGCGGTGTTCCATTCAGCACCCTGAGGTGCTGCGTCCCAGAACCTCCGGGCGGCGGCGGTCCGCCTGGAACTCCAGGAAGGAGCCCCAGCACCCGGAGGCCACCCCCACCCCCACCCCGCTCACCTGGTCCGGGGCCCGAGGGGGCGGCGTCGCGAGCCTCGCGCACAGCCCCCGCGCGCCTTGCCGGAGCCCGCTCCGCAATCGCAGGAACGGCGCCGCTGAGGCCGCCATCTTGCGCTGACGCCACGCTACCCCGCCCCCTCACTCTCTCCCCGCCCCGGGCCGGGGCCGCGGCCAATGGGTGGTGCAGGAGAGGGGCGGGTGGACGGGAGCCCGAGAGAGACAAAGGGCTGCGGGCGCACTGCCGCGGGCACTCCAACTAGGACTGGGAGACAGGCGGCACCACGCCCCCCTCGCGCCGGACGGCGTTCCACCGCCCACGCCCCAGGTCGGCGCCGGACACCCACTGCTCCGAGGTGAAGCGGAAGCCCTAACGGAGGGAACCTGTGGCTGCGTGATTTGTCCTACAACCTGAAAGCCACCTTCACACACCTTCTTACTCACGTGCGGCCCAGAGGCCTCATCCGTCTTCCTTCCCATTCTCCGAACCCTTTCTTGCCCCTCCTCCCGTGAGCTTCTTAAAATGGGTCTGGAAAACCAGCCAGTTTCATGGAGGTTCAGCCAAAAGAACAGCTGCCCGTATCTGGCGGACTCGGGGTATTAAGAGGAAGTCCATGAATTAGAGGCTACAGGAACCACGATGAATCTTCCTCAAATTATTTTGAGAGGAAAACAAGTCATACTGTTTATGTAAACTTTAAAAACATGTAAATCACCACACAACATTTAGGGACATTTACTAAGGTAGTAAATGTACAAAGTCAGGAAAAGACAGGATTCAGGGTGCGGTTACTTCTGGAGGGGAATGGACTGGGTGTGCTGCTCGAGTGGGTCCTTACTATCCGGTACACATATGGTTCCTATGCTGGGTGGTGGGGACATGGGTGCTCCTGACATACCTTTTTAAACATTTGAACTATTTTATAATACAGTTTATATTACATTTGTAAAGAGACATGTGAATATCAAATGAGGAAAGTGAAGAAAGGTCAAGTACTAAGCCCACTCTCCACACTGCTCCCCATCCCCACGCCCTTACACAAGCTACAGCAGTTCTGGTGTCACTGCTATGTGGGCTCAAGAGAAAAAACTATCAAATGCTGTAACCTGCACCAAAGGAGCAATATAGGCTTCCTGTTACAGCACCAAAGGAGCAATATAGGCTTCCTGAGGGATACTCACCGATTTTCACTTAACTCTAGCATGAGTAAGATGTAACTTTGTCAATCACATGGCAGGCTCTGTTCTAATAATCTCTTTCCAATGTCTTAAACATTCAACAGCCCTCTGGGGTAGGGAGTATCATTTTCTAGATGGGGAAACAGGCTTTTGTAGGACTGTTATTTGCCTAAGACCACACAGCGTGGAAGTAAGTGGGGTCTGCAAATGACCCCACTTACAAACCAGAACACACACACACACACACACACACACACACACACACACACACACACACACACACACACACACACACACACACACACACACACGACTTTTGACCAAACAGCTTTTTATTGAAAGACCGTAACACAAAAGAAAGCTGGGGAAGGTGGGGACTGTCCCTGTCGACTCTACTCTGATTCCCATGAATATCAGGGAGGGAGACAGGAACCCAGAAAGGAAAATAAAAGAAATCCTGATCAACCCGGCTAGCCCTGCTCCAGGGCCCAGATCCTGTGTCAGAGCCAAGGGCCAGGAAAGGAAGGAGGGACACTCTCCATCTACCAGATTCATCTGCCAAAGTCCACCCTGCCTGCCTCAAGCCTCCAGGAGCTTCCCCAGGAAGCGGAGGTTGAGGATCTTGAGCTGTTCATCAAGGTCCATGCGGACTATGCCATCCTCGCCATCAATGCTCAGCAGGACACCTGTGGCTTCCCGATCCTCACCCAGGATCACCTTCACCTGGGGGGGGGCGGGGACAACACGACACATGGGGTCACGGTCCTTGGCAGCAGCCCAATGCCCCCACATCCCTTTGTCCTCCCTTACCTTGTTGTTCTTGGTCGGGGTGATGGGCTCCAGGTGCTCACTGGAGATGCTGACAACCTTCTCGCTGTCCTTCAGGTATACGGAACACATGCCTCCCTGGGGGTGGGGACAGCCTGGTCAGCCTGGCCTGCTCCCAACACAGGACTGATACCGCCCACCCCCCAAGGGACATAGGATCAGGGCTTATTCTAAGAAGTCACTTTCCCAAAGTGACACAGGGGCAGGAAAGGTGAAGGCTGGGCCTGGTTCCAAGGCCTGGGGTCTGTGGTGTATGGGGGCAGGGTGATCAGATCAGCAAGGGAAGCTCCAGCATGAAGCTAACTTAGGCCAAAAGGGAGACTGTTTCTCAGGCTCTTGACTCATCGTGTCCCAAACTGGCCTCAGTTTCTTCCCCACACTCGCTTCTCATCCTGGGTCTCCGTCTCAAGGATGGCCCAATGGTCCCCGGCACCAGCCAGAGCTCTAGACCTCGTCTTAGTCAGCAACTTCACCAACAACCTCCAGCTCTGAGGCCTGTCCATTCAGCCTCCTGAGGGTCTCTCCCACCTCCCTCTTTCCTCTCCTCCCCACAGCCCTGTAGTACAGCCTGACCTCCCTCTGGGCTCCCAGCCCCAATCCAACTATGACAGAGCAACATAGTGAATTGATTCCAAACCACGGATCTGATCCCACCACTCCCCTGCTTAGATTCCTCCACCACCTACCAGTGCCCTCAGGACACAATCCAAGTTCCCCAGGCTGGCATGTGACCAGCTCCAGCCACTCCTCTGGCCTCATCACTCACCTTCCCCCTTGAATCTTTATGTTCCAGCCACAATGAAGAGACTTCAACCCCCCAATTTGTGGCAGGCTTTCCCTCACCTCCAGGCCTTTGCACGGGCACTCTATCTAGAACACACTCAACCCCTTCCCCAGCCATTTCTCTCGGCTTACTCATGTTCATTCTTCAGGTCTCAGCGCAGATGTCACCTTCTGCCGGAAGCCATCCCTGATCCCTTCCAAAGTTGGATAAGGTGCCTCCCTGGGTTCACATAGCTCCCCTTGCCCTCTGGGCTTCCTATATCCCAGCTCTGGCCACTTGGGCTGTCACTGTCTGGAGACGTGTCTGTCTCCCCCACTGGAATGTGAAATCTGTGAGGGTAGGGCCTGGAGCTGTCTTCCTCTCTGGTGTTTAATTAATTCAATTAATATTTACTGAGGGGCCAACAAGGTGTCAGTCCCTCATCTAGGAACTGGGGCTACTTGGGAAGAAAATATAGGCTTGTAATCAAAGAACCACACCAGGGTAAACTTTAAGCTTTTAAACAGGTAGATAACATGAAAAAGAATTACATGGACCCATAAGAGACAGATCTGAGACAGCCCAAGTGCTTTCTTGAAGGATGAGTAGGAGTTAACTAGACAAAGAATGGCAGGAAGAGAGTTCTAGACAGAGGAAAGTAATAAGCAAAGGCCCTGAGGCTGCTGAGAATTCAGTGACTGAGAAGAATGGAGAGAGGCCAGCAGAGCTGGAGCTGGGAACGCCCGGGGGGCGTGGGTGCCTGGCGCTAAGCCGAAGCCTGGCACAGAGGAGCACTTAGTCCATGTTACTGAACTGATCTTAGAAGAGTATGTCAAAAAGTAACCACACTCCTGGGTGCCAGTCACTGTCCCAGGCCGCTGGGGGCCCAGCCATGAGCACAAAAGGCAGAAGTCCCTGGCCTGTAGAGCTTACATGCCAAACCTTTCCACATCTGTTTTTCCAGCTATAAATGAGTACTGGAAAATGGGGATAGACAGTTAAAAAGAAAACAGAAAACAGTAACCAGAGAGACTGGGGACCCCAAAGGAAGGGATGCCCGCCCACCCACCAGCCTGGGCGCTTACCGTGACACTGCGGATGACGCCTGTCTGCCCCACCACTTGTGTATCCAGGTAGGTGTCCCGCACCTTCACCTGGATGTCAGTGGTCACCCAGTCGCTGGAGTTCTGCTCAATGCCTGAGCCCGGTGTGTGTGGGTTGTAGCCACCAGGGGAGGGAGCTCCAGGTGTCATCGGACTATAGCCAACAGGGCTGGGGCTGGGGCTGGCCTGTAGGGAAAAAGGGATGGGGTCATTGGGAACAGGTTATTTGGCCTGGTTGTCCCTATAGGCCCAAGGCCCATCCTAGCCCACCACCCTCAAGGGCGTGCCAAGTGAGCAGTACCTGATAGGCCATGGGCGAGGGGGTGGGGTGGTAGCTGGCTGGGGAGTGGGTGTTCTGGTAGCCTGCTGGGCTTGGCGCCACCTGGTGGTAGCTCTGGGGGCTGGGGCTGGGCTGGTAGGAGCCTTGCGGGGAGGGGGCTGCATAGGGGGAGAACTGGTCTGTGTTGTACCTGCAGGGACAAGGAGAGGTGGGGGGCATTAGCTGGGGGCATTAGAAGGGGAGAGAAGGAGGTGGTGGCAGTGGGGAGGGTTTGGACAGCGGTTGATAAGGCCTAGCCCCAGTGGACTCACATGGCTGGCGTCCCTGGCGTCTGCGGGTTGTACTGTGGGTTGACCTGCGGGGACGAGGGGTCTGGGTAGCCAGGTGTTTGGGGATTGGGGGTGCCCCCATAGGCCTGTGGGGATGGTGTAGGCTCATCATCGAACGCGTACTCATATTCTTCCTCAGCCCTGTTGGGGAGAGACGTCTGTTGAGAATGACTGTGGTGATCGCAATGATATAGCAAATGCTTCCAGAACAGCGCTGAACACCAGGCAAAACCAAGGCAACTTCATCCTCACAAACAGCCCCACCCAGAGGCCTCCATTTCACAGGTGAGGAGACTTGGGAAATAGAGATGAGGTTGCCCAAAGTCACATGACCAAGATCACACAATTTGTCTCCAAGCCCAGGTCTTGACCACAGCATGCTACTACGATGGGAGCTGGAAAGATTACTTTGCCCCCAGCCCCAGCCTTGCCTACCCCTTCACATAACCAGCCTGGGGCTGAGCAGAGAACACAGGGTGGACCACACAGACCGGTCCATCACACAGAAACACAGCAGAACCATTCACGCACATGGGCACACACACCCAGTGGCTCAGGGAACCCCGCCCCAGCCCCCAAGCTCCTGGCCCTCACCGTGACGGTGTGTTAGGATTGTTGGGGTCCCAGGCCCCACTCTGGGCAGGAGTGCGGCTGCCATCATGCAGGGGCGTCTGAGAGCCATAATGCGGGGTGCGACTACCTGGAACGGGAGAGATGTGTGTCCATCAGTTCTGTCCTGGCTCCAGATCCCCCCACATTGCCCCTCATCCCCGTCCCGTGGGAGTGCTCACCATCCTGGAGAGGCGTCTGAGAGCCGTACATGGGCGTGCGGGAGCCAGAGCCGTACATGGGCGTCTGGGAGCCATACATGGGTGTCCGCCCATAGGTCGAGGTCATGCCGCCCGGGCGCCGTGAGCCCCTGTAGACACAGAGAACAAGCGGGGTGAGTAGGGCTCTTGCACCACCCAACAACCTCCCTCCCAGCCCTGCCCTGGCCCGTACACTGTGGTGAGGCGCTGACGGTCCACTGAGATGGTCTGGCAGGTGGAGTGCAGCTCCACGCGGGCTGTGGACTCCGTGGCATCTTTTACCACGCCAATGTAGCCTGGTGGGGAGGCAGGAGGTCAGGCTGGGTGGGCTCTCCTTCACCGTGCCCCTCCCCAGGCCTCCACACAGTCTTGCAGGTCACCTTTGTAAGGCCCCTGGGAGATGCGCACAGTCTGGCCGATGAGCTCGTTGTCTCTCCGCCCCCGGCCCCTGCTCATGCCGCCGCTGCCACCACCCGGGCTGCCAAAGCCACCACGCTGACCTGGGGAAGAAGACTGTCACCAGTCCCTGGGGCCATCCTCTCATGTGCTGTGCCCACAGTCAGGGTACCCTCCAGCCCCCTCTTCACCTGACTCCCTCCACTCTTGGGTTAGGAGGCTCCTCTGGGGGCCCACCACCAGAGCCCTGGGCTTTCCCATCACAGCCCTAGCCACCCTGAGCTGCACTGTGGTAGGGGGTCGGGTCTCCCCTGGGCTGTGAGCCCCATCATGGTCGGGCCAGCCCAGAGCAGACACTCAGTGAGTGTGGGCTGAACAGCCTCTCTCTTCCACCCCCCAGACATATCCCCACCCCAAATTCCCCTCACCTCCAGCACTGGGGTGCATGGGGCTGCTGATCCGGGGGCTCATAGGGGCAAAGCCACCTACTGTGAAGTTGGTCACATCTCGCGGCTGGGGAAAGGGCAAGAAGTGAACAGGAAGGCAGGGCCTGGATGACAGGCTCCCAGCCCCTGAACCACACTGCCTGCTGCCATTTGGGAACAGTTCCTGATTGAACCTGCCCAGCAGCCTTGCCTCCCTCCTTCTGGTCACAATGCCTCAATTTCCCTTTGGGAAAACAGTCACCCCTATGCCATTGTGGGCCTGTCAATCAAGAGGCCCAGGCCTCCCTTGGGCAAGGAGATTAAAATGTGGTAGTCAGGAATTTAAACCCCCAGTGACACAGAAACTGCAAGCCATGGGAATTCAGCATTCCACCTGCAGGGCCTGAGAAAACCATCTCCTGGTCCCAGCTCCCCAGATCCCAGGTTTGATTTCCTTTCTGATACCTGGTTCTGTACAACTTCCCTACAAAGCCCACCTCAGGAACTCTGCTTTCCCCTGAGACATTCAGGTGGCTCTCTGACCCTTCCTTCAGGTCTCTGCTCAAATGCCACCTGCAGCAGCGCCCATCATTCTCTGTCTCCTTATCCCGTTTTATTTTTCTTCATAGTGCTTGCCATCAGTCCCAATTGTATTATGCATGTATTTATTTATCTGTTCATCTCCAGAGCAGCAGCACTAGAAAGGCAGAGATTTTTCTGTCTTGTTCACTGCCGTACCCCCAGTGTCAAGCACCTAACAGGTGCACAATAAAACTGAATGAACAAATTATTTGGTAAATAGCTCAATATCCCAATAACCCTTTTTTTCCATACTTTGCCAAGGATCTGACACTGACACTTGCCCTCCTAATCCTCCACAAGCCCATTCTTGTCACTCCTGGGGCCAGGGTAGGTCAGAGAGCCGAGTCAGGTGGCCAACAGACAGGGTGCCACCATGCCTGTCTCACCTTCGAGCCCCCTGCCAGCACCAGATGGCGGGTCTTGCAGACAAACATGCCCCCGTTCTCTACCAGTTTCTTGCAATGCAGGAAGGCGAAGCTGCGGAAGAGATGGCGAATCTCGCCCTCCCGGCCCTGGATGGGGAAGGACAGTCACTCTCGTGGCCATGCCCCACCCCAACTCTTTCAGATGTGACAGACGGGCAGGAGCTTATACTCACTGAGTGGGGGCCATCAATGACCTTGACAATGTCTTTCACATGGATGTTGTTCTGTTCTGAGTCCAGGGCCACGGCAAAGCGGTTGTCCTTCTTCCGGGTCACAGCCTGGTGCCTGACAGTCACCACCTTCCCATACATGTTCAGCACCTACGGAGGGAGGGGAGGGGATACTGAGGGGATGAGAGTAGAAAGGGGTGAGGTGGAGCAGGGCTTCCCTACAGTGGGATGATTATTCCTGTAGGAGACTGTCCCAAGCTCTGCAGGACGTCTAGACTCCCTGACTCTGGGGCAGGTAATGTCAGAGAACCACCCCCCAGGCACTGGGTCAACCGAAAATGTCCCCAGTCATATTCCAAAACACCCTCTGGGAGGAGCCTCCATTCCAACTGAGCATCAGGGACCTGAGAGATGAGCAGAGGAATAGATGTTAACATAACAGCTAATGTCTACCCCTCACTCTGTGCCAGACCCATGCTAAATTCTTCACACAAGATTTCACTGAGGCCTCAAAATTTCCCTCTGAGATGGATGCTGTCACAATTCCCATTTTATAGAGGGGAAATCTCAGGCCCAGAGAGGGCAAGTTACTAGCCCAGGGTCATACAGCACAGAGCAACAGAGCTGAGATGTGAATCCAGAGCCCAGGGTCCTAAGCATTTACGCTCTGTGGCTCCCACATGCACGGTGAAGGGGAGGAAGGCACCAGCAGCACCCAGCCCTTGAGAAAGCACCGAATGCCTGGGTACGTATCTGATGTCACGGATTCAGTCACAACTAACGAAGTATATGCTGCTGCTATCTTCTTTTTACAGGGTGTGATACTGAGGCACCGAGAGGGTAAATGACACGCACTTGCCTGATACCACACAGCTGGCCATGGGTGACAGAGCCAGGTCTGCAACCCTGAGCAGTCTGGGATCTTAGCCACCATGTGCGGCCACCTCCCAGGATGAGGAGCTGGAGGGAGAGGAAGCCCCTAGAGTAAGCCTGCCTCTGCGTGCAGCACACACACCTGGAAGGTCTCCCGCTCCAGTCGCACGATGACACCCACGGTCTGGGGGTCCAGCTGCACCAGCTCCCCCCATTCATGCTGGCCCCCGACATCCACACCTGATGCCGTCTCCGAGCAGAGCTGCAGGTCCCGGGGGAGCACCTTCAGCTGTGGGAGACGGGAAAGGGTGAAGCAGGGTCCACGTGGCTCATCGGCCTCGGTCTCCTCCTGGCACATTCACCCCACTCCCAGCCCTCCACTAGCTACCTCGTGCATGGTGAGGTCCGAGAAGAGGATGACGAAGTTCTCCTCCACCCGCACAATGAGGCCTGTGTCGCCCTCGAACCGGCCGGCAATCACCTTCACGTGGTCCCCCATCTTGAAGTACTTCCGAAGTTCCTGGGCCGGGAACTCCAGCATGTCCTAGGGATCGGGTGTGAGGACAACAAGCAAGTCAGGGGAAGTCACCACAACCCATCTGTCTCCCCATCTTCAGATTCCACTCGTGGTCTCAGAAAGACCCTGGCCAAAACCCACTCCAGGCTCACCCCCAACCACAGACTACCCCAGGCCACCTGGACCAACCTCAGCCTGCCCCTGAGACTCAGGATATCAGCCTGGACAACCCTTTACCCCGCACAGAGACAGCCTGTCCCCAAGACATATGACACCAGACTAGACACCTCCTCAGACCCACCTGGAGACAGCCTCACCCCAGACACACCATGCTGGGCCTAGACAAGCCTCAGACACAACCACCCCTAAGCAAACTAAAACCAGTGACCTCAAGATTACTCCATGGTTTCGTCATGCCCTCAACCCACCACGTACACACGGGCAGCATGGTACCCACCTTGAGGTCCTCGTGCTTGGGCATTATGGTGATCTTGTTGCCATCCACGCTGAGGATCTTGCCCTGCAGGTTGATGAGCTCACCCTCACACACCTCCACGTTGTCCCCAGGTTGGAAGTTGTGTTCCCGCTCCTTCCCTGTGGGGGCAGGCACAGGGCTAACTTGAGGGCTGCTCACCATGGGCTGCCCCCTCCTTGGCCTGGGTTACTGACCAGGACCAAATACCTGTGCTTTCAGTCACCACCTCGAGGTCGATGCCCTCTGGCTGGTCCTCAAATTTCTCCAGCTCAGAGAGTGTGGGCTTCACACCCTCCGTGATCTGAGCCCCAAGAGACAAGAGGAAGAGAAGGAAGTGGATGAAAGTCAGTGTCACAGCCCGGCTGAGCGGACTGGAGAGATGGTGAGATTAATCCCCTGGGGATACTCCTAACTTGAGGATCCAAGACAAGCCCAGATAACCCACTGTTCTGGGGCCTGGACTGCAGGAGGGAGAAAGCTTGGCCTCCCCGCTTCCCACCACCATTAGCACGACCCCCTCTGGGACCCTCACCACAGCAGACATGGCAAAGCTCTTGAACAGAAAGCCCTTCCGGCTGTAACGGTTCCCCTCGAAGATGAGGAAGTCACCATCAGAGGCAACATCACCCCCCAGGGACCTGGGAGTTTGTGGGGGAGAGAACATTGGAAGTGGAGGTTAAGAGGAGAATCTTGCTGTACCTCAGTCTCCTCTGCTGGCAAAGGGGGAAAAGGGCACAGGATGCCTGAGCCATCCCCCCCCAAAACACACACCCCTTGGCGAGAGTGACCTCTCACAAAGCCCGAAGGCCCCGCCTCAACAGAAGGGCGCACAGCACCCACCTTCTTGCACCCTGCTGCCCCCCGTCCCTGCTTTATTTTCCACTACAGCAAGTTTGACCCATCTTCCTAACTAGAATGGCAGCTCCAGAAGGGGGGGACTTAGCATCTTTTATTCACTATTTCCCCTATAACAGGGCCTGGCACACAGCAGGCACTCAGTGAGTACTAGCTAGACAAAGTATCAGACACTGCTAACAGTTAACACTCACGGACACATATGACCTCACCGACTCCTCCCCAAAGCCCATGACATCAGTAATATGAGCCTTGTTTCCAGGGAAATGAGAGAAGGAGGCTCAGGGAGGGCACACCACATGGCCAACATGGCCGAGCCCTTGAGTCTGAGAGTCAAGATTCAAATGCAGGGCGGTGGGACTCCCAAGCCTGTGCTTAACTCTAATGGCCCTGTATGTGGGACAGGGGGACCTTAGTTCCTGCCCATGCTTCTAGAGTGGGGAGGGAAAGCCTGCCCCGCTCTCAAAAACGGAGCGCTAGGGAGCAGGCTGAGCTCCTCCTGCCAACTGCTCAATCATCTCATTCCCACGCTACATTTGGCAAGAGGCGAGACTGCTCAGCTGCGCATGTCTGGGCACTGCGTCAGACCGGCTACTGGGGGGCAGGGAAGGGTCACTCTAGTTTGTGCTCAGCAGGGGATGTCCAGATGAGTGGAGACCACTGGTGTAAATGAGTCCAATTCAGGCATGTGAAGTATTAATCTGGCCTGGCCTGGAGGTATTAGCCCAGGCTGGCAAATCAAAAGGCTCATTCTACAGTCCAGCCTTTAAGAGAATGAAAAACTGGCTGCTCATGATGTGTTTCCGGAACAGGACCAGAGGAAAAGTGTCACTGGCTCTTGTTTCTCCAACTCCTCCTCTCCTGCCCTCCCGCTGGAGCCCCCGGCAGCCCTGGAACACTGGAAACCCTGGACTGCTCCAATGCTCTATCCAGCGGGGAGGGGGAGGGAGACACCCTGAGTGGAAGGGGCTCTGTACCCACAACTGAGGTGTCCAGGCATCAGGAGATGAGGGTAAGAGACTTTATAAAGCCTGATGTGTCGATAAATCTCATTGCAATATGTGATACCATTAATCACACTTACTAGGTGTCAAGTGTTGTTCTGGGTACACACACATATTAAATCATTTGAGTCTCAATACAATCCTAGGAAGTGGGGGTTACTATTATAATCTTTGCAGCAGAGGAAACCAAGGCACAAGGATGTTAAATAACATGGCTAAGGCTATACTGCCAAGTTAACCACTCACAAACCACGGATGGCTCCGGGAGCCCAGCCCTGTGGGGGAACCTGCAAAGGCATATCCTACACCACAGCTCTGGGCACCCGGCCTGGCCCAGCCCAAGGACACTCACCTGATCTTTTCTGCATCAAATAGCCTCTGTGGAGGCCGCTTAAACTTCTTCCTTTTGGCAAACCAGTCTTTCTGTGTAGGAAAAGGGGCATGAGTAGGAAGGGTGAGGGACGAGGGCTTGGCCACCAGCAGGGGTATCAAGCACCCCCTCTCCCCACTGGCAGCACATCCCCACGATACCAAGCTCATTCGGGCCTTGATGCGGTCGTAGTCGATGCGTGGGATCATCTTTAGGGAGATGGTGTTTTGGCTGGGCTCCACGTAATCCACCTGAGAAGGCCAGACAGGTGGTCAGCAGGGGCCCAGCCCTCCCCTCCTGACCCCGGACACAGAAAGGGAAAGGAGATGCCAGGAAGGGCAAGGGACAGAGGGTGATGGGGAAGAAATGAAACTGCTGACAAGTCCCCCAAATTCACTCTCTAGCCTGTCTTCCCTCCATTCTGAAACTGAGTATCCACTACCATCCTGACATCTCCACCTGGATGTCTAGAAGGTCCCGCACACCCAGCGTAACTGCAACTAACCTCCTGATTGCCCCAAACCCACTCCTCTCCCCATCTTGTCCCTCTCCATCCTTCCTTCTTCTCAGGCACACAACGTGGGAGGCATTCTTCACTCTTTTTCTCTTACACCCATATCCAACCTGGTAGCAAAACTGTCAGCTCTGCCTTCAAAAATTCTGACCTCTCCCCCCTCCTCTACTACTGCAGCCTCAGTCCTGTCCTACCATCACCTGCCACCTAGGCTGTGGCAGCAGTCTCCTCACTGGTCTCCCTGCTCCCGTGGCCCATCCAGTCTATTGCAGGGTTTCTCATCTGGGTAATAAGCCTTTGTCGTGGCGGCCGTCCCGCGCCTTGACGGATGTTAGCAGCACCCCTGGCTTCTAGCCCCTAGATATCAGACTCAACTCCCTCCCCAGGTGAAACAACCAGAAATGTCTCCATTCATTGTGCAAGGTCCCCTGGGGGTACCCCTGCTTGAGAACCAGTGGTCTAGTCCCAATGCAGTCAGCAGCGTAATCCTATCAAAATCCAAGCCACACTGTATCCCTTAGAACCCTCCCATCTGACTCCAGTAAAAGCCAAAGCTCTAGGATGAGTCACAGGCCCCGTTGCCTTCCTGAACTCATCTCCTGCCACTCTCACCCTCATTCACTCTGCTTCAGCCAGTGACGGTCCTAGCTCATGGGCTGCCTTCTGCCACATCCCTTCCCCGAGAACTCCGCGTGGCTCACTCCCTCACCACCTTCAGATCTTTACTCAACACGCATAGAACATGCACAAAAGATGGTTATCCCTTTCCTGTGTGCTCACAACAAAGTCCAGACTCTGCTTCACCTGATCCTTGTGGGGTTCTGCTCTCTGCACTAGTCAGGGGGCTGGAAAGGACAAAGAGAAAGGAGGGGAGGACAGAACAGAGAGCCCTGGCCTCCTCGGCCACCCCAGCCCAGCCCAGCCCCAGACACCTGAGCGATGTCGTCCTTATAGATGCCCCGCTTGAGGCGGACCCAGGATTTTGGTTTCAGGTTGGCCACCTCCTTCACCACTTTGAGCACATCTGTCATCTCCTTGATGGGCACCATCTGCTGGTTCCAGTAGCCAAGCCGCAGGTTGCCCACGCCCTCGATGGCCTGCTTCACATGGGTCTGCTTGTAGGCCTCCACGTAGATGTAGCCCTTCACATGCTCTGGTGCCACTACCGACTTAATCTGCAGGGGCTGGAGGGCCGAGCCAGTGAAAAGAGACAGTGAGACACGACTGCTGGTACCAGTAATGACCGCCACCTCAGCAGTCTCTCTTCTAGGAATTTATCCCACAGCAACACGTTTGTGCAATGACCCCCACACAGGGACATTCACTGCAGAGCCATTTAGCATAGAAAACAAACAAGACTGGAAATTTTTAAATGCCCCCAAAGAAAGACTTGTTAAGTTATGGAATAACCATATAGACACAACTCGTTTTACTGCTCTTTGGCTTTATAGCACTTTGTAGCTATTGTGTTTTTTACAACTGAAGGTTTGTGACAGCCCTGCAGGGAGCAAGTCTATCGGTGCCATTTTCCCAACAGCAATACTTTTTAGTTAAGGTCTGTACATTGTTTTTTTTAGACATAATGCTATGACACACTTAATAGAATACAGTATAGTGTAAACATAAGTGTTGCATGCAGTGGGGAACAAAAAAATTCATGTGACTTGCTTTACTATGATATTCACTTTATTGTGAGGGTCTGGAACCAGTATCTCCGAGGTCTGCCTGTACCATGAAATACAATGTAGTACTTAAAAAAAACAATGAGATGGATCTATATGTAGTGACACAGAAAGACATCCAACATATGTTCTGTGGAAAAAGCAACTAGAACCAAAGAGAGCTGGAGTGACTATACTAACAGCAGAGCAGACTTAAAGACAAAAATTGTTACCAGAGACAGAGGACATTTAATAATGATAAAAAGTTCAATCCATCAAGAAGATATAAGAATTATAAATATATATGAACCTAACAACAGAGCCTCAAAATACAGGAAGCAAAACCCAACAGTAATGAAGAGAGAAATTGGTAATTCACCAATAATAACTGGCGATTACAATACCCCACCTTCGACAATGGACAGAACAATTAGACAAAAGATCAACAAGAAAACAGAACACTTGAGCAACTCTACAAACCAACAAGACCTATCAGACATCTATAGCTAGAACAGTCTGTCAAACAGCAGTGGAATTCTCAGGGGCACACTGAACACTCTCCAGGATAAACCATATGTTAGGCCACAACACAAGTCTCAAATGTAAAAGGATTGAAATCATATGAAGTATAATATATTCTTCAACCACACAGAATGAAGTCAGAAATCAAAGGAAATTTACAAGGTTCACAAATATGCGGAACACACTTCTAAGTAACCAGTGGGTCAAAGAAGAAATAGTAAGGGAAATTTTAAAATATTTTGAGATGATGAAAACAAAAACACAACATACTAAATTTATGGGATGCAGAAAAAGCCGTGCTTAGAGATAAATTTACAGCTGTAAACACCAACTGAAAAAAAATTTTTTTCAAATCAATAACCTAACCTTCCACCTTAAGAAACTAGAAGAGAAAGAGGAAATTAATCCCAAAGCAAGCAGAAGGAAGAAATAATAAAGATCAGAGTGGAAATAAGTAAAATAGAGGTTAGAAAAACAATAGAGAAGACCATCAAAACCAAAAGTTGGTTCTTTGAAAAGATCAACAAATTTGACAAACCTTTAGCCAGACTGACCAAGAAAAAAAAGAAAAAACTCAAATTACCAAAATCAGGAATGAAAGAAAGGACATTACTACCAACCAAACTTACAGAATTTTAAGGCATACTATGAATAACTGCATGACAATAAATTAGATAACCTAAAGGAAATGAATGTTTTGTAGAAAGACATAAATTACTACAACTGACTCAAAAAGAAATAGAAAATGTGAATAGACCTATAAGAGGTAAAAATATTGAATTAATAAGCAAAAAACATACACACACACACACACACACACACACACACACACACACACACACACACACACACACACACACACACACACACTCTCTCTCTCACAGACACACACACATACCCAAAGCCCAGGATTAGATGGCTTCACTGGTGAAATCTACCAAACATCTAAAAAATTAATACCACTCCTTCACAAATTCTTCCAAAAAATAGAAGAGGGGGGAACATTCCCAATTAATCCTATGAATCCATTATTACCCTGATACCAAAACCAGACAGAGACATCATAAGAAAACTACAGACCAACATCCCTTATAAATATAGATGCAAAAATCTGTAATGAAATAGTAGAAGACCAAATCCAGCAACATGTTTTCATACAGTACGTGAATTATATTTCAATTTTTTAAAAAGCACCTAGTTTGTTTCCGTATTCGCTGTGATAGTGAAAAATGGAAACCACCTTATGTTTACTGTCATGGAAAGATGACTATGGTATTGACAAAAGGCTCTCTGCAGAATGATACGTATATAATACCATTTTATTTTTTTTTAATACCTATTTTTCAATATGCAGAGAAGACAGTCTGGAAAGACACACAAACCAACAGTAATTACTTCTGAAAAATGGGACTTGGGTATGGAGAGATTTTGGCTTTCATGATATACATGTACCACTTCAGTCCCATCTCAAATGGGGTCACTAGAATCTCGCCCAGGGCATAGGGTAGAAGTTTGAGCACATTCAAAATCATGATTTGCAAATCCTGCAACTGTCCACTTGGTCCCACTGACACACACCCACTGTTTTGGCAGGTAAAAGCTATGCACTCAGCCTAACACAAATCATATTCAGTGAGAAAGTTACCAACCAGCACGTCCTGGTTCCAAAACTAACAATTACGCCTATGATAACAATTACACTTACTGAACACAAGCTGCAGAACAAGTCCCGGCTAAGGATTGGACATATTCAAATATACTTAATCCTAACGATGCTGAGGGGCAAGCAAGGGGCGCAACGAGGGGAAGCGGCTTGATAGAGGTCACACAGTGAGGAAGCAGCAGGGGCAGGATTCAAAACCAAGGAGTCTAAAGAAAAATCTGTGCCCTTAATGCAGCATCTGCTGCCTTGCACGCAGCCAGCATTACTTCATGTTTTGTGTGTTGTGTGTGAATGAGCCCTTAAGGGGCAGGGACCAGCTCTGGCATGGTCACAGCTGTATCCTCAGCATCTCCCAATGCCGGGACCAGCCCAGAGGAGGGGCTCAGTGGATTTTGATAACTGAGTGAAAGAGAGAAGGAAGGAATTCTCCTCCCCAAAGGCCTGTTCTGTGATGCACTTAGCCACACTGCCCTATGGTGGGACTCGCAACCAAACAGTAAGAGGGTGACAGCTGCCCACCAGGGTTGGTGAACAGGCAGAACTCGTTCTCAGGCAGAAAAGGCTCAGGGAGCTAGATGGTTGACTTCCAGAGGGGTGCAGAGGCTGGGGAATCCTGCCAGAAATGCAGAGAGAATAAAGACAGTACCTCTATAAGGCATGAAGAACACTTTGATCCAGAAAGTGGTCATTTTCTAGCTGAAGCAGCTCACCTACCAGGCAGTGCTGCTCAGTGCAAGGGGTATCTGGTACCCCTGAACCTGTACTGTCCCTCACTCTGGGCTTTACCTGTCTCTCACCCACAAGTTGCTTGCCTACCCAACTTACCGTGTCTGTAAACTGGTATGCAATGAACTTGCGCATCAAGGAAATGGCTGTGGCCCGTTCCTCCCCAATCTGGAAGAAGAAAGGCAGACTTAAGAGAAATGACAAGATGGAGAACAGGACATAGAAAAGGGGGCAGGAGACAGCAGCAAGAAAGACAGAGTCAGGGGAGGGCAAGATAAGGGTAGGGGATTAAGAGGTACAAACTACTATGTATAAAATAAAATAAAGCTTTAAGAATATATTGTACAACACAGGGGACATAGCCAATATTTTCTAATAACTATAAATGGAGTATCTTTAAAATATTGTGAATCACTATGTTGTGCACCTGAAATTTACATAATATTGTAAGCCAATTATACCTCAATGAAAAAAAGAAAGAAAGAATCATCAAGCAAAAAAGATAAAGTAAGATAGTGGGAATTCCCTGGCGGTCCAGTGGTTGGACTTGGCACTCTCACTGCCAGGGGCCTGGGTTCGATCCCTGGTTGAGGAACTAAGATCCTGCAAGCCACGTGGCGTGGCCAAAAAAAAGATAAAGTAGGAGAGAGGGAGGAGCAAGAGAGATGGAGAGATTACAGAGCAAGAGTAATGGACAGCAAGAAAAACAGGGAGGAGACACTGAGTGAGGGAGGGAGAGGGGAGGGGAGGAGGAGGGTGGGGGGAGAGAGACGGATGTAGAGGCAGACAGAAGGAAGAGAGTGACAGATCAAGAAGACCCAGGAAAGACAGAAGGAGAGTTCCCCCCAATGAGGCTGCCTCTCCCATTCCCCTGCCTCCCCCAAGCCATGAGGCCAGAGCACATACCTTACATTTGACAGTCCACAGATTGGGATCCCTGACAGGAGAGGAAAAGGAAGCCTTTTAGTGAAACTGTCTCCTGATCATGAAACATACAAATCACCACACCCATCCTTCTTCCTCTCCCTCCACACCCTCTCCCTTCTCCATCCTTCCATCCATAAGCAGACAGGAGAACAGTGCCAATCTGCCCTTCCCCTCTTTTCCCACCATCCACCACTCTGTGTGACACTGTGACCTGATTTATTTCAGGGAGTGAGCCGTGTGGGCACATCACCCCAGTAAAAATTCCCACCTCGGCCCTCCTGTCCCACCCCCTTACTTGACTCCCGGGAGCAGCTGCTGCTGGGTGATGTCATCCGAGAGCTCATCGGAACCTCCATACACCCTGGAGAGAGAAGGGCCGTCAGGAAGGAAGGGGTCTGTCAGACCCCTGACCCTTCTCGGAAAGGAACCACCTGCTCCCAGCCTCCCATCAGCCCAGCCCACACCCTTACGTCTCTCCCACAGATGACTTTGCGTATTTCTTCATGTAATACTCGCCCAGTTCTTCTTCTCGCTGGTCCCTGGGGTGTGAGGGGGAAAGTAAACAAGAATTGAAGGTTGAGGAGAGGAGGGTGGGCTGACCTGCCCCCAAACCTCCCTTTCCCCTCACTGCTTACCTCCAGAGGTTTTGTAGGCGGCGAGCCCCGGAACGGTCTTCATCCAAGACAACATTGTCGATATTGGAGGCTGCAAAAAAAATGGGCAGATGGGGTGAGTAAGGGGAGATGAAGAGCAAGCAGGGGCCTGGAGAAAGCGGTGAGGGTTAAGGGGGTCAGAGGTGGGTCCTGGGGCAACAGATGCCTCACTGAGGAAACCCCTAACCCTCACCTTCCTATTCTGGCCTACTCAACATCCTGCTTCTCAGTGTCCTCCTTGGGGATGGGGCCCAGCAGTTGGGGACATCCAGCTGTTCCCCATCTCATCGCCACTGCCTAAGCACATCCTGAACTCCATCCCAGCCCCCCAACCCCTTCACCCTGCTACCGGCAATGCTCACACTCACACACACACATAAACACATACACACTTTCCCAGGCCAACAACTGCTGGAGACCTGGCCCCAGACCCCCTGCCTCTGGACCCTACGTGAGTCAGAGCCCCCGGGGCCGGGGAGGGGTCAGGGGTGAGGGAGGGTGCCACAGGCAGGAAGGAGGAGATGTCAGGATATGGGAGGAGGGTCGGGGAAGCACACTTTTCAGGTTCTTACCTTCAATCTCTTCTACTTGGAGGAAGAGGAGGTGGTGGTGGTGGTGGTGGTGGTGGTGGTAGTGGTGGTGGTGGTGGTGGGCGAGGGCAGACAAAGTATGAGCCAAATTATAGCAGCGAAATCAACCAATGGGTTGGGGGAAGGGGAAGGGAGGGACACAAGAAGGTTGAAAATCAAAAGTAAAGGCCAGGCACCAGGTGGTGGGGGGAGAAGCCGAAATGTATGAGGCGCACAGAACGGAAAATAACAGGGAAGGGGTGGCACTGGCCCAGGAAGTGGGGGGTATCTTGGGATAGAGCCTGTCCCACCCCCACAGCCCCCAGAAGGGATTCACTGGGGCCCTAGGAGCCCAGAGTCCTCTCCCCACAGCCCCCATCCCCCCAACTCATGGGCCTAAAAGGAAAAGGGTGCGGAGCTGGCCTCTCTGGCAACGACAGAAAGAAGCAAGGTGAGGAGGGTGTGGGTTGGGGTGGCTCCGGGCATGGGGGTGGGGGTGGGCTCTCAAGGCCCTCTCGGCCACACCCCCAGTGGTCTCCCAGAGGTGGGGCCCACACACACCTTTCTCCAGGATGTCCTCTGCTCCATCCTCCCACTGGTCCTCATCCTCATACTCATCGTCCACATCTGAAACGGAAACGCCAGGTGATCAGGGGGGCATCCAGGGAAAAGATGACTTCATGACAACAGCTCCCAGGAAACATCTCCTCTGGGCAACAGGCACTACAAATCCCCACCTCACAGGTCAGGACACTGAGGCTTGGACAGGTGAGGCTCTCACCCAAAGCCTCAGAACTGCCTCAAGCAGTAGGGTCAGGTCTAATGTGCAGATCCGCCTGACTCTAGAAGTCATCCCTCCCCCTACCATCCACAGATCCATTTTAAAAATATGATAAAAATAAGCAAGCAGAAAAGTTCCCTCCCAACTATCAAGGGAAGGGAAAATTGGTATATAGTTTTATTTGTTTGTTTTTTTAAAGATAGGATTTGTGGTTTGTTGGTTTTATTATTATTCGCTTACATTTGTAACAGCCAACCCTTATTGAGAGCGTACTGTGTGCCCTGCCCGCCTCTGAGTACTTCCCAAATTCCTCATTGAATCATCCTGGCAACCCTAAGGGAGGTACCACCATTGTTCTCATTTTACAGTAAGGGCTCTGAAACCCAGAGAGGTCACCTAACTTGCCTAAAGACTCTCAGCTGATACCTGAGAGGCAGTCTGGCTCCAGGGTCCATGCGCTTAACCTCTCCACTACATAACATATACTCTTGTATGTATTGAATATTACACTAAAAACTGAAACAACACACAACGAAAAAATCCAAAGCGTACAGAGGATGTAAGTGTACAGTGAGTCTCCCTCCCATTTCTAACCCCTTTCAATCCCCTTTCTCAGATGCAACTGTGTGACCAGCTTCTAGTCTAGAGGTAATCTGACCTTATACAAGAAATGCATATAAATCCCCCACCACTATTTTCCCTTCACACAATTTTTTTTCCTATAAACTTATTTATTATTTATTTATTTATAGCTGCATTGGGTCTTTGTTGCTGCACGCGGGCTTTCTCTAGCTGTGGTGAGCGGGGGCTACTCTTCACTGTGGTTGCGTGCTTCTTACTGCGATGGCTTCTCTTGTTGCGGAGCACGGGCTCTAGGCACGCAGGCTTCAGGAGTTGTGGCATGCGGGCTCAGTAGTTGTGGCTCGCGGGCTCAGTTGTTGTGGCTCGCGGGCTCTAGAACGCAGGCTCAGTAGTTGTGGCGCATGGGCTTAGTTGCTCCACGGCATGTGGGATCTTCCCGGACCGGGACTCAAACCCGTGTCCCCTGCATTGGCAGGTGGATTCTTAACCACTGTGCCACCAAGGAAGTCCCCTTCCACACACCTTTTTAACACACTGTTCTGTCCCACCCTCTTTTTTAAAGCAGTACTAGTAGCTTGGAGTTCTTCCATAGCAGCACACGCCTCATTATCTGTCCTGTAGTTCATTATACCAGGCTCTTATCATCGATGGGCATTTAGATCACCAAACATTTGCAACTGCAAACAGGACCGTAGCAAGTGTCTTTGTTCTTGTATCCTTATGTACCTGTGGGGTGATCTCCTAAAAGGGAATTGCTGGATCTAGGGTCCTGATGTGGTAGATGTTAATGGGCATCGCCACAGGCAGTGCTGAATGTCACTCCCACCACCACCAAGTAGGTGTCCCTAGTGGCCCACATCTTTGTCACATGGCATGTTATCCGTTCTCTTGATCTGAGCCCATCTGCTGTCTAAGACTTTCTCTCTAAGCAAGGACTCCCTCCCTTTCAGCCTTTCAGAAAAGGGCCGAAGCTCTCTGAGAACCAGGAACACCTAGAGCATCTCCTGCCCCTCTGTTCCCTGGTTTCCTCTCAGGTAAGAAGGTCCCAAGAAAATGAAGGGTGGTGTTTCAAGTCGCTCCTCTTTACCTGCGTGTGGGAAACAAGCATTCTCATGTATGGATGGTGGGAGTACCAAGTAGCAACATTTTCAGGAGCTGATATTTGGCCAAAGATATCAAAAAGCTTTAAAAACATATGCATCGGGCTTCCCCGGTGGCGCAGTGGTTGAGAGTCCGCCTGCCGATGCAGGGGACACGGGTTCGCACCCTGGTCCTGGAAGATCCCACATGCTGCGGAGCGGCTGGGCCCGTGAGCCATGGCCGCTGAGCCTGTGCGTCTGGAGCACAGCTCCACGACGCGGGAGGCCACAACAGTGAGAGGCCCGCGTACCTCAAAAAAAAAAAAAAAGATCCCATTTGTCCAGCAATTTGACTTATAGGGATTTACCATGTAAAAAATCTGCCACGTCTGTGTTAGTTGAAAAAACTACATCTTCATTTTCACTAATCTCTAAGTGAAATTTAGTATTTACATCAATTATGCGCAATGGCAACAAACCACAGTAGTGTTAGCCATGCAATCTGATAATTTTCATAGCACAGTACAGCTATAAATATCTTAAAATATTACTCACAGTGTTACTTCAAAATTAGATTCTTAACAGATCCTCCACTAAATCTTGTTATTTCAATGTGCTAAAAAAGAAGCACATACATCACAATGTTCTCTTAATATTTAGATACTGTATTTCAATATAATTGTTTTCTTTGGAATCCTGTGTATTTTTTTAAATGCATTTCAGAACATGATTCTGAGAAGGGTCAGGGAATCACACTTCCATAGGTTTCACCAGACTCCAAAAGGGGTCACGGTACAAAAAAGATTAAGAATGCCTGATCTAGGTAATAACTTGCATATGTGAGTCTAAATGTTATATGAAGATGCTCAAGGCAGTGCTGCTTATACTACTGAAAACTACAAACAACATCAATGTCCCACAAGAGACTGGTTCAATAAAGCACATCACAGAATGGAACAATGTGCAGCCATTGGAAAAAAAGATATTTCAACAGTGATGATGATGATGATGAGAGCAGCTAAAACTTACAGAGTACTTGCCAAATGTTCAGAAAACTTTCCTTACAAGAATTAACTCATTTAACCTAAACTATCTATGTTATATCTACCTCCACAAGCATTGAACAGAAAAGCAGTTACAGAACAGCAGAGACATTGTGGGTCTATGTAACATAAATAATAACCCTGTTTTCTGAGGGCCTACTGCAGGCTGGGCATTATACTTTGGGCTGCCATCAGCTTGACGTGCTTTACATGCATAGTCCCCCAAATCCCCAAAATATCCCTGCTGAAGTCGGCAGAACTGCCTGTCCCCCTGTACAAGGGGGAAAAGAGGCTCAGACAGACAGGCAGCAACTTGCCCAGGGCCACGTGGAGAAAAGAGCAGAGCGAGGCCAGAAGGGACCTGCATCTGTCAGCCTCCACTACCCTGTCCAGCTGCCTACTTCTAGGTCATCTGAGCTTTTCACGATAAGTAGTTTTTTAAAGGAGGATAATGGCATTGTAACTGGGTTTTAAAAGGATCTATCTTATAGGAATACATATGAAATATTTTGGGGTTAAATTGTGTATTTGGGATTGGCTTCAACATCATCCAGTGGTGGGTGGGAGTGAGCAGGAATAAGCAAAACAGGGCAGCACTGAGCTGTTCACTACTGATGCTACGTGATGGCACACGGGGGCTCCGTAAACTACCCTACGATTGTGTGTTTGACATTTACCAAAAGAAAATGTTTAAAAAGTACATTGGAGAAATAGAACTGAAGGTGGAAATCCAGCCTCTGCTCGGCACTCGCCAGCCCTGTCACATACCAGCCTCATCCAGAATGAAGCCGCCGTGGCGGGGTTTCTTGGGGGGCCGGTCATCATCTTCCTCCTCCTCTTCCTCATCATATTCCTCCTCCTCTTCCTCCTCCTCTTCTTCCTCAGGCTCTTCCTCCTTCTCACTACCTGCTGCACTCCGCCGCTCCTCCTCTACCTGCAGGGTCAGGTAGGGTTGGGGCACCAGTGTACTGAAACCCCCAAATCCAGACACCATGCTCTCCACCCCTAAATCTGACCTCAGCTCTGCCTGGACGATCACAGCCCCCTCTGCTCTGCATACATGTCCTTCCACCCTGGCCAGGCCTCCCTGGTAGCCATCCTATCTCAGTGACAGCACCGCCATCCACCCAACCAATATCTGGGAGCTGACCCCACCCCCCAAACTAGATCTCCTTGCTAGCCTCCACCGAGCCTTTAAATGTTATCACTCCACTAGGTTTGGTCCTTGGCTCTTGTCTCTCTCCATGCTACAACTCCCCTGGGCCATCTCATCCACTCCCTTGGCTGTGGTGGACATCTCTGTGATGACTCCCACGTCTGTTTCCAGTCCACACTGCTGCCAAGGCCACTGACCGCCTCTCACAGCTATTCTATGGACATTCTTTGGTCCTTACCTATAAGACCTCTCACACCACCGACCACTCTTTATGCAGGGAAACGCTCTTCCCTTGGTGTCTGCCACATCGCACTCTCCTGGCTTTTCTCCAACCTCTCCGCCTGCTCCTCTGCAGGCTCCCTTTACTGTGCTCACCTCTCAAATACTGGCTTCAATCACCAGGGTTCAACCAAGGGCCCACTTTCCTTCTCCCTCCATGCACCCTCTTCCTGGCCATTTTACCTTCCACGATCTCACTGTCTCTGTAGATGACATCCCTTCGGTCTCCAGTCCCCTACTTTTTTCCAGAACTAGAGACCCTCCTGTGCCAGCAGCCTCCTGGATACCTTCCTCAGATGTCCTCTGAGCCCTTCACAACCACCACACCCCAAACTGGCCTCTGTGTCTTCCCCTAGACCTGTGCTTGCCTCCTCTAGCTCCCATCAGGCACCAAATTCTTGACCTTTCTGCTTTTTGAGCATCGTCTCTTCAATCCGTCCCTTATTCCCCATCTGCACAGCCCCTAGCCTAGGCTAGAACGTTGCCCTCTAAATCTGAATCCTTGCCCCAGCTTCCTTTCTTGTCTCTTGGCCTCCAATCCCTCTTTTTCATACAAACCACAAAAGGAAATGACCCACACAAAACAGTGTTCCCCAAACTTCAACCTTTCGCTCATTAACTTCATGACTTTTTGCCATGTCCACATCGGTACAACCCATTTATCTAATATTTTCTTTAAATTCACTAAAATGTTTACTTCTGAGGCAAACTTTTTTGTTTTGAAATGTTTCAGAAGTTAAAACTCTTTAAAGGTTAGCTAGTTATAGACAGAAAGTAACCATAAAGATAAAAGTAATGTTACTAAGTCCCAACATGATATTGTTGCCTGCTGCAGGCTAAGTCTAAGGCCTGTTCTCCCTGCCAAACACAGAGACTAGCAAATTTCAGAAAGGTGTTCAAGACACAGTAGCACTAAAGTGAAACTTTCTCCATGACCCAATTAAAAGATAGGGTGTACAACTAAAAAGAAAATAACTTTCTCACTAAATGAGTCAATGTAGCTTCAGGTCTTATTCTTATTCCACCTAAAAGCACTTCTCATTACTCCCCACCTGGAAAACATCCTACAGTCTTGGGAAACTATGACCTAAAACACGAATCCCTTGGTGGTCCAGTGGTTAAGACTCCACACTTCTGCAGGGGGAATGGGTTCAATCCCTGGTCAGGGAACTAAGATCCCACACGCGCACCATGCGGCCAAAAAACAAAAACAAACCAAAACAAAACAAAAAAACACGAATCTGATCATTTGGTGCCCTGCTTAAAACACAGCCACGGCTTCCCACTGCCCTCAGGTAAAGAACCAGCTCCCTAGCAGCCTGGTCTGGGAGTGCACACTGTGCCCTCTGCCTCTCCCTCTCATCCGCCTCGCTGGGCTCCCCCTCCTAAATGCTAGGTTTGAGCCACACTGAACCACTTGCAGCATGCTCTCATAGCACTGTCCATCATCCATGCCAGTCCTCAGCATAAAAAGCCTTTCTCTTCTGCCTCTTGTTCATACTTCAATCAAAATACCCTCTCCTTTTTATTATTTCTCATAACTTACATACAATTAAATATATTCTTTTGTATATTATCTAATAATATTTAAAAAATCAAAATCCATTGTATACCAAAGATAACCCCTAGACATTAATTATAGAGTCCACTTGGAAACAACATACATAGTTACTCATAAATCTTCTGTAGTTGAAAGCTTTTAGCTATGAAATTCTTCCCCCTTCATATGAGGACTTTATGTTCCATAATGAAGGTAAATTGTTCCTACTTTGGGACAATTTGCCTTCTTTATTTAAGTGATACTAGTTAGTCCTTTGGCTGCCTAGAAATTTTAAAAACAACTGATAACTACATCTACTGCCTGCAAGAGAATAAAGGAAAAGGAGCATATGAGGCAATCTCATACATTATTGATAAACACATACAAAGACAATATTGGTACAAAGCTATTTCTCCATATAGCAACTCTGAATTTTATTAATAAATACATATATATATCAAAGATTAATAAAAGAATAAAATTATCCAAAAAAAAAAAATACCCTCTCTTCCAGGAAATGATGCCCAGGAAGTGACGCCTGCCCTCTCCCCACCAGGGAAAGTCAGGCACATTCTCTGGGCTCACAACTCTCTGGGCTTCCTCCATCACAGCCCTGACCACCGAGAGCTAGCTCCCTAAGTGAAAGGCCCATGCTATCTCAGGCATTGCTGGGTCCCTAACACACCACCCAGCCTGGGGCTGGGAACAGAAAATGACTTTAAAAAAATAAGGCTGACCCTTGAATAACATGGAGGTCAAGGGCTTCAACCCTCTGTGTAGTCAAAAATCCACACATAACTTATGGCCAGCCATCCGAATACAAGGTTCCTCCGTATCCACGGTTCTGCATCTCAGGATTCAACCAATCTTGGATCATGCAGTACAATTTACTATTGAACAAAAATCCACATATAAGTGGACCCGAGCAGTTCAAATCCATCGTGTTCAAGGGTCAATTCTATTTGCTTAATACAGAATCCTAACTAGCCCACAACGTCCCTTACTTTAACAACTCACACTACAAGAGGACCACAGCCTGACTTCTAGGAACCTTGTCATCATCGCCCTGGCTCAGTCCCAACAGTCTTCTTTCCAAACCTGGCTCCGCATCCTCTGAGGAGATAGCTCTCACTACTATCTCTATGTTACCTCAAGGCTTGAACGTGCTCTTACACAGTCCGTCCTCAGCATCCCCTGGAGTAACCATCTGCTTATAAAACTACCTCCACCTCAAGACAGAGAGCTCATGAGGGTCTCATTACCATCAGGCTTTAACCACAAGCAAAGTGTCTTGAAGCCAAGAGTCAGAGACCAAGGACTCAATGAGACAGCTTCAAGTAAAGGCCCTTCGTGTCATCTTCCCTCTTGTCCCATTCCCACCATGGCAAGCTGAGGACTCCCCAAAGGACGCAACAAGGATTAACAATCAAATGCCTGCAGAGGGCAAACAGGAAACGTAAATAAGTAGGGCAGCTCAAGGGAAACCTATGGCACTCTTCACCTACCTTATGTTTTCCAGAACACAGGTTTATGAAATCTTTCCTTTTCTTAAATCTGCATGATGACAAATGGCAATTAATATATCCCGGGAACTGGAGAAAATTCCTAACTTTAAAGAAGGGGTGCCACTTCTTGAGAAAAGGGCTGGGGTGTCACTCAGATTGCTGGCTCCTCCCATTGTCCCAGAAAAGCAAGAGAGCTTGATTTTTGCATGAAATTTCTACAAGTGTTGGCAACTAACTTAAGCAATAAGTTAACGTTTCTATAATCATACTGCCATCTCTTTGTTTGTCTGTAATTGTTGCCTACTAAGTGTAAACTCTGTGAAGGCAGAAATTTGCCTTGCTCCACTCTCTCCAACGCCTAGGAAGTGTCTGGAACATAGCAATAGATGCTCAAACATTTACCTGTTCAACAAACAAGTAAATGAGAAATAAATAAAACAGGCTAATAGCTAATAAAATAATATCTGAAATCAGCTATGTCCCAGGAAATGTTTATTTGGTTCCTAAAACAGTGACATTCAACAGACCCCTTTGGGTTGAAGCTAAAGTGATCCTTTCAAAATATTAGATCACATGCTTCCTTTGCTCAAAACCTTCTCATGGCTTCATCTCACTCAGTTAAGGACAAATTCCTCACCACAGCCTTTAAGATTCGACAAGATCTGGCTCCTGTTACTTCTATGTTGCACTCACTCTGATCCAGCCAAACTGAACTTCTTGTCACTTTCTGAACACCACAGACATGCTCCCAACTTTGCACTTGCAGTTCCCCATTACTGGAACACCCTTCTTCCACATGACATGACTCACTCACTCACCTCACAAATCTTTTTCCAAATGTCACCCTCCCAGACTCACCATGATCACCCTACCCAAAGTGCAACCAGCACTCCCTATTCCCCTTCTCTACTCTACTTTTCTCCAGAGTGCCTTCTAGCTCACTAAATGATTTACTTCTCAGTTACGTTTGTTTACCCTCACCAGAGCAAAGAAAGATTCTAAAAATCTGTTTTGTTTACTGGCGTAGCCCAAGGGTAAAGAAGTGCGTCTAGCATGTAGTAGACGCTAGAAGTATATTTCTGGAATGACTGAGCACACCTAAATATAAAAACTAATAGTGAGTTCTTACTATATGCCAAGTCCTTCAAACACATCACTTGTTACATCACTGGACCCGGAACATCCCGGGTCTCCAGCACCTGAGCCTCTGCTTGACTTGGGCTTGCCTACTTCCCTATCTCTCCCGACAACCTGGAAGCTCCCAGAGGCCAGAGATCCTTCTGATCCCCGCTAAGCTTCCACATCGGCCGTTCTGCCCTGGTCCTGTCCCCAGGCGCAACGCCTCCCCCAGCGTCCCAGCCACAGACCTCGGCCTCCTCGCCGTCACTGCTGCGCTCGCTGTCCTCCTCCTCGGAGAAGTTGCTGTCTTCGCTGTCCGACATCTTCTGCTCGCAGGAAAAGACGGCGGCCTCAGCGCTTCCCCCAGTTCCGAGCCCCACCCCGAGCCTCAGTTTCCCCTCGGGTTCCCGGGGAGAAGAAAAACCCCTCAGCGCACTTCCGGCAGCCTTGATCCGGCAACCGTGATCCCAAAATGGGACCACCCCCCGACACACGCCACCCGCTATACCTCCCGAGTCCCCTAATCTGGTCTCTACACCTCCTTGGCCCCCGGCGACTCCCGGGCCTGCCACCACGGCCTCCAACCCAACCGCTCACCGTTCAGGTGCCACCTCCGCCTTCGGCACCAGCTGCTGTTCACACGACGCCTGGCTGAGACTGACGTGACTCTCGCGAGAACCTACCACTTGGCCCCGCCTAACGCGAGATTTCTGGGGCTCATCCCCGGTGACGCACTTCCAGGACGCCATCTTGAGAGTGGCAGAGATGTCTTAAAGTAGAGCGTGGAGCTGACATCTTGGGATGGTCAAATCGGAGTGTTATAACACCCTGGGATCGGCCTTTTCTAGCCAGAAATAAGTGCTTGCTTGAATTTAGTCCAGATCACTAACGTGGTGTGCCAAGCCGTGAGGAAGCATGAGATTAGCATATAATAACAAATTTGCAAATAAATCAGACTTTATCTCACAGCCTCTGAAACATTCCTAGGAGGTAGATACCCCTACTTTATATACAAGGTAACCAAAGCTCAAAAATAAACTATGTAGGGACTTCCATGGTGGCGCAGTGGTTGAGAATCCGCCTGCCAATGCAGGGGATACGGGTTCGTGACCCGGTCCGGGAAGATCCCACATGCCGCGGA
The DNA here is from genome assembly GCF_949774975.1 of Lagenorhynchus albirostris. Taxonomy (NCBI): domain Eukaryota; kingdom Metazoa; phylum Chordata; class Mammalia; order Artiodactyla; family Delphinidae; genus Lagenorhynchus; species Lagenorhynchus albirostris. The sequence continues at coordinate 14,020,325 of NC_083113.1, forward strand.
GCGGCTGGGCCCGTGAGCCATGGCCGCTGAGCCTGGGCGTCCGGAGCCTATGCTCCGCAACGGGAGAGGCCACAACAGTGAGAGGCCCGAGTACCGCAAAAAAATAAAAAATAAAAAAGAATCCACCTGCCAATGTAGGCGACACGGGTTTAAGCCCTGGTCCGGGAAGATTCCACATGCCGCAGAGCAACTAAGCCCATGCACCACAACCACTGAGCCTGCGCTCTAGAGCCCGCGAGCTACAACTACTGAGCCGGCGTGCCACAACTACCGAAGCCTGCATGCCTAGAGCCCATGCTTGGCAACAAGAGAAGCCACCGCAATGAGAAGCCCGCGCACCTCAATGAAGAGTAGCCCCCCGCTCACCACAACTAGAGAAAGCCTGCGCGCAGCAACAAAGACCCAACGCAGCCAAAACTAAATAAATGAATAAATAAATTTATATTTTAAAAAATGTATGTAAATTATGTCTCAATAAAGTTGATTTTAAAAATATAGATGTTCAGCAAATATCGCATATTAACGCATATATGTGGAACCTAGAAAAATGGTACAGATGAACCGGTTTGCAGGGCAGAAATAGAGACCCAGATGTAGAGAACAAACGTATGGACACCAAGGGGGGAAAGCGGCAGGGGGTGGGGGAGCGGTGGGATGAACTGGGATTGACATATATACACTAATATGTATAAAATAGATAACTAACAAGAACCTGCTGTATAAAAAAATAAATAAAATTCAAATATTCAAAAAATACATATATAGATGTTCAGGATTCACCAGAGACCAATTGTCAAATTCTCTGGGCTGGGACCTGGCCATCAGCAACACTTAAAAGTTTTCCAGGGCTTCCCTGGTGGCGCAGTGGTTGAGAATCCGCCTGCCGATGCAGGGGATACGGGTTCGTGCCCCGGTCCGGGAAGATCCCACATGCCGCAGAGCGGCTGGGTCCGTGGGGCATGGCCGCTGAGTCTGCGCATCCGGAGCCTGTGCTCCGCAATGGGAGAGGCCACAACAGTGAGAGGCCCGCTTACCGCAAAAAAAAAAAAAAAAAAAAGTTTTCCAGGTGGTGACTATTTGCAGCCAGGAATGTGAGCCACAAGACTCTTCCTGTCCTCAAGGGATGGGGATGAGTTTGGAGGACAGGTGTGCAATTCTCGGTCCCTTCCTGGAAGAGGAGAGAGGAGGGAGTATCTGAAAGAGAGGGACAACAACGGGGACAGGTGTGGGCAATTTATCCAACCCTCTGCCCCAGTAGGTCAGAGACTTCAGGCTTCAGATCTCACCTTATTTTTTACTTTCTCTCCTCTTCCCCTGGCTTCTGGGGCTCTGGGTGAGATCCTCTGGCCTAGAAGGAGAAGACTTGGGGTTTGGGAACTGGGGCTGAAGACCGAATCTCCTCTCCCTCTCTCCACGCAGCCTCTCCGGGAGTACCGGGGAGTCTGTATCCTCCCAGGTTCGTGCTGAGGGCAGATGCTGAGCACAAGCACCCTGTAATAACTCCAAGAGTTTGGCCAGAAAAAGATGGACAGGTCTCTGAGGGTGTCCTCCACAGGGTGGACAAGGGCCCCAGCCAGTCACCCACCTGAGGGCATCCAATAGGCGCTGTAGCCGGAACACAGCAGTCTCCATGGATGGGCCCTCCTCAAACCCAATCACAGACAGCTCCAGCCAGAAGCAGCCTAGAGCCTCAGCAGGACACACCTGTGGGGACAGAATGATCTGGTGTCTCTGGGCAAGGGCTGATCCCAAGTCCTCACCCCCACAATTTCTGACTTGTGGCCTGGGACAAGCCCCTTCACTTCTCTGAGCCTCAGTTTCCTCGTCTGTAAAGTGGAACTCTGAATAATCCCTACCTGCTACCTTCACTGGAAGTGCACCTGTGTAAGTTAGAAAAAGACACTCCTTCCTTAAAGTACTTCTAAGTGCTGATTTTGTTAGAACAAGATACTTTACTGCCGTCTGCTGGAAATTGACAAACATATCCAGGATGAGAATACTGTCCTTGTAGATGTGGGATTCTTGTGCAGTGTACACCTTCACATCCATACATGATGGCCTTGTTTACCTCATAGGGTCAGTGTGAAGAGTAATTAAGCTAATATGCTGACGAGTACCTGGCACAGGGTAAGCACTATATGAGAATAGCTGTAATCATCACCATCATCCTTTGTTGTGATTATGTGCCAGTCACTGTAGTAGGTGTTGGAGACAGCAGTGAATAAAATATATTTGTTGGATGTCCCTGGTGGCGCAGTGGTTAAGAATCCGCCTGCCAATGAAGGGGACACGGGTTTGAGCCCTGGTCCGGGAAGATCCCACATGCCACGGAGCAACTAAGCCCATGTGCCACAACTACTGAGCCCAAGTGCCACAGCCACTAAAGCCTACAGGCCTAGAGCCCGTGCTCTGCATCCAGAGAAGCCACCGCAATGAGAAGCCCGCGTTCCGCAATGAAGAGTAGCCCCAGCTCCCTGCAACTAGAGAAGGCCTGCGCGCAGCAATGAAGACACAATGCAGGCCATATATATCCGTCAAGGCTGGGGTGGGTCAGGAGCTGGACAGCCAGAATGCCAGCCTGCCTGTCTCCTGGCCTTAACATGTGCATGTTCTGAGCCTAGTGGGCTCTCCCTAAACTTCCAACTTCAGTAAGGAGCTAATGAGATACCCACCAAAAGATCATCTGCGGTGTAAAGAGTACCATCAGTTTTGCTTCCCTACAATGGCGAGGTAGGGAGTAAAATCAGATTTTGGTGGGGGGGAGAGACTGGCCTTTCCTCAAACATGCCCCCCACCCACTCCCTAACTAGCCTGCCCCTGTCTGCTGGCTCTTCCCTCCCTACTCACCAGCAACTTCATGATGGCAATGAGGAAGCAGAAAGTCTCCCTTGGGCAGAAGGGTGGTCCTAGGCCTCCCAAGGGCAGCACCAGCAGGAGGATGGTCCAGAGAGGCCACATGGGCACCCTGCCCACCCCCAGACTTTCTCTGGTTCCGGCCTGGGGTCCTGGAAACAAGAGGTACAGAGAGTGGGAGCAAGTTGGAAAACTGGAATAGGTGAGGGAATTGCCCCCTTTCCCTCCCTTCCAGCTTTACTCAATCCACAGATACCCAGGAAATGTACTCCAAGAAGTTGGAGGAGATGGTGACGCTAGAGTAGGGAGGACCTAGGTCAGGGGACTCCCAGACCCGCTTCTTTCCCCCCACCCAAGATACCAGACTTAGCAAGGCTACGAGGATCACCGTGGAGAGACTGGAGAGTTTGGAAGCTTCCCCTGCCCCCCAAACAGGCCCATAAGGCAGTACAGAGTGTGTGAAAGCATGTGCATTCTGTGGCCTGTCTTCTCACTGGAAAACACCAGGGTTAGGCTTTATCTGTGTCTGCAGGTACATATTTGGGAGTCTCTGCTCTGCTTTCTACTTCTATTTCTGTTGAAAGTGTCTTGGAATCTTCGCGCCTGCCTGTACCTGCCTGTCTTCTTTCTCTGAGGGTTGGCCTCTCTGCCTCTGGATCTCTGTCACTTGTGTCTCCTGGCTCTATCTTTGACTGACCTGGTGTCTCTCTTCTTTTTCCTCTCCTCTGTTGGTCCCGTCTTTGCCTTCTCCTCCATGTGTGCCTGTCTCTCTCTTGTGCTGTGTATCTGTCCGTGGGTCCCTCCAAGTCAGCCACTGGGTCTTCCCTTCCTCTCTCCCCGGGGCCTGGCTCCTCTCCCTCTCTCACCCTTTAGGAGCTGGATTCTGAGCTGCAGGATCCTCCCTCCGGCCCCTGACCTGCCCACCAATCTCCACCCTGTCTTGGACCCTCCAGGAACAGGTGAGCCACCACATCCTTTTGCACTTTGGACTCCAGACCCAGTGCTGCCAGAGAAACTGAGGCAACGGTGGGCTCCCTGCAGCCCTGAGAGGGAGCTCTGGGCTAGGAAGGGAGCATCCTGAGTGGTGGGGGGCCAGGGAGCTACCCAATCCTGAGGTTCCTCAGATGGGCTGGGGGGACTGGGGATAGAGCAGTGGTCCCCAACCTTTTTGGCACCAGGGACCGTTTTCGTGGAAGACAATTTTTCCAAGGACCGGGGGTGGGGGTGAGGATGGTTTCGGGATGATTCAAGTGCATTACATTTATTGTGCACTTTATTTCTATTATTATTACATCAACTCCACCTCAGATCACCCGGCGTTAGATCCTGAGGGTTGGGGACCCCTGGGATAGAGAATTCTGTGTGGGAGGGGCCTAGAGAGGAGGGTGATTTTGGGGGGTCCGGAGAAAGAGGGTTCTCAGATAGAGACTCTGAAGAGTAGAATTTTGGAGCGTCTCCAAGGAGTGGGGGATTCTAGTGGGGAGGCAAATTTCAGGGGAGACAATTGCTGGGGAGAGGAGGCTCTGAAGGAAAACAAATTCTTGGGAAAGGTAGATTTTGAGGGAGGGGGCTCTGAAAGTGATGATTTTGTGAAAACGGGTTCTAGGGGGACAGTTGCGGGAAAAGCGGAATGGGGGAGAAGGAGTTTCTGAAGAAGGGGGATTCTAGGGCTCGTGGGTCTGAGGAGAGAAAGATTCTGGGGAGAATTATGGCGGGGGGAAAGGGCCCTGAGTGGAGGGAGATTCAGGGAAAGAAAGAGTCTAGTGTGAGGATTCTGAGGAGGGGGTTTTGGGAGAAGACCTCTCAGAGAAAAATTCTGGCAGGAGGAGACTCTAAAAGAAAGGAAGTTCTGGTGAAAGCCAGACTCTGGGGTAGGGGCCTCTAAGAGGAAAAGGATTCTGGGGGGACTCTCTAAGGAGGTGGGTTCTAGGACGTAGGGGGAGTCTGAATCCTGCCAGGTTTCTCAGAAGGGAACTCTAGAGGGGAAGAAGATTGCCGATGATGAAGCAGTAACACAAACCTCCTTCGAAAAGGGCGATAATCGGTTGCGTATGGGAGCGGAGGGAGGTTATTAAAGAGCCTAAATGCAAATGAGAACTGGCGGTGATCAAGGAAGACCAAGGATGTGAATTTCGTCTTGTCCGCACCCTTCTCTGTCAGCCCCCCGACACCCTTCAAGCCCCGCCCCTTCCGCTCCCGGGGCCCGCCCCCTCCTCCGCTCTCTGGACCCACCTTCCCGCCGCCAATCCAAAGCCCCGCCCACTAGCCGTAAAGCTCCCTCCTGTCGCGAAGGTGAGCACAACGCGCCTGCGCAGACCGTGAAAAGCAGCCAGGTTGGGCCCGCATTTTCCTTTTCCGGTTGCGGCGCCGCACGGTGAAGAGCTCCTGTGAACGCTCGCAGCCATGCCGGCTAAGGGCCCTCTGCAGTCGGTGCAGGTCTTCGGACGCAAGGTAAGCCGGGCTCCCGATGGTAGGGGCGAGAGGAGGCCTGGGTCGGGGAGAGGCTTGTGGGCAGGGTTCTGGGGTCGACTTGGGAGCCGGGGCCCGGAGCTCACGTGGCTCCGTTATTTTCCCTTCGCTTTCCGCAGAAGACGGCCACGGCCGTGGCGCACTGCAAACGAGGTAACGGCCTCATCAAGGTGAACGGGCGACCCCTGGAGATGATCGAACCTCGCACGCTGCAGTACAAGGTACCGGAATTAAGGATGGTTGTTTGGGTTGAGTGGAGGGTTCTGGAGATGGAGATGTTGGAGTAAGTGGGTTCCTGGAGTTCGTCGATCTTGGAAGCTGAAGGGTCTGGTGTCAATAATGGGACGTTTAGGAGCTGAGTAGGGGACAGAAAAATGGGGTATTTGTCGATGAATGGAGTCGGGTGTTGGGGGTTCAGGCGATGTTACAAAAGCTTGAATTGAGAGTGAAAACGTGGATGTTGAAGATTAAGCAGGTGCTTAACTGGGTTATTTGGAAGCTCACTCAGTTTTGGGGACCGGATGGCATGGGGATTACCCAAGTTTATGTGGTCTGATTTCTTGAAATAAGTTAATAGGGATATAAGATTGTTTATTTCTTAATGTTTTGACTTTTAGGGTAGTATACACTCTCCGACAACAGGAATCAATGTTTTGTTCTTCGAAACATTGTGAATAAAGTAGGGTTTGAATATTGTACATACTTAATAAGCATTATAAGAATTTGAGTTTGTTCTGCTTGGCTGTGAAAGGAGTTCCTCCTCTCTCTGTCTGAGCCTCAGTTTCTTTTTTTTTTTTCCCCTGAATAAAGTTTTATTGGAAGGTCTCAGTTTCTTTGGCTCAGAATGGAAAGAGATCCGAATTTGATTTCTGCCGTTTCTAGCTGAGTGATTTGAGGCAGTAACTTACCTTTTCTGTAAAATAGGAATAATTCCTACCTTGGAGGGCTGTTGTGAGGGTAAATTGGATTTTCCTTGTGAGGTTGTTGGTGTGTGTGAGAATGCATTTGTTAAGTCTATTGCTTTTAAAGGTGAAGAATAACATCTCCGTTGCAGAATTAGTTAAAACTTAATAAGGTGGTGTCTGAGATTCCTTTGTATAGCAGATAATTGAGTATTGTGGCTTATTCTTACTGTCAGTTTACTCGAAGGCTTTGTGTGTGCAGCCTGTGTTGAGAGCTGGAGACAAATCAGTGACCCTGATGGCTTCAGGGCCTGCCGCCACAGAGCTCCCAATCCAGTGGGGGAGACACATTGGACCCCAGTACCAGACACTGCTCCAAAGTAGTCAAAGCTGGCGTACAGGAGCCCAGAGAAGGTTTCTGGCTCAAAGCTGGGTGGAAGCTTCAGAGCAGGGTTGGGGGAGACTTGTGAGCTGAGGCCTGAAGTAGGTAAAACAAAATAGGGTTATAGCATAGTTGTAATTTTTCTGGAAATCTGTGAGACTCAACGGGAGGGCACAGAGCTCAGGTGGGGAAAGCACGTGACGTAGCTCAGGAGTGGCTTTTCACTGTTTGGGGCAGCCTTGGTGGCTGCAGAGGTGTTCCTTAGTGTTGGGCTAAAGTGCCAGCATTCTAAGAATCAGTCTTTTTTTTTTTTTTTTTTTCAGGAGGGTGTCTTTTTTGTTTGTTTGTTTGTTTTAAGAATCAGTCTTAAAGAAAGGTAATCTGATGTCCAGAGGGAAACACAGGAGGGAGCCCACCTCAAGTTTCAGGTTGCCTTCAGCGATCTCTTCTGTCTTGGAAACGCCCCTGCTCTGCTGGCTGTGCAGAGTGCCTTGAGTAACAGCCCAACCCTCTTCCACTAATACTTTGAGGCCAGTGGTGGCCGAAGCTACTTGGAGAGAATTGTGGAGGAATGTTCGGTGAGGTGGCTTGGCTGCCCAGGTTGTGATCTAAAATCCTGTCATGCTTCCTGTTGCTCTAGCTACTGGAACCTGTTCTGCTTCTGGGCAAGGAGCGATTTGCTGGTGTTGACATCCGTGTCCGAGTGAAGGGTGGTGGTCATGTAGCTCAGATTTATGGTGAGTCCCAGGAACTGGGCACATGGGTGGAAGGTGGGTCCTACCCTTGGGTGTTCCTAAAGTTGATGTACCTTTTTTGTGTGTGTGTTTCTTTCTCACAGCAATCCGCCAGTCCATCTCCAAAGCCTTGGTGGCCTATTACCAGAAATGTGAGTGAGGGTGGGTCCTTCCCATCAGGTGGGGGGGGCAGGTCAAGGTCTAGCTCTGGCACTCTTGCATTTAGTCACAAAGAGCAGGAGGACACTTCCTGGCGTATCTAAATCTTTACCCCTACTTTAATCCCCAGACGTGGATGAGGCTTCCAAGAAGGAGATCAAAGACATCCTCATCCAGTATGACCGGACCCTGCTGGTAGCTGATCCCCGTCGCTGCGAATCCAAAAAGTTTGGAGGTCCTGGTGCCCGTGCTCGCTACCAGAAATCCTACCGTTAAGCCTGTCGTAAAGATCAGGGTTCACCTTTATAATAAAAATGTTACGGGATTTAAGGATTCAAGGACTATGCTGTGGTCTTCTGAGGTGGTCTTTGTCTAAAAGGAATACAGGAGATGCCCCAGAAGCCTTTCTAGAGGCTACCACTCGTGGTAGGAGATGGGTTGGGTTGGAGAGGCTGGTGGGAGCAGCCCTGGTCTCAGTTTCTGTGCACCTCCAGTAGAGTCCAGTGTGTTGGCACAGCTGAGGTGGGCGTGGTTCTAGGTCATTGGTTGTGTGGGGTATCCTTGTGAGTTTTTTTTTTCCCCAATCTTTTTGCTGTTGTTTTATTTTTTAATTTATTTTTAAATATTTATTTATGTGGCTGTGCCGGGTCTTAGTTGTGGCATGTGGGATCTAGTCCCTGACCAGGGGTCAAACCCAGGCCCCTTGCATTGGAATGTGGAGTGTTAGCCACTGCGCCACAAGGGAAGTCTCTTTGCTGTTGTTTTAATGACATGTCAGAGAAGAGCAGGGAAAATGTGTAAGATCAATAATCTTTACTACAAAGTGAGGAGAAACTGCCTGGATGGAGTCTTTAAGTCAGCAACTAAGAGCCATCCATGCCTGTGTTGGGAAAGGAATTTTCCTTAATGCCAACCTGTAGTGTAGATAGGATTGAGATTGGGGCAGGGGGCTGTAACCACCCCATTGTGGATGGGTGCATGATTTCCCCGATTGGCCACATCCTTCAGGTTGTCAACAATAACTCCTGAGAAAGTCTGCCACACCCCCATGGCCTCCTTAAAGCAGGTCCCAGTTATGCTCAGTGTGGTGACTGTCCTTATGGGCCTGGGAACATATAGGTCTGAGAACTTGTTCATCTATTGTGTCTGCCATGGGATGATAATAGCTGACTTAGGTGGGCTCTCAGTTGCTACCACTGGGCTGCAGAGATGATAGAGCATTTCCATCATGGAAGAAAGTTCTGTGGGATGGCCCTGGTATACGTATTGGGAAGTACTGTTTGTGAATTAAGTTGCCTTCAGTTTCTTTCCCCATTTTTAAAGGAAGCTAGTGAACATCATTGGGGTGGGAAGGGCATCTGTGCTTCCATACCAGCCTTTGTAGCCAACCTGGATACTTAAGCGATCTGCCCCCAAGTGGGCTTCCTCACTACTCCCCCTGCTGAGTACTGGCAAGAACATCATTACACACTTAATCAAGGAGAGTTTCACAAATTTTCTTTATAAAAGAAGGACCTTGGGATTTACTGACTAGTTGCCCTTTTTGTATGTCTGCCTTACCAAAACCGTAGCCACATAGCCACATGTGGCCGCCAAGCTGGGCTGCACTGATGAGAACATTGTCACAGGAAAATTCTGTGGGACAGCACTGGTGTACAGAGAAAACATACAAAGTGCTTCTTACAGATGGAGAATGGCGTTGATTGAGCTCCATCTGGTTGCCAGGCTAAGTGTTTACAACATCCCTGTGAGGTTGGCAACAGGTGTCTTCGTGTTAGCTGGTGAGAAAGTTAGCCTAGTGGCTAAATAACTTACCAAGTTTTGCACTGGAGCTGGAGTTAACTCGGGTTAACTGGGTTTGGCTGGCATTAACCTAAACATCCCAAGGAGGGCAGCAGTGTCCCAAAGAAGGCAGTGGACAGCTGCCCTTTCCCTTTTCAAGCCTGTCTTAATTGCAGCTCTAAAGACAGTTTACAAAAGGCAGGCTGTAGTAGACCAGCAAGAAAGGTATTCCTGAGGAGGCGTTGGAGCTGGGGTTATGAAGCAGAGGTAGGAGTCGGGCAGGCAGGAGGAATGGAATTCAGGGGCAGGGAGTAGGAGGGCCCGAGGCAGGCCTAGTGCCCAGGGTTTTCGCACGGGGTCCAGAGACCCCCTTACTGAGACTCTTAGCCCCCTCCCAGAGGCACAGCTGGGACGCATCTGGAGTGGCTGAGGGGGCTTGCCTCTCCTTCCTCACTCCAAGCCTTGGAGTAGATGGCCTCCTTCCTCCCTGCTGCCTCCTCAAATACCAGGAATTCCGGCACCGCTGGGAGCCCAGGCCAGGCTGGGAACTTTCTTTCAGCTGGGAATGTGCAGCCGGGGGCGGAAGAGGGGAGGGCCAGCCTCAGCCCTGACCTTTGTCGGGAGGCTGCAGCGGAGCAGGTCCAGGCCAAGAAGCCGACTCAGCCTAGGCTCTGGTGTATGGCATGGTAACCACTCAATAACTGAATAGAAGCCAGCAGCTGACGCTTACTGAGCCAGGACTTACTCAGTTTACCCAGCTAATGACCAATTACCTAGGGCCTTTGGAGCACCAGGCTGCAAGCCCCTTGTGGGCAAGGAATTATTCCCTGTTGTGCCCCCAGTGACAAGAACAGCGCCTGACACACTCAAGTAAAAGTGCCGACGGGCTTGGCAGTGTGGATGAGTCCCAGCTCTGCTCCTTCCCACTTGTTTGGGCAAGTCCCTTATCCTCTATGTGCCTCAGTTTCCTCATCTCTAAAGTGGGGGGTAAGAATCATCCTCACTTGCCTTTTAGGGATGTTGTGAGGACTCAGAGTGAACGAGTTCAAATAAAGTGACTAATGTCTGTGGAATGCAGTTAGTACTCAATAACAGCATTTTTTGTTGTTGCCGTTAATTGATTGTTAAAACCAGACTCTTAGGCTCCTGCCTTGGAGGTTCTCATTCCATGGGTTGGGACTAGATCCTGGGGCATCTGATTTGAACACTGCCTCGGTGAGTCAGGCTTAAATACATTTGGGAAGTAAGGATACGCTCACTGAAACTTTCCGATGATCCTGCGAGGCAGGTATTGCTGTCCTCATTGTGCAGATGAGGAAACCGAGGCTCGGAGGGAAGTTAACACACCAAGTACTAGAAAAGCTGGGACTTCAACTCAGCCATGATGCTGCGGTGTCTCAGAGAATTCCAGGGAAGACTAAACAGATGATGCACTAAAGCACAAGAGGTTAAGTGTTCAATAAAAGCAGCTAATATGACGAAAGAAACTGCTTAAATTGTGCTTCTCACTGGGCATACCACTGCTGGGAGGAGGACAGAACGATCTTAATATAAAAGCCTTTGTCCCTAAGACCTGAATTACTTTGGGGTGTGGGGGCATATTGAGGCACTGTAGAGGTCCCCAACTAGAGAGAGGGAGTAAAGAGATCTGATAGAAGAATTCGATGGGTGGGTACGAGAACTGGAATACTTAGGAGGGTGGAGAGTGGTTGCCAAGAGAAATAAGGCAGATGTGGGACCCTTCTGCCAGAACCCCAAACCTGATCCATTTTGGCATTAGCGGGGAACTTGTCTCCGAAATTTTGTAGTACCAAGACCCAGAAGGATCCAATTAAGGAGGGATGGATGTAAAGAGATTAAAATGGTTGGATGGATGGTGGCAGAGATGGTTAAATGGACGGTTGGCTCGATGGATTAGGAGATGGTTGAGTGATGAGATGTACGAATGAATGGACATAGATGGGAATATGGAGGGACAAATGGATGAATGGAGAGAGTTGGTTGGAGAAGATGGACAGGTGGGATAATAGATGAGTGGATTGACGGAGGAACGGGTGCTAGATGGGGGGTGGGGTAGGATGATGGATGAATAGGGTAGAGAAAGTTGAATAAAGCAAGACATATGGGTGGGATGATGGATTGGAAGACGGATGGACAGAGGGAGATGACGGAGAGATAGCTGGGTGGATAGAATTGGCTAAGTAGATGAGAGGAATAGATGATGGTGGGACAGACACATCAACTGGATAAACTGCTAAGGGAATGAATTTTGAGGGATCTGCTTGGGAGAAAGCTTCTTAACTTGGCCTTCCTAGATAGGCATCAAGCAGTTCATAAACCCTCTAGAATCACACACCAAACTGTAATGGGTCCAGTCTTCAGTAATTCTCAAAGGAGTTTGAGATTCCCCAAATTTTCAGAACGACTGATTTGTGCTGTATCAGACCTTCCCATTCATTGTCGTCTTCTGTCATCCCCCACGGCCCCCAGAATGGGAAAGATACATAATTTCATAATATTAACAAAATATTAATGACATCCCCTTCCCCATCCCTGTTGGGTTAATCCAGGTTAAGTAATAAGGCCCATGTGCCAAAGACGCCAGGTGTTGGAAAGCTGTGGCAATTTTTAGACCTGTGTTCAGCGTCTGGACTTCCGGGTGAATTCTGAGGGTCTGTGGCATCTGGCTGAAGTCTCTGCTTTTCAAGAAGCGCGACATCCTGGCTCACATGTGGAAAGGGGCGTCAGGAGCCCCCTGGGCTCTGCGAAGGCCCACTGATTCCTGGGGGGTTGCCAAGAGAGCAGGGTGGTTCAACCTGACCTGGGCCTTGGCTGGCTGTAGCCGCCCGCCACCCCCGACGTGGATGTTGACCGTGGTGGCATAGCTGAGCCTCCTGGCTGGGGGCGCTGGGGGTTGAGGCTGGGGTGGCGGTGAAGGTGCCCGTGACGTGGGGGCGGAGGAGGGCCAAGGGCCCCGGGAGGCCGGGGGAGCCTCTCCTCCAGGCCCTTGCCGCCGCGCCAGGCTCTGGCTGATGTATGAGGCTGCCAGGTATCTTGACAGGGCAGCTGCGTTGGAGCCCAGGAGCTGCCGGGTTGTGAGTGGGGGACTGTGGGGTGGGCTCAAGTCTGACGACTCTGACCTGGCAACATGGGAGACCGCGTGGCCTCCTTGTTTAGACAAAACCACCGTGGTCTGGACTCGGGTGGGTAACAGGCCCTGAATGTCCCGAGGGCCCCCTTGCTCAGGCAAAGGTGGGGCAGCTGGAACATGGTCGTTGGTGAGGCTCTTCTGCTCCAACAAAGGTGTCAGTTTCTGACCCTGGAGGTCTGTGAGGCTTTGCTCCTCAAGCAGAGGCGCAGCAGCTGGACCCTGGATGTCCGGGAGGCCTCCCTGCTGGGGCAAAGGTGGGAGGGCTTGGACCTGGGTGTCCGTGAGGCCTTGTGGCTGCGGGGAAGGTACGGCAGCTGGAACCTGAAAGTGTGGGAGGTCCCGGGGCAAGGACGGCAGAGTGTTGGCTGGGGTCTGATGGTCTAGGTGGCCTCCATGTGCAGGCAAAGGTGAGGTACCCGGAACCTGAATGTCAGGGAGGTCGTGTTGCAAGGGCACTGGGGTGTCAGCTGGGATCTGAGGGTCTAGGCTGCTTCTGTGTATAAGCAAAGGATCGACGGCTTGGCCACAGGCAGTGGCTGGGGACTGAACAGCCCTAGAATCTTCTTGCTTAGTTAACGGGGTGTTGGTTGAGCTCTGGCTGTCCAGGTGGCCTTCTCGCTTGGGCGTAGGAGTGGCGGCTAAAGCCATGACATCAGAGCAACTTCCCCGCTTAGGCAAAGCTGGGGTGATTGGAACTTGGATGTCCACGTGGCATCCTTGCTCAGGAAAAGAGGTGGTAGATGGAACCGGTATATCCACGTGGCCTCTATGCTCCGGCAAAGGAGTGGCAGCTGGAACTTGGATTTCCGGGTGGCCTTCTTGATCCGGCAAAGTTGTAATAGCTGGCATCTGGCCGTTGGGGGGGTCTTCCTGCTTGGGCAAAGGTGTGGTGGCTGGAATCCGGATATTCCAGAGGCCTCCTTGCTCAGGCAGAGGGGTAGCAGCTGGAACCTGGATGCCCAGATGGTGTTGCTCAGGCAAACTTGAAACATTTAGACGCTGGCCGTCCAGGCAGCCTCGCTGCTTAGTCACAGCTGTGGCAGCTTGAACCTGGGCAACAGGGCTTAGGGGGACAGATTCCTGGGCGCAGGTCAGCGAGAAGGCCAGCTCACATACGAGCACATGTCCAAAGGCAGGCAGGGGCCCTGTATGCAAAGCAAGGTGGAGAGAGTTAGGATGGATGCCCCCACATGGGCTGCGTCTGCCAACCACATACCTGGACCTCACCTGGCTCAGCCTGCTCACGGGGCAGGCAGGGCAACAGCTGCGGCTGGGCCAGAGCCCGTGGCCGGCGGCGGGGGGCGTTGGCTGATGCCCGGGTCTCAGCCCGCTGCATCTGCTGGATCCGCTCGCTGTAAAGCCGGGCCAACTCTCGCACTCGGGACGCTGACCTCTCCGAAGTTGGGGCTCCTGCCTTCCCGCTTCCGCTGCCTCCACTTAGATCTGAATCCTCCAGGATCAGCAGCGGCTCTGGGAAACCTGGCCGGGCCGGCCGCCCCTGCTCCAGTGCCCGCCAGGCACTCCGGATTTCTGAGCAAGGGCGGAACTCCAGCTCATCTGGGAATTCCTGACCTTGGGTGACATCCCGGGGCTGGAAAGCTGGGTATGATACTCCTTCACCCTCCTCTTGGCCTGCCCTGCTTTCTGAGGAGGGCTCTCCCAGTTTTCCAGAACTGCTTCCAGGGAAGAGCTCTCTCCTGGTGGCTAGAGCCTCATCCGGCTCCTGCAGAGGTCCCTGGAGCCAGGAGTCACAGGGGAGGGTGGGAGCGTTGGAGAGACTAGGAATGTCGGGGACACTGGGTATGGCTGGAAGGCAGGGCATTTCAAAAACACTGGAAATGTCAGAGAGACTGGGAAGGCGGGGCATTTGGGGAATTTCAGAAAGGCTGGGAATTTCAGGGAGGTTGGGTACATCAGGACTTTTGGAAAGGCTGGGAATGTCAGGAATTTCAGCCGCAATGGAACTTTCAAGCCCCTCTAGGACGTGGAGTGGGGAAGGGCCCCGTTCATCCGTATCCAGCTCTTCTTCCTCCTCCTCTTCTGAAGAGTCCCGGCTGGGCAGGGCTTGGAATGCGAGGGTGTCACTGTCGCCTGGCACCTGGGAATCTCCGGGGAACTTGGGCATGTCATGGGGGGGTGGCTGTAGTGGGCACTGAGGAAGAAGCCCAAGGTATCAGAGTGGGTTGGCCCCCCTGACCCCCAGGCTGTGCCTGCCCAGGCCCAGAGCCCCAAGGACACCGTGAGGGGATGCCCGACTCACCCCTGGATCCCGGAGGCCTCTTTGGTTTAGCAGCTCCAGGATTTCTTCAGTGATTGAGGTCCCAGAGGGGTCCAGCGTGGGGGGCCCAGTGTCCTCCAGGTCCTCAGGGGGTTCAGAAGCTGGAACTGGTGGCAGAGGCTCTAAGGGCGGGTAGAGCTCCCCCTCACTGCCAGTGTGCTGTGAGGAAGGAAAGGAAGGAGGGCAGGAGTCCAGGGCCCCATCCCCCTCCTCCCTGAGACAGAGGAATCCAGTCCCCAGCCCCCTTCTTCTTCAGACCCAGCACTTTGGAACCCAAGCTCCCTCCTCCCTCAGACCCAGGAGTCCAGGACCCAAAACAAACCCTGTCCCAGGATGTTTCTCACCTTGAGTCTAGGCTTAGCTGGGGATGAAGACATGAGAAAGAGAAAAGAGTGAGATGTAAGAACAAGTGTTATTCCTTGTCATTGATGAGCTGCCCCTATCACCCCTCCCTCACGAACTCTGGGCATCCCCGGGAACAGACAGACAGACAGGGACGGAGCAGGCCGGGGTGGGTGGTCCCTCACCGTTCTGTGGAAACATGACGTAAGGGTCCTTCAGGGGCTCTGGAGGGAGGACACAGTGATGTCAGGGGCCAGGTCCCACCTGATGCCTAGTTCACTTTTAGGTGAAGGGTACTCACCAGACTGTCTGCGGCCACGGCGGGTAGTGGTGGGTCCTGGAGATGGAGCTATGGGAGAGGCGGATCAGAACCTTGTTAGGAGCCCAGCTCCAGGCTTCTGGGGGAGGAGTGGAGGGAGAGGGAACTCAGGGTTCCATCTCTTTTACCTGTGTTCCTTCGTCCAGGGGTGAAACTTCTAGCATCTCGAGGTCGGGGAGACCCAAGTGGAGGTG
Organism: Lagenorhynchus albirostris; assembly: GCF_949774975.1. Classification (NCBI taxonomy): domain Eukaryota; kingdom Metazoa; phylum Chordata; class Mammalia; order Artiodactyla; family Delphinidae; genus Lagenorhynchus; species Lagenorhynchus albirostris. The sequence continues at coordinate 14,035,890 of NC_083113.1, forward strand.
TCAGGGGCTCTGGGATAGACTTACTTTTAGGAGCACCTGCAGGGAGAGATTTGGGGCTAACACTTTACTTTTTCTTAGAAGTGATTCCTCTACTGCCACATCCTCCCAACACAGGGCCCCAACTCACAGTGCAGGCTGTTTTCAAGGAGAACTTGTTTTGCCTGAAAGAGACAAGGATGAGGGATGAGGGGGCTGGTCCCTGAGCACCCCAGTCACGGTCCTATTAAAGGTGCTGCTGGGCTTCCCTGGTGGCGCAGTGGTTGAGAGTCCGCCTGCCGATGTAGGCGACACGGGTTCATGCCCCGGTCCGGGAAGATCCCACATGCCGTGGAGCAGCTGGGCCCGTGAGCCATGGCCGCTGAGCCTGCGCGTCTGGAGCCTGTGCTCCGCAACGGGAGAGGCCATGACAGTGAGAGGCCCGCGTACCGCAAAAAAAAAAAAAAAGGGCGCTACCACATGTCAGGTGCCTTACACGACTGATAATGACTAATCCTCACCGCAACCCTATGAGGTTGATGCCTATCATTCTTCCAGGTGAGGAAACTGAAGCCAGAGAGGTTAAATTACTTGCCTAAAGTCACAAAGCAGGGATGTGATGGAGCTGGGATCGAAACCCCGGCAACGTAACGCTACAATTTAACTACCATGTTCTAAGACGGCACCCCCTGCAGTCAGGGTTTTTCGGTGTTACTGGGGGAGGGGAGTCTCCAGCACCCTGAGGACCCCCCGCGGTGGCAGGAGCTGTACCTTGGCAGGGATGGAGGCGGGGTGATTCTCAAAGAAGAGGCGCTGGAGACAGTGAATCCACAGCCTCTTCTCTTCTTGGTTCTTGGCCTGGGGGCAGGGTGGGGTGGAATGGGGAGCCAGGGGTGAGGTCTAGGGACTGGGGGATCCCTGCCCGCCCAGCCCCACCCTCTGCTCACCTGGAGCAGGTGTCTGTGCTTGGGAATGGTCAGATCAGACACCTTGAACCCTAGAGGGTCTCGAGGGCTCTCAGTCACACTCAGGTTGCAACACTGGATGAGGGGCAGAGAGGGGAGGCAAGTTCAGAGGCCTCAGACTCATCCATGTGCCCCTCGTGTGTATCTGGGTCCCTACCCCCTAGAAAGATGTCCCCTTTCCCCCTGTCAACCCTCCCCACCAGGCTGGGCTCAGCTCTCCCTCACCAGCCCTCCCCGCCTCATCTGGATCAAGAAGACATGCCTGCCCATGAAGATGCTTGTCTGGTGGGCAAATCCAGGTCCTCCCCCTCCAGGCCCGCACCACCCGTGCATCCCACTGGCCTCACCCCTCCTTATTAAACCCTGCCCCCCCACCTCGGACTCAAGAAAACATGGCCCTTTTAAGCTGGGTTGTCCCTCCTTGCGGATCCTGCCCCCAGCCTTTAGGTCTACAGGTATGCGTGTATAGAACATACCTGGCAGGTAACATTCTGGCCCCGCCCCATCCCTGAACTCACGAAGATGTGGCCCTTGTATGTGTATTCTGGTCCCCGGCGCTTGGCCACGAGCAGCATCCGTGAGAACAGAAAGAGCAGCCGTTCACCCCCTCGAAGTCGGGGGCCGCCCCCTCCACCACCTCGGAATGCGCCCTCCAGCACCAGCTCGCCAAAAGCACTGAGCTCCGGACCGGTCCAGCCACCCAGCCGCCGCTGCACCTCCTGCCGGGACCCCGCCAGGTGCAGCGGGCACAGGAACACACCGGTGGGCGGTGTACGCATACCAACACGGGGGTTAGCAACCAGACTGCGCTGTCCCAGCCCGCCCTCCAACGCACGGACCGAACCCCGCAAAGGCCATCACGCCCGCTGCCCCCCATGCCGCCGGTCCCAGCCCTCTCCCAGGGGTCACCTGGAGGCGCGCAGCGTGCTCCTGCTTGCGTTTCATGTCATTGATGTACCAGGCGACCGCTGTCATGGACACGATAGCCTCCTCCACCAACTCGCGGCCCCCGGCGTCTGGGCCCTCCACCCAGTGCTTGCCTAGCTCCTGGAGGGCAGCCACAGGCACCCAGGGAGTGGAAGAGGAACAGAGAAAGAAAGAATGACAAGGATAAGAGAGAGAGAGAAATAAAGGCAGGGGCAGAGGCGGAGAGAGACAAACAGGCAAAGACACGAAGTGAAATCAGCTGGCGCCAGCCCCCACTGCCAGCAAGACCCTGCCCCAAGCACCGGCCCAGTTTCTAGGGACGGGATGCCTCCCCAGGCCTTGCCCAACTCGTCCAGGGTCCACTCTCCAGATGTTCCACCAGGTGGCCAATGGACAGGACCTTGCCCCTCCCCAAGCAGCCCCCCAGGGGCCACAGCTGACCTGCAGCAGCAGATGGTACTTGAGGATGCGCTGAACAGGCTTCAGCAGGAAGCTCTGCAGGGGCAGTGAGTGGTGGAGCTGGGCCTGGCGCTCCTGCAGCCACAGGGCTGCTGGCGGAGACACTGACAGCTCCCGGAGCAGGGCCAGGGAGCTGGGGGCACAGCACAGGTCAGGGAGACTTGCAGCTACAGTGGGCAAGGCTGGGAGGGGTCAGGGAGTGGCCAGGGTTTTGGAACTCTCAGGGGCCCACCCGGGTCGGGGTGGGGTGGGGAGAGGGTGGACGCCGTCACGGTATGGCAGGAGCTGGATGGGTCCGGGTGGAGGGAGCTTGGCCGGCACATCAGCTCGTGGGCACAGCCTGGGGCCCTGCAGGGGCTCCTTGGCCCTCACCTCGGGTAGTTCATGCAGTACAACGTGTAGATGTCAAAATCCTCGCTCTGTGGGCAGCAAGGGAGTCAGGGAGACCTCAGTTCCCGACTCCCCATGACCCCCCCGCAACGCCTAGCCCAGGCCTGCTCCCCCCTTACCCAGGCCCCAGCCCAGGCCCTCGCCTCACCCTCTGCACGAAGCACTCGGCGATGCCCCCGGCACTGCTGCTGCCCTCCAGGTCCTCCAGGAGCTCGCTGTGGAGGGGAGAGGGAGGGTGAGGGGGTGCCCCTGCCCCCCAGCCCCCCATGGGGAGGACTCCAGGAGACTGGGGCCCTGGTGGCTGCCAGGATCTCTCAAGGGATGTCATGTCCATACGAAGGGTCCTCTGATCGCGACATGGGGGACTGCAACCTGCTCAGACTTTGTCCTTGGTTACCATTACATTCCTCGGCCGGAGATCTTGTCACAGCTGGCATGAGCCTGGGGCATCTCATGGCACAACCCAGGGAGAGGGGTGTCAGGACGCTCAGAGCTGTGACGATCTTAAGATCCCACTGTGACCCCGAGACCTTGTCGTGACTCACGAACCTCCTGCAGTAACTTTAAGTGTAATTAGGGAATTCCCTGGTGGTCCAGTGGTTAGGACTCCGCGCTTTCGCTGCCGGGTCTGGGTTCAATCCCTGGTTGGGGAACTAAGATCCCACAAGCCAAGCAGTGCGGCCAAAAAATAATAATAATCAGTGTAATTAGGTGTCATCAAGACACTCGGTGTCATGCTCCTTGGACTGAGTGGCCAACCATTCTGGTTTGTCTGGGACTGAGGGGTTTCCCAGGATGAGCTGGTCACACAAATGCTCACACTGTCACGATCCTCAGGCCCCACACAAGCCTTGGATTCATCACGATCCCAGACCTGACATAGCGATAGCCCCATCTCGCTGCCTGGACCCCTCCCGATATCTGGACCTCATCTGGGCCCTCAGGCTCCCATCCACCTCACTCCTCTACCACTCTGGATCCTCACTCCCCATCATGACCCCTGCCCAACGTCATGACGCCCCGTGTTCCAGACTGGACAGGGCACTGTGAGGTGCCAAGGTTGGGGTTAGAACACAGCCTGCCTCCCCGACCCCCCGAGCCAGCGCTGCTGCCCATCCCACCCGTCCCTGACCTGCTGAACTCGTAGATGTCCTCAATGTTGGCAAACAGCGTGCCCACCTGCTCCGCGCTCAGCCCCAGAACCCCGCCGTCCAGCAGAGGGCCCAAGTAGTCCTGTGGGAATGACTGGGGTTACAGGGGTGGAGGGGCTGGCCTGGGTCCCCACTGCACTTGGGTGCCTACCCGCCTCACCTCCACGATGCTGCGGAGGTCCCGGACATAGGCCCGCTCCGTCTCCACGATCTCACGGGCCACACGCTCCAGCCTCGAGGGTTTCGCCGAAGCTGGGGTCCCCACGGGCGACAGATGCAGGCGGATGGGGGGCCCCGGAAGGGGCTCTGGCCTGGAGGCCAAGCAGGCTGGGGTGGGCCCCGGAGCCGGGTCCCCCTCTGAGCCCACTGTGCTCAGGGATGTGGAGCTCCCAGAACCTCGGGGGGAGGCCATGGCGGGGGTTGCAGGGGCTGCTGGGGGTGTGGAAGAGGCGATCAGGGGGTCTCCCCAACTGAGTTAGTGCGCTTAGCCCCCACGCTCACCCACCCCTGCTCAACAGCTCTCCCATGGGCTCCCTGCTCCCCTCACTGTGCCCTGTCCTCTCCCTTCAGGGTCCTCTCTGGACTGCTGGTCTCCATTCCTTAAATCCACCTCCATGTGTCATCCTGGGAGAACTTTATTAATTGGCCTGACTCTGTCACTCCCATGAGTATAACCCCATTCCTGCCCTCAGGGTAAAGTCCAGATTCCTCAGATCCACAGGGGCCTGTGCAAGGTGGCCATTAGAGACCTTTCCAGTCTGCTCTCGTCCCAACACACCACTTCTTACCCTCTGGACTCCAGTCACACTCAGCTTCTTTCAGTTACTCAAATAAGCAGCCTCTTCTCACCTCTGTGCCCCTGCACATACTGTTCCCTCTGTGCAGAACACTCTTCCTTGCCTCGCTCAACTCATTCCTCCTCATCTTTCAATTCTCAGTTTAGATGTCCCCTCCTCCAGGAAGCCTCCCTGGACCTCCCAGATTAAGTTCCCACAGTCCCCGGGGCTTTCCTCATCCCAGCCCTGACCATTCTATGCTGGGCTTCCCCTCTGGACTATCATGGTATGGGGATGGGTCCATCTCCCGGACCAGACCTGAAGCTCTGTGCACGCAGGGCTGGGGCTGTCTTGGTCAGCCTGTGTTGCCAGCACTGGGTCAGCCCCAGAGCGTTGCAGTGTCTTTCATGAAAGAATGAATGCCCAGCAGGCTCCACCCCTCCCTCACAGGCTCACCTGTCCGAGTCTCACACACAGCCGCACAGTCACACACTTCACCTCTGCGGCCGAGGCTAGGGCTGGGTTTGGACAGGCCCAGTCCACGGGCTCCTTCGGGCATGGCTGAGTGGCTCAGCGGCTTCTGCAGAAAGACCCCCTTCCTGGATATCAGGACCCCATAGGCCTCCCTGCCCCCCACGCTCAGAGGCTGGGGTCTGAGAATGAACAGTGTGGTCTAAATCCTGGGAGGGGGCCCTGGGAGTAACTACTGGGGGAGACAGAGGCAAAGTGATAGAAAGAGGGGAGCAAGGAGAGATAACACTGAGAAAAAGATGGAAAGGGTGAGACAAAAGAGTAAAGCGAGCGAAAGAGTCGTCCAAGCTGTGAGTCTGCTGTGTCTGGGGCCGGAGGCTCAGGGATCCTGGGAACGTTTGGGCTCCGGCTGGAGCCGAGGGCGAGGGGCAGGGCTGGGAAAAAGCCGTGGGCGGGAGGCCGCGGGGTCCCAGGGGAGGGCGGAGGAGGCTGGGGGACCGGATGCCAGGGTCCTGCAGACGGCTCCCTCCCCCGCGGAGAGCTGCGAGTTGGGGCGCTGGCCCTGAGTTCTCGACCCCCTCCAGCCAGTCCCTCCGTGATCCACTCACTGTTCCCACCGCCGCAGCTCCCCTGCAGCGCCTCCCCACACCCCTCTAGCCCCCAACTCCCGCCAGCTCCTCCGCTCGCCCCCCGCCGGCACGCCCCCTCATTGTTCAGCGGCAGCGGCGCCGCCCCCTCCCCCAACCCGTCGGGGCCCCTCGCCTCCCCCCTCACCTCCCGGGGAGTCTCCAGCCCCGAACCGAGGCAGCCCAGTTCCTATTCGACCCTAGCACGGTCCCCGGGGAGGCGCAGAGCCGGGACTCCTGGGTCTCTCTGCAAGTCAGGGGTTTGAACTTCGGGCTCTCAGGATCCGTGAGCCAGAATCCGGGGTCTCTCGGAGGATGGGGTGCAGTGGTCCAAATTTCTTTGGTCCTCTAAATGGAAGATGCTGGGGGCGTCGACTCTTGAGTCTCAGATGGGGGTGCTGGGAACCCAAATTCCTGAGTCTTCTAGATGGGGCCGTGGGGTGGGGGGGCCGGATTCCTGAGTTCCCCTAACTCTGAGCAGGGATTAAACCAACTCCAGGAGGGAGCGCAGGGAGCCCCAAATTCCAGGGTCCTCTTGAAGTAGTTGGCGCTTCAACCCCAAACGGGCTGGATGGGGCGCTAGGAGTCCGTATCCCAAGTTCCTCAAACCCGGGGAGTCCTGGGTTCAGCTTTATGGGAAACTCTGGAGGGAATCTCCGGTCTGGGATCCTAAATTCTTGGAAACCGGGTGCAGGAAGCTCGGCCTCCAGGGTCGCGCGGCGCTGATGTCCCGGACTCCTAGCTCCTCCAGGAGGGGGCGCTGGGCACCTGGATATCTGGGGTCCTCTAGCCTGGACGCTGGGGCCTGGGCTTCGGGGTCCCTCAGGACGCGGTGCAGTTTCGGGAGGCTGGAGTCTGCGACTGTGGACCCCTCAGGCTCCGGGATGGGTGGCGCCGGCTCTGGCGGCGGCGGCGGCGCCACATACATCTGTGGCTGGAGAGCCCGGTCCCAGCAGTGGGGCGGGGGGCGGTCGCCTGGGGCTTCCCCTCCCCCCAGCCGCCCGGGCTCATATCCTGTTCCCGCCCGCAGGGGGGAGGGGCCGCCTTCCGGCCGGCCAGCCAACGAAGAGTTAAGACCCCTCCTCTCTGGTTTCTGAATATTCATGAGAAGGCGAGTCCCAGGCAGGCTACACCCCCACATTCCAAAAGCCTCGCGGACTTTTCCCTTTTACAGCAAGAGCCTTCCAGGCGTGAGAATCCGGAACTGGTAACGCACTTTCTCCTATTGGCCAATCCATAGATTCCTATTTGTATATGCAAAGACGAGGCGGAGCAATCCAGCAAGGTCACGTGGCCAGGAATGACTGAAAGACCCCGCGGCGCGAGGGTGCGGCCGGAGCTCCAGTGGCGCAATCGGTTAGCGCGCGGTACTTATATAACAGTGCGAGCGGAGCGATGCCGAGGTTGTGAGTTCGATCCTCACCTGGAGCACTTTTAGTTTTCTCTTACCGGTTTTTGTCAATTTATGCATCTTATTAATCAACCCGAACATCTATATCACTTAAAAGAATAAACGTTTCGGTCTCCTGAATTTTTAAGCTGGGAGGAATCCTGGGACTCTGGTGACGATCTGTTAGGGAGTGTTTTCTGTTGTGGGGAGATGCCGTTTTCCTCTTGGTCACCAGGGGGTGGTATTGCCTCTTAGATGCCTGGTAATTTGAGTCTGCAAATCAGTAGGAGATGTGTCAGGCTGTGGGTCCTCAGCAAACTGCCTATGTGATACTGTCTCCTTCTCCATCTTTTTGTCTTGGATTCCCGCCCCCCCACCGTCCCCCAGTTTTATTGAAATGTAATCGCCGTATAACATTGTGTTAGTCCAACGTGTACAAAATAATAATTTTAGATACGTATAAATTGTAAAATAATTACCACAATGTTTAATTAACATCATTACTTCACACAGTCACTATTTTGTGTGTGTGTGTGTCTTGGAGTTTTCTCTCTTTCTCTCCCCATTTCTGAATCGATTTATTTTTTTTTTCAACAAATTCTGAAGCTTGTGACCACTATGTGACTGGTTCCTGGGTTTAGGGTTTAGGTGTGAGTGATACAGCAGTGAACAAGACAAAGTCAGAGTCCCTGCCCCTGAGGATCTGACATTCTAGTGGGGGAGGAAGATTGCTATAAACGTAAGATCTAAGTACATTTGATGTGTTAGGTGGTGATAAACATCTTGGAAAAAATACAGAAAGGTAGGGAGGATGGGGGTTGCAATAATAGTAGTCAGGGACCATCTCACTGAAGAAACATTTGAGCAGAGACCTGAAGAAGGGGAGTAAGCTGTTGGGATACCTGGGGGAGTATTCCAGGCAGAGGGAACAGGAAGTGCAAAGTCCCTGTGGCTGAAGTATGGCAAATGCACTGTTTGGAAGCCAGAGTGACTAGAGCAAGAGTAATCAAAGATGAGAGCCAGGCTGTGTAGGCTGGTGAGGACTTAAGACTTTGACTTTTATGTGATCTGACTCAGGTGTCATGACAGCTTCCCTCTGGTTGCCTAGTGGGGGAGTGGGGAAGAGACTGAGGGTAGGGGCCTGGGCCAGGAGACCAGGAAGGGGCTGCTATGATGGTTCAGGTGGGAGATGATGCCCGATAGAACCAGGGTGGGGGCCAGAGGAGGAGGCAGGAGGGTGGATTGTAATATCTGTTTAGAAGGTGAATCAGACGGGACTGACGTTGAATTGGGGTGTGGGGGTTGAGGAAAGAGTCAAAAGGAATGACTCTCAGGTGTTTGGCACTGGTAGCTGGTGTTAGGTGCCATTTTTGCAAGTGAGGATTTGTTAGTTCGTTCGTTTTCAAGGGGCAGAGAATCTGTTTTTCGCAAAGGGAAGGACCAGAGATGTGTTACTTCTTGTTCTTTCAGTGCCTGTGAATGTCTGCGTGGCTTGCTCTTCCTCTCCAACGTCTTTGGGTTTCTGGGTTTCTCTCTCTCTCTCTTTCCCAAACCTCCTCTCCAAGTATGGGGACCTGAGCCCTTTCCCAAAACGGGGCGCGGGGGCGTGGGTGCTTCGTGGAAGAGGAGATCAAAGGTCAGGGCCTGCCAGTGGGCGAGGGGAGAGGGCCAAGGAGGGCTGAGAGGTCAAGGAGGCATGAGGAGGGGAGGGGAAGAGGAGAACACTCGATGGAGGGAATGGGGTGAAGAGAAATGGGGTGAGGAGGGAGGTGGAACAGAGGGGATGAAGAGTGTGGGCAGGGAAGGAATGGGTGGAGAGAGAAGGAAAGGAGGCCAGAAGGGGGAGGAGGAGGGGAATTGGAAGGAAAGAGAGGAGGGGATAGAGGACGGGGAATGGGCGGCTGGAAGGTAAGGATATTAAAAAGGGGAAGGGGAGAGGAGTGGTGGGGGAGGGGAAGAGCTGGGGAGGGTGGGGGAAGAAGGGGAGGGGAAGGTCGGCGCAGGAGGGTCTGGGCAGGAGGAACTGAGAGGGAGGAGAAGAGGTGAGGTAGGGAGAGGAGAGGGAAGTGAGGGGCGGGGGGAAGAGGGGTAGGAGGCCGCGACGGAAGGGGGCGGGGCGCAGGCACTGACGCGAGGCGGCTTCCTGGCGCTGGGCTCCTCCGCCCCAGTGTGGTTCTCGCCGCCTCTTGCCTTGTATGGTCCGAGGACGCTGCTCTCCCGGGGGCCCCGCCCCGTCCCGGCGCGGCCGCGACCCCCACCCCGCCTGGGGCGCGAGACCACGAGTTTCCAAGGCTCAGAAATGTCGAGATCTCGCAATCCCGAACTTCTCGAATCCCGACAGGCCAAGATTCTGGAATTCCGAAGGTCTAGGAGCCCGGAAAGCCAGAGGCTACAGTTCTGCGATTCCTAAACGTCTGGGACACCCAGGGTCTAGAAGTCGCCGAGACCAAGTCTGAGATTCCCCAGTGTTGACATTCTAGAATCCTGAAGGCTTTCAAGCTGCCTCCGCCGAGATGCCGAAAGCCTGAGTCCCCCACACTCTCCGATCCTGGAAGGCCGGGCGGTGGGACCCCAGGACGCCCCGGCTTCCGGGACGACCCCTCCCCCACCCGCCGCGCCGGCCTCCTTCGCTTGCCCTGGGCTCGTGCCCCGGCACATTCCGTCCTCCCCACTCCGCCCCGCCCTCCTCCCTCGGCCCCATGGGGACGGAAACATCCCGTCCCCGCCCGCGCCCGGCCGAGAGCTGGGTCAAGGATCCCGGCGGGACGGGAGCGCCTCCCACGCCCCGGGAACTGGCTCTCCAGGTTCCTACCCGGTGATCTCACCTGGCCCCGCCCTCTCAGGTGAATGGCCGGGCCAGGTGACGTCACTTCCTGCCAGGTAAGCGCCGCTGGCAGCTCGGCTCCGGGGAGGTTTGGAGGAGCTATCGGCTGATTCCATCCCGCTTCTAAAAAAGGCCACACCGTCCTCCCCTCCCATCTCACTACCTCTAGACCGCAGAAGAGCCAGGATTCCAGTTTACACACAGATTTCTTTTATTTAAAAATTCCAAAAAAAATAAAATTTTAACAATATATATTACTTCATATATTATAGTATACTTATAACAATAATTAGTCCATCGTTTCCAATATTACAAAAAAGAGGAAGAAAAATACAAGGGAAGCAGACGACCCAATATATATAAATACTATAAAATCTATTAGAATAAATAAAGTCGTCATAAATAAAAGGCCCAAAGGCGTGGGTGGGTGGGTGGGAGAGCAGGGGGTTGGCAACGGCTTTGGCTGCTTGTTTTTGGAGGGAAATTTGAGCACCAGGATTCCCCTTCAGGGGAGGATCCAGTCACCATCAGACACCGGAACCTCAGGATCTAGAAAAAATTGGAAGGGGCAGCGGGGGCTTATTATTCACAGCATTGGGCGGGGGAGAGGTGAAAGAGGCCTCACTACCTCCAATTTGCTACATTTTTTTAAGACCCCAGAAAACACTCCTTCCCCCAACAGCATGAACAGCTTGCACACCGGGGACCTGCCCCAGCGTTGGGTCAGGGGAGTGAGTTAATGCACTTTGGAAGGTGGGGTGAAGCTACTTGATTAAGAGTCCCTCAGTTCCCCCGCAGCCTTGGGACCCCTTGTGGAACCCACAGCATAAGAGAACTGGCCCCCCTTAAGATCCAGCTAATCTGCACTATAGGCAGTCACTTGTCACTCCGAAACGGAGATACGATTGAAGATGGGGAGTCTCCTGGGGGCTGCAGATGGTTGGGGTGGCCCAAAAACCCCGGCCTCGAAGACAGGCGAGTCAGATCCCCCCAGGCTGCTGCCGCTGCTGGCATATTCGTCAGGATCAGATCCCAGGGAGTGCGCAGAGGGGCTCCGAGCCAAGCCACCCAAGGGCCCCCAGACGCTGCTGGGGGTGGCCCTTCGGCAGGAAGGACAACAGGCTGGGGTGGGGTCCCTTCGGGCCACCGGGGTCCCTGGGGCAGCAGAGAAGGCAGAGGGTGAAAGTGGAAGGTCCCCGGGTGGTGGTGGTGGGGAGCTGGAGGGTGAGAAGGAACACGAGGACAGGGAAAGGCCTGCTAGGCCTGCTGGTGGTGGCGAGGTTCGGCGGCCTGAGGGCAGGCCTGAGAAGCTGATGCTCTGGCGCAGCACGTGGGGGTGGCCGGAGGCACCCAGGTCCTCGCTGGGGTTGTGGATGAAGTGGCAGCGCGAGCCGTAGGGGCAGCGGCCCTGGAGGTAGAACTTGTGGCACAGTTCCGTCTTGTACTTGGGGTGGCGACTGGCCTGGCGCAGCTCACCCAGGCCGTGGGCAAACTGGCACTTGGCCCCATAGCGGCAGCGCCCGCTTTCTGAGAAGGTCCGACATAGCTCGGTCTTGTAGCGGGAGGAGGTGGTGGGGGTCGCAGTAGGCGAGGTGGGTGAGGGCGACAGCTCAGGGCCTGGACGGGGAGCCAGGGGCGCGAAGCCTGGGGGTGGGGGCACCCAGCCACAGCTGCGACCCTCCACCAGGCTGGTGGAGCGGCCAGGCAGGCGGGCAGCCACCCCAGACGAGCTGGAGTCGGGTGAGCCGAGGCTCCAGAGTCCCGAGGAGGCCCAGGCCGAGCTGGACTCAGTCTCTCCGTGGTCGGAAGGCAGGTCAGGGCTCAGCAACTGGAGGGTCTGTGGGAACAGGGATCGGTCAAGACACCGAAAATGCAGGGTGACGCCCCGCCCCAGCTGCAGGGCACCTAAGAGCTTGCCAGTCCGGTTTGTGGGCTCCCAGACTGAGCCCCACCCGTCCGCAGAAAACAAACATGGGTTCCGGATCGCAAGGATCCCGATTTGGAGGTTCTGAGTTTATTCGCGATTGAAACTTATCCCGAGGGACCCAGGAATCCCGGCTCCCCCGGCTGGATCAGAGGGGCTCTAAAGTCAGGACACACCGCTGTCCTCCAATTTTCAGCCTCTGGGCCTCTAGGGATCTGAGGTTCTCCAGTTTCACAAGTGGAGAAGCGGGCAAAGTTAAGCCAGGAGTCCGGATCTCTTCGGTTTTAGAGTTGCCAGAGTCTTCTGGGTCAGGGAGTGAAGAGACAGAAGTCGGCTCCCCCTCACCCTGAGACTCCAGCCCAAGAAACGCCTCCGCGCAAAACCGCACCCTCAGCAACTACCAGGGGTAAGCCAGGTGTGGGGTCATTTCCGCCTGCAGACAGCCCCCGTCTGAGAAAAGTTCTCCAGCTTTCCATCTCCGAGGGCCACCCCACCCGTGTTTGGACCGAGACCAGAAAGTCACGGGCTCCATTTTCACCTCCAGAGCATCACCCTGGTCTGAGACGGGAGGCAGGGACCCCGGGCCGAAGTGTGAAGCACTAAGGAGTTCCAGTTTGAGAAAGGAGCCAGGGGTCCCGGGCGGGAGTTTGTGGCGCTAGAGAGCCCTGGTTTGAGAAGGGAGTCAGGCATTGCGGACCTCGGGGTGCCGATCAGCGGGGGCTCACCTCGTAGATGGCGGTGAGATCCATGGCGGCGCAGATGGCCGAAAGCTGAGGTACAGGCCGAGAGTGGGAGCGCTGAAGTCAGGCTGCGGTGGGGTGGAAGAGCCGCCGCTTTTATCCAGCCAGAGGGGGGCGGGGCCTTGAGGAGTTGGCCCGGGCGGGCGGGGCCAGGAGGGGCGCTTCCCGGACGCGCGCCCCCGGCGCAGCCCGCCCAGCCCTGGACCGGACCCCATCCGCCCGGCTCCCGGCCGGGACTCGCCTGAGGGGGGCCTGCGGGCGGTCGCAACACCGCGGGGAGTGCGTGGGGTTGGGGGTGTCGGCCCAGTTTTCAAAGGCTGGAGACTGAGGCGCGGAGAAGGGAACTGGCACGGAGGTGGGGGCAGGGCTCCTGGGGGAATTGACAAGGGCAGAGGCTGAGAGGGCGTGCGATCGAGAGACTGACCGACAGGGGCGGGGAGAGACGCACGGAGAGCAAGAGACAGAAATGGAGAGACCAAAGAGAAAAACACAGGGACACACACACAGAGGGAGGGAGTTGCGCACACAGGGAGACGTGCAGAGAGAGAGACAGGCTAAGGAGAGGAGGCGAGGTGGGGAGGCACAGATTGAAAAGACAAGATATAGACGGTCCCAGAGAGACAAATTCAGAGCGGGAAGCGGGAGGGAGGGAGAGTCACATAAAGAAACAGAGAAAAAGGGAGAAAACTGGGAGAAACAAGCATCCACAGACGGAAATCCACAGGAGCAAAACGGAGAGAGGAGACCCACGGGCCTGGTGGAGAATTCTCTTCTGAGACCTGCCGGCCTGGCACGGTCTCGCTCTCAAACAGCCCAGATCCGGAGACCTGGACCGCCCTCCCCGCCCCCACTCACGGGGGTTGGGGGTGGGTGTGGTTCTGGACACCTGGTGAGGCTGGAAAGGGGCCTCCTTTCCCAATTTCCCAATTTCTCTGTGTCTTCTCACCCTCACGCAGATAATGGCACTTCTGATCGCTTCCTCTGGGCTAGGCACTGTTGCATGAAAGTGCTGTATTTACACACATTAACTCAAAGAGGTATTGTTATGCCTATTTTACACACCAGGAAACCCTGGCAGAGAGAGGCCAAGTTATCCTCCTTTAGTAAATGGCAGCAGCCTAATACCAGGGCCTTAAATTATGTTAAGAGTTTGTGCTCAGAAAAAACTCAAGATTGGAAAGGGGGAGATCTTTATTATGGTGGCGGGTTTCCTTGATGGAAAGCTGTCTCGAATGGCAGAAATGGGTCATCCCCAACTGATGGTCGGATGGGTCTCTAATAAAGGGATGTACCTTGAGAAAACTAAATGTGCAGAAATCACTCCCCTTATTGGCAAGTCTTTTATTGTCAAGGGTTTGCACTGAGTGATGCTCTCTTAAGATATGGAGAAGAAACTAATTTTTAAACTGGGTCTCGATGAGCTAGCTGGCTGCCCTGAGTGAAAACACGGGGGTAGAAATAAACCGTTGACACGGAGTGCAGTTATAATGGTGGAAAGTTCATTCTTGCAGGTTGCGACTGCAGGCTGCGGGCTTAGTATTGAGGTGGGGAGATTCTGCTAGACACGCCGACTTGCTCGTCCGACAGAGCACGGGGGAATCCCTGGTGCGGCGCTTTCTGGGGCCGAGGGGCCTTCCCGGCCGGTCTCGTGAGCTGGGCGGCTGCGGGCGGCTCTGGCACGGTTGCAGCCTCCCTCTAGCCTGTGACTCACTCGCACGGGGCGAGGGAGGGGGGCTTCCTGGAAGCCGTGACGAGGAGGCTAGGCCTGGATGCCAGGGTTCCTCTCTGTAACCAGGGCTTCTGTCGCCTGTAAACAGACGCTCGAGGGCTACGGGAAAAGGGGGAAAGGGGAGGTGCCTGGCACCCGCCACCCGGCTGGGCTCCAAATCCCTGTGCGGCTAGTGGGACTAAGGCGGCGCTAAGACGAGAGGTGGGAGGCACCCTGGGGTCCCCGGTGTCCGGCTCGGCTCTGGCCGCGATCCTGGAGGAGGGATACCAGTTTCGATTCCCTGGAGACAGGGAGCATTTCCCATCCCTGAGTCAAGCAGACCCCCTCCCCTCTCCCAACTGCTGAGTCATCGGCCCGAGAGCCAGGACGCTTCGGACTGGGCGACTCTCGAAGAGGCTAGAGGGGGCTTTGCGCGATGAAGAACAGACCACCCCTGGAAACACTGACGGGGGCGGGGGTCCTAAGAGCCCGGGCCTCCGCCCCTCCTTGCTCAGATCTAGGAGTCCGGGTTTCCAAGCCACCTCCTCGTTCAGACCCAGGAGACCCGGCCCCCAGCCCCTTCTTTCACCAGACCCAGGAGTCCAGGCCCCCAGCTACCCTCGATCTCAAATGCAGGAGTCCGAGCCCCGAGGCCCCTCTCCCAACGGTTTAGGAGTCTGGCTTCCATCCCCCCCTCACCCCCCCCTCACCCCCCGCCCCTCCCATCCAGGCCTCAGGCGTCCCAGCCCAGGAGGAAGTTCAGGGCAGGGCTCCGCCCCGCTCCCCACGTAGCCAGCGGGAAAATCCGTGGCACCGGCTAAGGCCGGGAATCCCCTCTGGAATGACGGTGGGGAAGGGGACGGCCGGGGTCCCCCGTGGGGCGCAAGGGGGCAGGTCTTGGGCGGGCAGACCGAGGGGGAAAGGGGCGGAAACCAGAGAGGCTAAAAATACGGCGAGCGCTTCCGGCCTAGGGGGAGGGGAACGTTGAGCAGTTTCCAGAAAAACAAGTGGGGACGGGAAACGCGGGGGTGTGAGAGCCGGCCAGAGTGCGCGGGCGAGCTGGGGACAGTGTACGCGCCGGCACGTGTGCCTTGTGCGCCCCAGGCGTGATTGACTGGACGGGAGCGGGTGCGGCCGACGCGGGCTGGCAGTGCGCGCGGGTGCGCGGGCCCTGCGGCGTGTGGACCGCGTGTGCGCTGTAGGTGCGAGGTGGGGCTGCCCTGGCGCGCCTGGATGTGCAATTGGGCAATTAGGTGTGGGACACAAGTGCGCCCACTTTCCTGTGTCAACGCTGTGTCCTTACAACCCACCTGGAACGTATGGCTGTGAGAATAAATGCGGGAAACCGCCTATGCCTGCGTGTTTCTGACCAGACTGTATTTACTCTCACCATGTATGGGGGAGGGAGTGTGTACTCAGCTGTAACTGTCTTTGAGGTGGCATCCGTGAGAACGTGTGACTTACATACCTCCCTGCACATCTGTGTGTAGCTCTGAAACACCTTGGGATCTGTAGTGACTGAGTGATTGTAACTCTTTGAGGGAGGCTGGCGAGAGTCGCTGTCTGTGTCCTCAGGTGTGATGAGGCTCTGTGAGCACACAGCTTGGGAGCTGAGGGTGTGTGGGAGCATGTGCGTGGCTGTAGGCAGCTGTGGCTGTGTGCAGGGCGCCTGCAGCTGACTGTGTGTGTGATCATCAGGTGTGTGAATAGTGTTCCTGTGTCTGTGTCCTCGGGGTGTAGCTGAAAACACCAGGAGGCCAGTGTCTGGAAGCAGTTCCTCTGTGGCTCAGTCACAGGGCAGTGAAACTGAACTTTGGTTCCTGACGTCTACAAGTGCACATGATGGGGAGGGCAGCTGGCCCACTCCTGCGGTTCACACAGGCCTCCGTGAGCAGAGCAGAGGAAAACACGCACGCACACTCGAACCTGAGAAGCATTATCTAAATCCAGCCTCCGCTGCTTTTGATAATGTTGAGCTGAGGGCAGGGCTGAGTCAGCCTGTGATGGGCAAAGTCTGAGATGGGGTAGGAGATAGCGGGTTAAGGGGTGGTTAGAGGGTTGTTTGTATATTCACATAGTTGGATTGTTCCTTGAGTCTGTTTGTGGGACTGCCCCCAGGACGGAGACGCCAGGGACACCATGATTGTAGGATGGTGGGTTATGCCATTCTCTGCTAGGGAAGAGGGGTGTCATGTGCGCCTGTGTTTTGCCATGGTCTGTTTTGCCCTGTGTGGCTGTGCATCTCATATGCATGCTTCCCTGGAGTGGGTGGTTGTGCACGAGGCTGTACAGTCTCCCTCTGGGTTTAATAATCCACTAAGAACCTTCACTAAGGTCCTCTCCTATCCCTGCCTCTTCACCGTGGCCCAGGCTTCCACATTATTCCTCAGGCAGGGCCTCTGCACTTACTGTTTCCTCTCCCTGGAATGTCCACAACTTATTCCCTTTCCTTCAAGTTCACTCCAATACTACCTTCTCAGTGAGGCCTTCATGACCTGGGTCAAGGACTTTAACAGGTTTAAAAATAACCTTGTCATCTATTTAACAAATAATAAATACATGTAACATCTATTTACAGACCACATTAATACACGTGAACCACTACCCAACCTAAACTCTCAAACTTTCATGTTTTCCAATAAAGTAACATAATTCTCCATATGCAAATCTTTTTTTTTTTTTTTTGCGGTACACGGGCCTCGCACTGTTGTGGCCTCTCCCGTCGCGGAGCACGGGCTCTGGACGTGCAGGCCCAGTGGCCATGGCTCATGGGCCCAGCCGCTCCGCAGCATGTAGGATCTTCCCGGACCAGGGCACAAACCTGTGTCCCCTGCATCGGCAGGCGGACTCTCAACCACTGTGCCACCAGGGAAGCCCCCATATGCAAATCTTGTGTTACTTATTCCCAAATACTTTTCTTTTCCTCCTATTATCTCTCTCCACTTCTGATCTCACTTCTCTGCTTTATTTTCCTTCTTGGAATTTCTCATTACCTGACATACTGTGTTTTACTTTATCACACTTAACTGTCACTAAAATATCAGCTCCAGCAAGGCAGGGACCTTTGGTTCACACTGTATAGGGCTTGGCCCAAAATAGATGCTCGGCAAACGTGTGTTGAATGAATTCCACTTCCGGGTGCACAATTTCCACCGTGTGGTTGTGTGAACTGTGCGTCCATCATCTCACTGCCCACCAGGTGTGTCTCCGCAGTCTCCCTGGGTATGGTTTTAAGCACTGCTGGGCCCCATGTCAGGGCTGCTGGGATGTCATGCCCCCATCTGTGTGTGATGTTGTGTTGATGCTGCCTCACAGGGCGAGCTGTACTTCATTCTGAGTGTGTGGGCCTGTGCACTGACACATCTCTACCAGTATGTGGTGTGTGCCCACAGGCTGGAAGCCACTGGGCTCTTCTGGGGAAAGCGTGCTGTACTCAGATAATTGCATCATGTTAGGTGGAAATATAACTTTGTTTTTGTATTTATTTGGACCTTACGTATGGTTAAGGAGATGTGTATGGGTGTCATATTGACAAGGACAAGGTTATGATGGTCAGTTTTATGTGTCAACTTGGCTAGGCTACAGTCCCCAGTTATTTAATCAAACTAGTCTAGATGCTGCTGTGAACGTATTTTGTAGATGTGATTAAAGTCTATAATCAGTTGACTTTAAGTAGGTTATCCTAGAAGATCTGGGGAGTCACATGGCGGGGTGGGGGCTGATTCAGTCAGATAAATGGGCAGAGCTGTGGCTTCCTTTCAAAAGAAATTCTACCTATGGGCCGCAGCTTCAGCTAGTGTCCAAGAGTTCTGCTGCCCTGCCTGGAGCTTGGCCCTATGTGCCTGGCACTTCAAGGAAGGTCAGGGAGAAAGGGAAGGAACTTCTGGGATGTGTGTACACACACACACACACACACACACACACACACACACACACACGCACACACACACACTTGCAGGCTCTGGGTGAATTGCAGGTCTCCATGGTCCCGGGTTTTCCTCACAGATGTGGAGTCCAGGACAGGAGGCCTCTGGGCGGTGCCATGGGAACCAGGGTACAGAAGGTTTTGGGTGGGTCAGTCCCCCAACCAGGCTGAGTCACTTGAGCCTTTCACACCCACCAGCTGGGCCTGGGCTGGTAGCTCCGCCCTGTACTTGCCCAGGCCTGAAGGCCATGGGGAAGCCTGGTGGGGCACTCCCTCCCTGAAGCCCCCTCCCCAAGGTCTGCTTCCCGGAGCTGGGGCCCAGGCGCCTGTCTTCTTCCCCAGGACTGATGATTCACCCCTGCTGGGGCCTTTTCACTTCTCCTTTGGGGCTAAAAATACAGGGACCCAGGCATCCAACTGCGCCAGGCTTCACCGCAGATTGCACAACGCCCCTCGTTTGAGTGCTGCTGACGCAGACCCCGGGTACGGGGGCTGGCGGGCTGGGTTGCTCCCCGATCGGGCGTGCTGAGGTCAGGGCCTAGACCCCTCCACTTCCTCTTTCCTGGGTCAAACAGACTGGGGGTTGAGCTGACATGGGAGGTGCTGGGGATCCCTGGATGTGACTGTGGTCCCTGGAAATGAAGCTCCTTCTAGCCCCAGGTAAGTCAGGGGTTCTGGCTTCCATTCTGGCCCCCTGCACAGAGTCCCAGTTAGGAGCTGGGGGCAGAAGACAGCAAAGGGGCACTGGGAGAGAGATGGTCAGAGACAGGGAGATGGGGACAAAGAGATCGAATGACACAAGACGCTCAGAGGAACAGCTAGAAAAAGGAGCAGGCACAGAGACCACCCCCAAACTGGGACAGAATCAAGGAAGGATTGAGGGAGAGGGACCCAGTCAGGGTTCCAGAGCCAGGCCAGGTTGGGGAAGAGCCCCTGGAAGAGGTCACCAACAGGCACAATCCAAAGTCCACCCTCAGCCAGGGAAGAGAGAAGGCAGCCCGCAGAGGCCAGGCCCCGCCCTGGGCGCTCCCTGCTGGCCTCTGCTGCCCCCTGCTGGCGCCAGCCGAAAAAAGTGCGCAGGCAGGAAAAAAGTCAGAGACACAGCTGCTTTGAGGCCACTCTTCATTCCCTCCTCCACTGCCAGCCCCGCTCCCAGCCCTGCCAGCTCACAGGGCGCCCCCCGGGCCCGTAGGCGGTGCAGGCGTCTTGCCTGTGACCTTGTTGGCGCAGTCCAGCAGGGCAGTGTGAATGTCCTTGGCACAGGCAATCTGGGCTTTGATGACCGCCAGGTACTGCGGATAGGGCAGGCTGTCAGGCTGGACGGCGTCGGGCTTGGTGGCTGTGGGCACCAGTGTCGGAGAGTGCTTGGCACTGTCGCAACTCTGTGACAGGCACTCATGGGCCAGGCGCTGTGGGCAGGCAGGCAAGGTATGGCATCAGCCTTCACTCCGGGTACTGCCAACCCCACCCCAAGGGCCAGCCTGGGGTAGCCTTTTTAGCCTCTGGAATCCTGGGGTCTTGGGGTCAGAGCCTGGCCCTGCCACTCGCTGGGTGACCTCAGGCATGCGGCTGCTCCTCTCTGCGTCTGTTTCCTCCTTTGGAAAATGCGCTTAATAACTACTTCTACTATCTAATAAGGTGAGAATGGTGAGAGCAGCGTGCAAGAGACACAGGCACAGGTCCTGGCAAGTTAACTTAAGTGCTAGTTGATGAATGTCAACTACTATTGTTGTGACTGTCCTGACCCTAGGCTTGGCATTGGCACTAGCTTCTCTGGCGGCACCTGCTCCTCCTGGTTTTCCTTCTACTTCTCTGGCTGGTCCTTCTAGATGCTTTTTAATCTATCTAAGCCTTAAATGTGGTAATTCCCGTATCCCTTCTCCTCCTCTCATTCTCATGCCCTCTAGGGGTTGTCTCACTCACACACACTACTGTTCTGACCTCTGTACTGATGACACCACTTCTGTGCACCCAGCCTCCCCTAAAATTCCAGAGTTCCCATACTCTGCCCCCCAAACCACTCTCCTTCCTGGGTCCCTGTCTCAGGGACGGCCCTACCATTCCAACTAGAGCCCCGGGCCTCATCTTGGAGGCTCCTCCCCCAGCCCATCAGTCCCATGGCCCTGTGCACAGAGCCTTCTGAGTATCTCTCCCACCTGCCCTTTCCCACTTCCTCAGGACCCTGCTCTGGTGGAACCTGGCCCTCCTGAATCCTGCCATGGGCTCCCAGCCTCCACTCTCAGCCCCTTGTACCCATCCCTCATGTGGCAGCCAGAGAGGCATATTCCTAAAAAAGCAAATGGGTCCATGTCCTTCCCTGCTTGAAACCCTCCACGGCTCCCCAGCGCCCTCCAGGCTATATTCAAAATGCAACAAGCACCAACGCCTAGCACACATCAGCCAGACTGAATTTCATGATGTTCCTAAAGGGAACTTAAAGCAGAAGCTGTTCCGTCTGGCTGGAATACCTTTCTGCCACTACGAGGCTCCTCAGACTGACTTTTCCTTCAAAGTCCAGTTCAAAGTAATGATGACAATGAGGATACTACAGGAAACGTTTGCCACATGTCCAGTACCAGGTTAAGTGCTTTATATGCAAGATCTTGCTGAGTCCTTCCCAAAAACCCATTTTCCAAAGGAGGAACCCAAGGTTCAGAGGTAGAGATTGGTGGTCCGTCTGACTCCAAAGGCTGTGCTCTGAGACACTTGCCCTCCTCTCAACTCCTGCCCTTCTTCCATTTTTGTTCCAGCCTCCGCTCAGATGTGCTCTCCACTAGTAGTCTACCCTGAGCCACTTCCTCCCTAAACCTGCCCTAGGCAGGGTCAGGTGCCTTCTCTGGACTTCCACAGCCCCCTGAGCTTCCCTCATTTTAATCCTGCCCCCTCTGCCTGTGCCTCCACGACTCCAGCCCTGAGCCTTCTGTCTATGCTTCCCCCTTCAGAGCCCTCCATGGCCTGAGCTTTTCCCATCAGAGCCCTGACTACTCTGAGCTGTCAGTGTTTGAGGATATATTTGTCACCCCACTGAACTGGAAGCTCTGTGAGGGCAAGGATTGGGCAATATTGTGCCCCCAGCATCAGTTGCAGCATCAGCACAGGTCTGGGCCGCAGGAGGTGCTCAGTGAGCGTGTGTCGACTGACTGAATGAAGGTTCCTGAAGCACCAGGAACTGAGGCAGGGTTGTGGTCACCCGGTGGCTAGGAGACCCCTTACCAGGCAGAGCTCTAGCTGGTCACAGAGTGCGTAGAACTCCTCCAGACACTTGTCAAAGCGCTGAATGGGTCCATCGCTGCTCTTCCTACAGTCCGGGAGAAGAAGGTGCGGAATGTATTTCCAATCTCTGGGACTAAGTGACTACCCAACCAAGTATCCATCAGAAAACCAGGTATAGGCCCAGGAGACCCGAGGCAGGGCCTAGGGGACAGTTAATAGAAGAAGGGGCAAAAAGGGCAAGGTCAAGCGCTAGGGAGCCAGGCTTGAAAATAAGAGAAAAGTGGGGTGGGTGTGGTGCAAGGGGGATGAGTTTCTAAGACTAGGATGGAGTTAGGACAGCCTGGAGAAAGAGGAGTACTCACTGTCCGTTGTCAATGTTAGTGTTCTGAATCAAGTTCTGGGCTGCAACCTTCATCAAGGTCTAGTTTAAAGAAAAAAAAAAAAGAGGTGCAGCAGATGGAGAAAGAGAAGAGGTGACACTTTTGGTAGATCTACACTCTTCCTTAAGATACACCCAATCTCAGGCCTCCTCTTCACTTGGCACTTACCCTCCTGTCACTCCAGAGTAACTCCAGCTTCCATTCCTCTATAGCAATAACCACCTGTATTTTCCCAGAGGCCCGCTCTCACCTGGGGTTCTCGCCAATACCCTCCCGGACATACCTTAGAGTCCTCCCTCACCCACCAGTCACGGTCAGTCTCTGTACAGGCCAGTCCTTTCCTCAGGCTTTAACGACCAGAGCTAAGTTTCTCCTTTAAATTCCCTCCCCCTCGAATTCCAGTCAGTCTCAAGCTCAAGATTCGTCCTGATCCCACCTCACACTGTCAATCCACAGAGCTTCGCTTTGGCCTCACGAAGAAGATCAAGTCTGATTCCTCTCGCCTGCCTAACGCTCCTTTTGCTCTCTCCCTGACTAAACAGTCCCTCCGCCCGCCCCCGTGGTGTCAGAGAGCCAAATCTCCCGACCAATCACCTGCAGACTTTCCTTCAGCTGCGGGATGAGCATCTTATAGCGCTGCACAGGATCGAAGTCCTGTTGCTGTTGCTGCAAAAGCCCGCTCTGGGCAGGTCCCACAAGCTGTGTTGGTGGTTGTGGCTGCTGCTGGGGACCCGAGCCACCGGCCGAACCCGGACCTGACACACTAGCGGCAGAGGAAGCCGCGGAAGCCTGCTGCTGGGAGGCAGCCATCTTTCTCGCTTCGCGGGCGGGAAGTGCGTCAGAAGCGCGTCTTCCCGGTTTCTTTTTAGCGTCTTGGTCTCTAGGCCCCGTTTGCTGGTTAGCTCCGCCTCCCAGAGAAGTTAACCAATGGGGGGAAAGAACCCACCCTCCAACTCGACTCTCAAATCCGACGTCTAGACTGAGATACCGATTCACCAATCACATTGCCTCGCTCCGCCCTTTGCCCAGACGCTCGCCAATCCGGGTGTGGTTCCAATCAGACTCTATTTCCCAGAAGGCGTCGCCGCCTGAGGCGACCTGCGGTCCTCAGCGCACTGGCGGCAGTTGGTGTTCTGGAGCTGTGAGTCAGTCCCTGGCGTTGTTTGCGGGTTTACCTGAGTACTACGTAGTACTCCAGTGTTGCTGGAACTCTTCTCACCAGCCCACCTCACTCCGACCCTATCCCTGAGGAGAGCGGTGTCCACCCGAGCCCTGCCTCGGACTGGGCGTGCGCCGAAGTCGGCACGCCTTTTACCGTGGCTTTTTGAGGCTCTTGTTAGGACTTATCTCGCGTCGTCGCCATGGCGCCCACTATCCAGACCCAGGCCCAGCGCGAGGATGGCCACAGGTAGGCAATACGGCGCCTGACTGTACTGTTTTTCTTTACGTTTGGGTAGGCATCGGCGAGGTGGGAGGGTCGAGCCCAGTTGTCAGCCTACAACCTCACCAGCCCCCCCAGGTCAGCCCGTGACGTCACGGAGCGCTCACCCGCTCACGGGGGCGGGTCTCAGAAGGCGTGTTGCCCCCCTCTTTCCCTGCCGTGGAGTTCTGGAATTAAGCTCTTGGGGACTTTACCCAGAAGGGATTGAGTTTTTATTCTTCCAGTCAAACGTTTGGAGACCCCTTTTCCCAAAAAAAATCGAGCATGTGACTTTTATTAAAGTACTTGAACACATCTCCTTCAAAAGGGATTGAGCACTTGGCTTCATTCATTAAAGCCTTTAGGGACACTGAAAGGAATACGTGACACTCTCATTAGAGCACTTGGGACACCCCTTCCAAGAGGAATTAGCGTTTGTCACTCTCTCCTTCCCTTTTAAAAGCTTGGAAAAACCCCCTTTGCTCTCCTGTCAATCTCTTTCTTTCCATCTTTTGTCAGTGTCTCTCTTTTACCCACCAGGCCCAATTCTCACCGGACTCTGCCTGAGAGGTGAGCTCCACTGTGTTTTCTTAGGACGGGTGGGCCAATGGGGGTTGCGAACAGAGGTGGGGCATCAGGGGCTGGGTTTTGAGCCACTGTGTTCCCAGGTCTGGAGTGGTCTGCCGAGTCAAGTACTGCAACAGCCTCCCTGACATCCCCTTCGACCCCAAGTTCATCACCTATCCCTTCGACCAGAACAGGTGAGACTGCGCATGGGGGTTAGGGAAACGCCTCACTTAGAATATGAGTTCCTTGAGGGCAAGGACTGCTCTTGTTGACTGTTCAGGCATACAACAGTAGCTAGCACATAATAGTAGGTGCCCCGTAAATATTTAAGTAAAGAAGCAGTGTCCAAGTCTCTTCGAGTGCTGCTCGCCTGCTGACTTCAACATGGGGGACATTTCGTTCTGAGTTCCTTCCTGGAGGAGCTTAGCCTCTGGGAAGCAGGGATGTGAGGGATAAGCCTGGAATTAGGCAACCATAATGGGCATGTTTCCCCACCCAGGTTCGTCCAGTACAAA
Organism: Lagenorhynchus albirostris; assembly: GCF_949774975.1. Classification (NCBI taxonomy): domain Eukaryota; kingdom Metazoa; phylum Chordata; class Mammalia; order Artiodactyla; family Delphinidae; genus Lagenorhynchus; species Lagenorhynchus albirostris. Next base: position 14,060,237 of record NC_083113.1, read on the forward strand.
GCGACTTCCTTGGAGAAACAGCACAAACATGATCTCCTGACTGAGCCAGACCTGGGAGTTACCATTGACCTCATCAACCCTGATACATACCGCATCGACCCCAATGGTGTGTTGGGAGACAGGGAGAGCCTCCCCTAGGCTAGCGAGGGCTGGCTGTGGTCCTCGGTCATAGTCCTTCTCTCACCTTGCTCTCTTCTAGTACTCCTAGATCCAGCTGATGAGAAGCTTTTGGAAGAGGAGATTCAGGCCCCTACCAGCTCCAAGAGGTGAGGGGGTGCTGAGTGGGGACTCAGGACTGGCTCTGATGGGAGGAAGGTAGTGGGGTCCTGAGGTGCCCGATTCTCCTGCCCCAGATCCCAGCAGCATGCAAAGGTGGTGCCATGGATGCGGAAGACAGAGTACATCTCCACCGAGTTCAATCGTTATGGCATTTCCAATGAGAAGCCTGAGGTTAAGTAAGTTGTGGTGGGTAGGGAGGGAAGGTGGAGCATTCAGGTATATCCAGTGGCCTCTAAAGGCCTTTTTCTTCCTCCCTAGGATTGGAGTTTCTGTGAAGCAGCAGTTCACTGAGGAAGAAATATACAAAGACAGGGATAGCCAGATCACAGCTATTGAGAAGACTTTTGAGGATGCCCAGAAATCCGTAATTGAGGCACTGGGATGAGGGGGCAGGGGGAGGCAGACAGAGGTGTGGTTCCAGAGCACTTTGTACTCCTCCTCACCCTGTTTTTGCCTCTGCCAGATCTCCCAGCATTACAGCAAGCCCCGAGTGACACCAGTGGAGGTCATGCCTGTCTTTCCAGATTTTAAGGTCAGATCCAGGGCAGGGGGCAGAGAGGGATAGCCTGCCATCTCTGCCTGTCCCAGTCTAACTCCAGTGCCCTCCATCTCCCAGATGTGGATCAACCCTTGCGCTCAGGTAATCTTTGATTCAGACCCTGCCCCCAAGGACACAAGTGGTGCAGCTGCATTGGAGATGATGTCTCAGGCCATGATCAGGTAAGTGGCCCTGCTGTCCACCTTGGCCTGCTTCTTATTGTCTCTTTCTCCTCACTCACTCTTAACTGCTCCTCCTCTTCCCCCAACCAGGGGCATGATGGATGAGGAAGGGAACCAATTTGTGGCTTACTTCCTGCCTGTGGAAGAAACACTGAAGAAACGAAAACGGGACCAGGAAGAGGAGATGGATTATGCACCAGATGACGTGTGCGTGGGTTGGGGTTAGGTTTTGGGTATTGAGAAGTGTCTCCTTTTCTCCCTCACAGGGAAGAAATGGGGCTGACCCTATCCCCTTTATCCTCAGGTACGACTACAAGATTGCTCGGGAGTACAACTGGAACGTGAAGAACAAGGCTAGCAAGGGCTACGAGGAGAACTACTTCTTCATCTTCCGAGAGGGTGATGGGGTTTACTACAATGAGTTGGAGACCAGGTACTCAGCACAGTCCTACCTCACTCAGATTAGCCTGGGCTTGTACTTCAGTACCCTGGGGTATGCAAGAGCCACCTTGGAGGTCATTTATACCTAAAGATTTGCCATGTGCATTTGTAAGAGCAGAAGCCTGTTCATGCATGTGGGCTGGACCTGGTTCTAACACAAGAACCCAGAAAAAATCTTTACTTAACACTGGAGATATTTAGAGCTTTTCTGTAGAGTAGGACTACCAAGTTTACCGATACTAATAAGAGACTTCGTGTAAGAGTAAACATAGCTAAAGTATGGAGTAATACATAAAATTAGCATGAATGTGTTTTAAATGAAGCGCTAGATACCCAAGTTCAAAAAACATGACCCCCCAGACTTCCCTGATGGTTAAAAGTTTACTGCTGTGCTGGGACCCTTGGTGTAAGGTTGGGAAAGTGTGACCTGGAGTTTCTATTTAAAGGAGAGATCCAAATTCTGATCCCATTAAGGCAAAAAAATCTAAAAGGGGGCTTCCCTGGTGGCACAGTGGTTGAAAGTCCGCCTGCCGATGCAGGGGACATGGGTTCGTGCCCCAGTCCGGGAAGATCCCACATGCTGCGGAGCAGCTGGGCCCGTGAGCCATGGCCGCTGAGCCTGCGCATCCGGAGCCTGTGCTCCGCGATGGGAGAGGCCACAACAGTGAGAGGCCCGCATACTGCACACACACACACACACAAAATCTAAAAGGCACAGTGGGCTGCTGGGGGCTGGATGACCTGGAGCTCTTGGCAACCTCCAAGGGGCACTGTGACCCAGCACAGCAACCCATCTACCGCTATGCTTGGGGTGGGGGTGGGGGGTGGCAGCGAGGCAACAAAGGCCTGGGGTGGGGGTCACAGAATCTTATTTTCCAAAAGCCAGAAATCCAGATTATGTTCTTTTAAAGTGTTGGTATCTAGTTCACATTAAAGTCTCTTTCTTTATACGTTTATGTGTATGTGTACAGGGCATACATATACACACATATAAAGTGTAGGGCAACCAAACTGCTATCCTGATGGCTGTCATGCCGCCCGTCCCTTACCCCCAAGTTTAGTCTCCTTTATTCAGTCTGTATTTATTCTGGTCTGCTCTAGGCTAAGCATAGATGAGTAAGGATGGTTAAGAACCATATTAGACCAGATTGCCCACGGGGGTCCTTAACTGAATCTCACACACCCCTCCCCCAACTCCACCACCGCAGGGTCCGCCTGAGTAAGCGCCGAGCCAAGGCTGGGGTTCAGTCGGGTACCAATGCCCTGCTTGTGGTCAAACACCGGGACATGAATGAGAAGGAACTAGAAGCCCAGGTAACAAGCACCACTGACCCAGGGCACCCATGGGGAGGGTGGTAGTTCGTGAGGAGTGGGGCAGGAACCAGATAGAACACCCTCCCCTTCCCCTCAACCCTGCTGCTTCCAGGAGGCACGGAAGGCCCAGCTGGAGAACCACGAACCCGAGGAGGAAGAAGAGGAGGAAATGGAGACGGAAGAGAAAGAAGCTGGGGGCTCAGGTAAAGCTGGACAGGTCAAACTCTGGGAGCCCTGGGAGGGTGGGGAACTGGGTCTTACTGTTTCTTGCTCCTTCACAGATGAGGAACGAGAGAAGGGCAGCAGCAGTGAGAAGGAAGGCAGCGAGGATGAGCGCTCAGGCAGTGAGAGTGAACGGGAGGAGGGTGACAGGGACGAGGCGAGTGACAAGAGTGGCAGCGGTGAGGATGAAAGCAGTGAGGATGAGGCCCGGGCTGCCAGGGACAAAGAGGAGATCTTCGGCAGTGATGCTGATTCGGAGGACGACGCTGACTCTGATGATGAGGACAGAGGACGGGCCCACGGCAGTGACAATGATTCAGACAGTGGCAGCGATGGGGGTGGCCAGCGGAGCCGGAGCGCCAGCCCCTTCCCCAGTGGCAGCGAGCATTCTGCTCAGGAGGATGGCAGTGAAGCTGCAGCTTCTGATTCCAGTGAAGCTGAAAGTGACAGTGACTGAGTCCCAGGGCCTTCAGGGCTGATGCGGATAGTTATTTCGTGCAGGAAGGCACTTTTCAAGTGGTCTCTTTGTGAGCCTTTTGCTTTGTTTCCCTCTCCTCCAAACCTCTGCTGTTAATAAAGCCAACTTCTCTTTACTTACCCTCCAGGCACCATGGTCTCATTCTCCTGCCCCCCCCACCCCCACCCCCGCACCCCTGGTGCTTAAGGCACAGAAGCAAAGGCCACAAAGGCAGGGCCACCAGGTTTTTCATGAAATGTAGCATAACAAAGGTCAGAATCCTTTTTGTTTGTTTGGTTTTTTTTTTCCAAAATAAGCCCAGACCATTAAACAAGTGAAACTCCAACAAATAAGTCTTCTCCAACAGCGAGAAAAACTGTACAGTTACTCAAAGCTGATTCTGCCGGTGGGGCTGGGAATAGAAGGGAGAGTGAAATCATGGTGGAGGGGCCGGGGCCGGGGAGGGTCGGGAGTGGATCAGGGTCCTGCCCATCAGAGTGGGGCCGCCTGCGTCCTGCACACTCTGCTGACAGGTGGGGGGAGGGGGGCAACTCTTGCCTCCCACTGTGTATGGGGGTGTCCCTCACCGCCTCCCAGGGCCAGGAAGACCCAGCTCACCCTTATGGGTAGTGAACAAGACAGGACTGGCTGGGAAGAGGTGAGGGTCTCTAAGAGGAACACCCTGCTGATTCCAAAACGAGGTGGCCCCTGTCCATCCCACTTCCCCGGGCTAGGAGAGGATTGGAGAAGCCCTGGGAGTTGGAGGGGAATGAGCAAAGGCACAGAAACATGGAGGGGCCGGGGTGGGGGACTTGCATAGGTTGATGAGTGTGCAAGAGGTACATAAATAAACCTGACACCCTACCCAGCCCGGCACTGGGAGAGGAGGTGGGGACCTAGAGCAGGTCCCCAGGGCCACCCCACCCCCTGGCTTCCTCCCTCTCCCTGGGCTCAGAGTTGAGGGAGGTCCAGACCAGGAGAGCAGAGGCAAGAAGGTCTGGGGAATGGGTGAGTGCAGGGAGGGTGGTGGTTTTAAAATTTTTTTTTTTTGGTTTTTTTTTTTCCCAACATTTTGTATCTTTAATAACATACACAATGGTTACCAGCCATATTCATAACAAAAGTTATTCATAAAATGTATCTAAAAATAACATTTTTTCCTTTTCGGTGTGAAAAGCTTGAGAATGTCCCAATGGGGGGGGCCGGTTGAGGGGGACAAGGGGTTGGAATAGAGGACCCTGGCTTCCCTACAGCCTGAACCCCCAAATCCCCTCCCTCCACCTGGGCCCCAGCACAACCCCTCAGGAGGAACAGGGATCAGAGGGTCTGTATGACTCTGGGACTGGGACGAATCTCTGGCTTATGATATAGTGTTCCACTTAAGTGAGGTCATGACAGAATGGGGGGTGGGGGTGGGATAAGGGTGAAAGAAAAGGGGATGGGGGTGGGGAAAGAAACCAAAAACCATCCCCTTTCCCTTATTCCTTACCCCCAAGTCTTTCAGCAACCAGACCTGGGAGTGGAGAAGGATTTGTTTCGGTGGGGGAAGGAGACGTTAAGGCAACAGACTTCCTGACCTCACTGGCTGCCCTGGCTCCCAGCCTTCAACCTCTGCATCTGGGGAGCCAGGGCTGGGGGCAAGTGGGGAAGGGCTAGAGGGGTCTGGAGGAGAGGGCTCTGCCCTCTCCCCTCGTAAAATTCAGGCTCCCCCTGCCACTTTCTTGGCTCAGAGAGAGGCCTGGGGGTTCTAAAAATGAGAGGGAATGATCAGAGAGAAAAACCGTTAAGAACTATATAAATATGTATCTTAAATAGGCCTAAGAAATTAATTGCAGAGAACCTCTGATAAACAGGGCAAAAGGAGGTGAGGGAGAGGAGAGTGGCTCCTGTCCTTGGGGAATGATGGGAATGGGGAAGGAGAAGAAGGCGGCAAGGAGGTGAGGGGCGGGGGGAGGGAGAGAGAGAGACAGAGAGCGCGCCAAGACAGACACGCTCCTCACCCGCCTTTATCTCCTCAGCTCCTCTCAAATAACGTTCAGGAGAGCAGATTATCTACCTCACTCATCTCTCCCCAAATGTCAGATGGTTCTGAGCAGGCCCCACAAGATAGTGGGTCAGTGAGTCTCTGGGGGAGACTGTTTCCTTGGGAGGGGCAGGTGGCCGGCAGTCTGGAGGAGGCAGGGGTGGGACGGGGCCAGGTGGGGGATGAAGGAGGGAAGGAGGGGGCAGGCAGGCTGGCCAGTCCCTGCCCCCTTTATCCTGGCTGCCCCCTACCTCCCTGGGCCTCAGCAGAGATCCCTCGACGGGCCTGGGAGTGAGCAAGGCGTGTGCCAATGTTAAACAAAAGTTAAAAGGGTGAGAGAGTAGAAAAATATTAGAATGTATAGCTGAGCCAGCCCACCCTCTCGCTGTCGCGGAGAAGCCCGTTGGGGGTTGGCCCCCGCCCGCCGCCCGGGGAGCCTATGGGTGCGCTGGGCTGTGGGTCCCGTCAGATGGTGGAGGTTTTGTCTGTCCCATCTGTGGTAAGAAAGGGAGGAAGGGAGGAAGGTCAGGAGCTGGCGGGAGGCCCAAGAAAAGGTGCTCAGGTAGCCTGTCATCCCAGTCGGGCCCTCCCTGGAGTCCGGCCTCCCCTGGGGACCCCTCAGGATGACTCTGAGTTGCTCAGTTCAGAGGTGGAGACGCTGGTGGGTAGGTGGGAGCTGGGTCAGGGAAAGAGGAAATGCTCACCACCCAAGGCGTGTTCTGTCATGCTCAGACACAGAGACTCCAGAGTGGGATTGATCTCCAGGTCAGGCCCAGGGACCGGGCAGTCTGGGTGGGAGACAGGAGAATGGAAGCAGTAAGAACTGGACTGGGGTGAAAGGTAGAGTCATGAAGACAAAGGCTGGCATGAGGCAGAGGCTGAGGGGGACGAGAGGGAAAGGGAGGAAGGGAAAGTAAAGGCAAGAGACAGAGACACAGAGAATGTAAGACATGCACACACTTGGATGGAAGGTATGACTGGGCAGAGTTGAAGGACAGACAGGCCTGGGAGTGCCACTAAGCAGGCAGAGGTGATGATGGCAAGGGCAGAGGCTTGGCAACACAGAGAAAGGCTGACAGGAAGTAATGTAAAGCTGGGGGAGCTGCTTGGAGGCCACGACTATTTTGGACACACTACACGTTCCCTTGGGCACAGTGAGGGCATCTGCCCTGAGCACTGGGCAGCCCCGTGCTCCCTGACTGATGACTTGCTCTGTACTTGGTGCGGAAGCTTAATTAGAGCCGTTCCCTCCCACCTGGACTTGCTCCTCTGTCAGGACGCTGTTGGGGAAGGCCTAGCAGGCACGGCAAATCTGGACAGCAGCCATGGGGGCTGGTCTTCATAGTCTCTCAAAGGGCCTCCTGTTCTGGAACCTGGGCAAGAGCCCACCAGGTCCCTGGGCAGACCTGACACCACCCACTGCTTAAAACCCTTCCTGGGCTCCTCACTGCTTCTAGAGGAACTCTAAGCTTTCTACCTAGGTTTAGAAGACCCTGCTCTTTCGCGCTCCAGCCTCACCTCTCACGACCTCCCCTCTGAACCCATGAGCCATGTCAGACCATCTAACTGTCTCTCCTTAATAAAAAAAATTTTTGACCTTGGGCAAATCACCTGAGACTCAGATTCATGACTAATAAGATGAAAATAATATCAGTGCCTTCACATGTGCAGTTGGGAGGATTTCATTCAACAGTGCAGAAAAGCTGTCTGACACAGTCTAGCACACGGCATACTGGTGAAAAGAACTGTTCTCAGTTTTTACTCCTGTAATTCATCCACCCAGTCATTTAATATCATTTACAGATGCCTACCATGTGCCAAGCCCTGTGCTAGGATGAATGGGACAAATGGGGTCTCCTGCCTCCCAAAGATGGCAGTTCGCATAATCTCATAAAGAATCCCTACTGATTTGGCTATTTGTGACATGAATAGTTTAGGGTTACAGGCAAATCTAAGCTCTCTCTAGAGGCAGCCCTTTCCAAACCAGCCTTATCTGCTTCTGCAGCCTCAGTGCCCAGCAGCAGGCCTGGCATAGGGAATCACCCCTGACTTACTGAGCAAGGCAGGGCTAGCGCTTCTCTAACCTCCCTTTTGCCCACTTTGCCCTCATTCTAATCTCCCATCTCTAGGCTGATCTGTGAGCAGAGGGGAAGACAGACCTTCCACCCTTTAGTGTAGAACCCATTCCAAGAGCTGAAGTCTACTGGTTCCTGCTTGGTCAACTGGCTCCTGAAAGAATGCCAGTGGACTGATAGGCAGGACTCCCTTCTATAGACACCTGGCTGCTGTGACTGTCTCATCCCCTCCACGCTTCCAAACTGAGTACTTAATGATTCTCGAAGAAGATGGGGACAGAGACCAGTATGAACAGTAAGATTATGACACAGGGAGGGAGAGAGATAGAGATTGGGGGGGGTGGGAATGAGGAGTGAGAGAAGATGACAGGGAGGGGGAGAAAGACAGAAAGACAGAGAGACAGAACACATGCAAGGGATAGTGTGTACAAGACCCAGAAGAGAAAAGAAAGGCCAGCTAAGCGTGCTGTTGAGGCCGAGTTGTAAGGGTGGGCACTGTACCTGGAGGGAACATGAGAATGGCCTGGGGGGACGAGTGGACCGGGAGCGAGTGGGTCCGTTGCACAGAGCTGCGGCTCTGGCTGGGCATGCTGTTGCTGCCTCCAGGGTTGGCGAACCACAGGTTCTGCATGTGGCATGGGAGAGAGAAAGCAGTGGGTGAGCGGGGAAGAGGCCCAGACCCAGAAGTGGTGGAGCTGGCAGAGTCGTCCCCTCCCCTCTACGCTGGGCCCAGACACAGAGATATGGACACATATCTCAGGCACCACCACCCCAACCCCAGAAGTGCCAGGTCCTTTGCTTCCAGCTGGCTCACCTGTCGGCCCTGGCCCCCAAGGCTGGGGCTGGTGAGGGCATGTCGAGGGGAGATGCCCCCAATGCCCGAGGGGCTCAGAAGGCCCATTCTGCCAGGCGGAAGGGCCCGGGGAGGCATTGGGAACTGCCGCTGGGTCCGCCGGGCCACCCCCATCCCCACAGAGCCAGCTATGGGGAGTGAGTTGGAGCCGAATGCCCAGCTGTGAGAGAGCAGAAGGCAGGGTGTCAGTTTAGGTGGATGGGGCCCATCTGTTCACCTCTTCCTCACCGCCCCCGCCCCCCGGCAGCCCCCATGGGTAGACAGAACACAGATCTGCTCTGAGCAGGGATTCCCTGTCCAAGGCCCTGCTCTGTACATTGTCTCCTCCTGCCCCAAGGGTACTCCCAGGATGGAGACGGGGAGTGTACGAAGGTTTCCTCAAGTCCACTCAAAGTAGTTCTTCTAACTTCAATTCTCAAGCACAATATTTCTGCTGTTTGTTTGGAGTGAGAAGGGACTTCAGAGTCCTCTGCACACAGGTGAGGAGAACAAGGGACAGGCAAGGGGCCAGCTATGGGGACATGTGCTGGTCTTGCCAGCTCAGCACTCTATTCTAATGGAAAATCAGGGACCACCTGATTTTCTTATGGCAAAGTCCTCACTGGGTGACTTACATAAAGACACCCAGTTACTGAATGAGTATAACAGGATTCACAGCCCAGAATGCAATCACCCCTCTAGGCACTACCTGTCAACCAATGAGGGCCTAGGGAGGGAAGTCCCTGTGCCCTGGCCGCCCGCCTACCCTTTCTGCTGCCGGTAGTTCTGCATCTCTAGTGCGGCTTTGCGCGGGAAGGTCCGGAGGAGCTTCAGCACTTGCTGTTTCCAGGACAGCAGCCGTTTCTTCTGCGTTTCCGTGAAAGCCTAGAATTAGGGGGGTGAAAGGGGTGTGTGTGCTTCTTTCACATTTGCCTTCCATCCATTTGCTCAAATATTTATCAACTGCCTGTGCTGGTCAAAGCTGGGACACAGAGGTGACCTGTGCTCACGGAGCTTACAGTTTAGTTGGGGAGAAGATACACACGCATTCATAAGTGATAAATGCTGTGAGGGAGAAGCACAGGAGGCACAAGAAACCTGATGTTATGAGGGGCTGGTCAAGGCATCCCTGAGATACAGACGTATCAACTGAGATCTGAGGGGCCAGCAGACGGGAGGGGGACTTACTCCCCAGAGGATTATGTACTAAGGCTCTAAGAATGAGTGCTCAGGGGCATCCACTGAACCCAACACTGGGAAGGATGAGGGCTGGAGAGGTGGGCACGTGCCAGTCAGGCAGGGCCCTATTGGTTATATAAGGAATGTTGGTCCTGAGAGTGATGGGGCAGCCTTTCCCTTCTTGGGACCCCTAGAGAAGGCCTCACCTCATGAGTCAGGCACTTTTCGATGAGCTGGAGGTAACTGGTGATGTTCTCCTCGTCTGGTCGGGACACCAGCAGCTGGGTGCACACTTGGGGACATGGGAGAGTGCAGGAGGTTAGCTACCAGCATGCCCTCTGCCATGTTCCAGCTTCCCTGGCCCAGCTGGGTGGCACAGAAGGTGGGTCAGGAAACTCATGCTGGATGAGTACTAGCTATGTGCCAAGCACTGTACCTGGCTTATCACGAGGATATATAAAGTGCCCAGCATAGTGCCTGGCATAAAGCAGATGTGAAGTAAATGATACCTTTTCTCCTTTTTAAGTCTTGCAACAGTCTCATCAATGTAGGCATTTTTAGCCTGAGGCTTAGAGAGGTTGAGTCACTTGTCCCAGGCCACTCAGCTAAAAGAACTTAGACCTGGGACTTCCCTGGTGGTGCAGTAGTTAAGAACCCGCCTGCCAATGCAGGGGACACGGGTTCGAGCCCTGGTCCGGGAAAATCCCACACGCCACGGAGCAACTAAGCCCGTGAGCCACAACTACCGAGCCTGCGCTCTAGAGCCCACGCGCCACAACTACTGGAGCCCGCGCACCTAGAGCCCGTGCTCTGCAACAAGAGAAGCCACTGTAACGAGAAGCCCGCACACTGAAATGGAAGAGTAGCCACCGCTTGCCACAACTAGAGAAAGCCTGTGCGCAGCAATGAAGACCCAATGCAGCCAAAAGTAAATAAATAAATTTATATATATAAAAAAGAAAACAAACTTATTAAAAAAAAAAGAAACAACTTAAACCCAAGTGTAAAGTTGCCTACACTGTGCTGCCTTAGGAAAAGGTGAGCCCATTAAGAGCTTCACCATACCCATCCTGTGGACTTCAGTCCCCTCTGAAAGAACCAACGGATTCGCCTTATCTGTTCACTCCTTACTGTATGCAGTTTCCACTGACACAACGTCCCATCTTCTGCTCAGGCTGGAGACACTTTGAGGGTAAGGGCTGTCTCCCACCATCAGCCTGGATGCACCTGAGGGCAGGGGCCCTGTCATCTCAGTCTTAGCCACTCTCTGTAGTGCTCTAAACCCCAGAGTGCTTTGAAAAGTTTTGCTTCCATCATTTAAACTGGATTTGACCTTTGATGCCTGGGTTCACTTGGCACCCTGCCCCAGAATTTCCTGCTGGGCCCTGGGTGGTCTCACCTTTGCCCATCACCCGTGTAAACTGACTGGGGATGTCTCCATCAGCGACGGGAGCCGGGGCTGGCTCACTGCCATCAGTGGGAGCTGGAGCTGGTGGAGGGGGGTAGCCCTCTGCAGCTGGAGGGTCCTTGGCCTCACTGCCCTTGTCTGTGCCAGGGTGAGCCAGGGGAGGCTCCGCACCTGGCAGCGGCGGCTCCCCCCGGCCCCCGTCCTTGGCAGTAGAGGTGGTGGCGGTGGCGGCAGCCACAGTGGCCTGAAGGACACTGTAGGCCTTGATGGGGGTGATGATGATCTGCTGCAGCTCCTGCAGAGCGTTTCGCAGATTCCCGCCTTCCAGCACATCCTGAGTGGGGAAGACACAGCCTGGGTCACATGCCAACCCCCAGAGCTACGTAGAATGACTATACATGTGGGGTCAAACAGTCCTTGCAGAGAGCTGGTGGGACCCTGGGTTCCAGCACACAGAGAAGGCAGGTAAGGGCACTGCCAGAGCATACACACACACACACATGCACAAACACACACATTTGTACATACACAGTCCCTGTTCCCCCCTCAAGGTAGAGTCCCACGGAGCTTAGAAGGTGGGGCCTCAGGGTCCCACCGAGGATAGAACCAGATTCAGACCCAGAGATCTGGACTAAGACACCGAAGGGGGCAAAAACCAGAAGGTAAGTGGCAGGGAAAGGGAAAAAGGGATGCAAATCAAGGCAGATGTGTAAGGAGAGTGAGCGGATAAGAAACAACCAACTGGAAAGAGAGATCATGCACACAGGGGAGACATTCCGCTCTATCAGAAAGAGCTGCTAGAAATGGAAAAGTGAAATGGAAGAGGGGCTGAGTCAACAAACAGGATTCTGGAGACACAGGCCAGGACAGACAGGGAGGAGAGCCTCTTAGCTTAGCCACAGCAAGTGAACCCTGCGATCCGACCTGCACTTGGTCCTTGGACCCTGGTTCCCTAGGGCTGGGGAGGTCCCGAGGTGGGGGCCACATGGGCAACAAGGCTGACCCAGAGACTTCAGCCACTAGCACCACCGGGTAGCCAGTTGGCCTTGGATGGGGATAGCAGGTCCTCACCTTCTCCAGGGATTTGAGGACACTCTGCCTCTCGCGCAGCTTCTGGATGCTCAGGGCTATCTTGTGGCGGGCACCTTTGGTGACATTCTGCGGTAGGGCAGAAGGGGAGAGGAAGCTGGAAATGGGAGGCTGAGGTACTGAAGGTGCCCCAACAAGGCCCAAAGAGGCAGAGGAGGCTTGGGCTGCAAGGGTAATGTCAAAATGGTACTGCCCCCAACCCCGCCCCGATGGTCCCCTCGGCTTTACCTGAGACTCCAAGTGCTGCTCAGTCAGTGTCATCATCTCCTCATAGCTCATCTGTGAGAAGAGGGCCGCGTACTTGTGCAAGCGGAGGCTCTTAAGCCACGAGGGCACATCTGTGGAAAAGAAGGGAGGGCCTAAGATCAGGAATCTGGCCCTGGTGACAGATGTGGGGAAGGACCAGGCATAAATCATAGGCAGCCTTAAAAGCTGTAGAAAATTGGAAGGAGGTAGGGAGAAGCCAAGGGTCCATAAGCTACCTTCTTCTGTCCAGCCAGACCCTTCCAGGTGGCCTTCCCTGGTCAGAACACCCGATCCTCCTGAGTTGCTGGGTTGGATGTGTACTAGGATGACCTCTGATGTCTTTAAAAGTATTCCTGGAACCTCTATTCCATCAGTTACCTCTGTGTCCTGGCTTCCTTGTCAGACTGGTGTGCCTGAGGGCAGGGGCTTTCCCCCCATCAGACTGGGACCTGTGGGGGTCCCTCTGCCCAGTCTTAAGCCCTAAGGGCAGGGCCTGTCCACTCTCCTCAGACCTGTCCCCTTCTCGGGGATGGAGTGGGGGAGAGGAAGAATTGGGTGGGGAGGGACAGGACAGGTGGGGTGGCAGCTACAAGCTCTCTTCTGTCCTTGTAAGTTCTGCGGAAGCCTCTTGAGGAGGGTCCTAGTGTTACTCTCCCACATTGTACCTTTCATGCCACTGCCGTCCTCCTGAAAAGTGTTCCGGCTGGAGCCCTGCTCCTCCGTCTGCTCGCTGCCAGAGGAGGCCACGCTGCTCTGGGGCGAGAGGGGTGCGTGGTCGGGCGTGTTGAAAGCAGCCCGGGCCCCAAGCTCCTCTGGACTCGGCCACTCACCAGGGGCCTGGGGGCTCGTGGGGATGAGCGACATGGAGCGCTTCAGCGGGCTGGGGTGGATTTGGCAGGGGAGACCTGGCCAGAGGGGGAGAGAGGCAAGAGGTCAGGCTTGGGGATCTGACCACAGGAGACCGTGTCCCCCTGGTCAGTGCCATGGACGGCAGCTCAGCCCTGGAATTCAACAAGAGGAAGGGACCCTGGGGTCTGAGGGGAACCACCTACCAGGTACTGCTGGTTCCCTCACTCTTCCACCCCCCAATCCATCAGCAAGCTCTCAGCCACTTCTCTGAACCGCTCCACTTCCTCTGCTAGCACCCTGGGCCAAGTCACTGGCGTCCCTAGCTGGAATTACTGTCACAACCTCCTCACCGGTTTCTTGCCTTCATCCTTGCCCCCTACAGTCTAATCAACTCACAACAGCCACACTGATCCTTCTTAAAAATGCAAATCTGACCCAGTCAGTCCCCGATTAAATCTTACCTGTAGTTTCCCTTTGCACTGAGAATAAAATTCAAACTCCTCCCCTGACACCTACAAGGCCCTGCAGCATCTGGGCCCTGCTCACCTCTGACTTCTCATGACTCGCCCCTTTGGTTCAAGCCCTTCTAGCCTTTGCCGCACACCCGCCCCAATTTGTTCCTGGAACGGTCAGGCTTGTTCCAGCCTCAGGACTTCTGTGCTTGCTCGCTCTTCTTGTTCTCCTGATCTTAGCAGTTGGCTCCCCCAGGTCTCATCTCAAACAATCACCTCTTCTGAGGCCTTCCCTGAACCCTCAGTCAGCAGTAGCTGTCCCCCACCAACCCCCTATCATATCACTCTGCCTTATCTTTTTTTTTTTTTTGGCGGTACTCGGGCCTCTCACTGTTGTGGCCTCTCCCGTTGCGGAGCACAGGCTCTGGACGCGCAGGCTCCGCGGCATGTAGGATCCTCCCGGACCGGGGCACGAACCCCTGTCCCCTGCATCGGCAGGCGGACTCTCAACCACTGTGCCACCAGGGAAGCCCCGCTGCCTTATCTTTCTTACAGCACCTATCACAGCTTAAAATGACCTTATCTAGTTATTTGTTCACTTGCTTATTAACTGTACGCCCCTCCTACAAGACCTGTGACAGCAGGGCCCTGTCCTGTCTTAAACATCATTGTATCCTCAGTAATTACAATGGGGCCTCGACTAGAGGAGGTTCTTCACAACTACTTGCAAAGTAAGTGAATGAAGTACATAAACTGCTTCCTCAACATCTCTGTTATTGGGCTTCACCACCTCCCAAAGATTTTTCCTATACTGAGCCCAAATCAGGGTGAATCCAGGCCCTCATCCACAGGATGTTTCACATCCTCCATCCATCCCATTCCTGAGGTGAGAAAAAGGATCCAACTTGATTTTTAACCATTCTAAGGACAGGGCAGGTTCCCATGAGCTTCCAGACCTTTACAAGTGCTATTCCCTCCCCCTAGCTCACCGCTCGTCCACCCTTATCTGCCAGCCACTTCAGCCTTCACTCCTGGCTCAAGTGTTCCCTCTTCTGTGACTCCTTCCTCTGTGTTCCCTGGGCCCCTGTGCTACCTCAAGTCCAGCACTTACTGCCCCCTTCACTAGCCTGCCTCACACTGGACTCTGGGCTTCTATAGGATGGCTGCAAGCCTGCCCAATCATTTCTGTACCTCCAGGTCAGGGCAAGATACACAGGAATTTTCAAAGTTTCACTAAGTCCAAAAGGAGGGCACCCACCATCCTAAGGGTGCTAAGGGGGCCTCTGAGCTTGACACAGGAAATCTAGAAGTATCCCAAGTCAAAAAAAGAAAAGGAAACAAAGCCAAAAGCCTCACCCTGGGTAGGTGAGAACATCAAGGCCTGGGGAACTGAAGTCCTTTGCCCCAATTCCCACAAAGAGTTGGGAGGCAGAGACAGAAGAACCCCAGCCTTGTTTCTGATGGAAAGGCTGGGATTCCTGCCAGTGCTACACTGACACCCAGCCTCAGAAGGACAACCAGCCTGGTACAGGTCCCCAAAGCACCTTCCCTCATCTGTGACAGTTATCTATGATCCTAGCCAGGAAGTCACCTGAGGAAGAGGGCAGCGCATTGATCCCACCCACTAAGGCTAGCCTCCTCCCCCTATCTGTGACTTCTGGGGTTCTCTGCAAGGGGCTCCTCCAAGCCTCTGGACTCCTAGAAGATGTCACCCTCTGGGCCCTGGGGGGGCTGGGTAACCCTTAACACAGGCCTTTTTTTTTTGCCTGTCTTGGTGTTCCTGGCTTCCTCCTTCCTCCCTTCTCAACCAAGAAGCGGGAAGGCGAGGCTGAGAGGGCTGGAAATTATCCTCATTGGAACGATTGTGCAGTTCCTGAGGAGCCCTTTTTGGACCCACACTGGGGTGGAGGCTGGCCACAGCATGAGAACCATAAAAACAGGAATGCCGGCCAGACATCCAGGGCCTCACACTCTCCAAGAAGCCCTGGTCTGTCCTTGGCAGCACCCCAAACCCACCCTGCCTGCCCTTACAGGCCAATCCTTGCTCCCCACTCAAAAATAGTTTAATGGCTTCCTGTTTCCTGAAACTGCTTGAAATTGAAATTGAAAAGCTTCATCCTAGCCTTCAAGGCCCCCTCTGAATGTGGCCCTAACATACTGAGATCTGAGAGTCAAGACAGACCTGCGTTCAAATTCTGGCTCTGCCATCTATTAACTTCATGATCCTGAGCAAGTCACTTCATCTTCCCCCTCTGTCTCCACTTCCATGTGAAGTCTCTGGCACAGGGTAAACATGAATATTTGCTACTGCTATTACTCATTTAAATCCTCACACTTCTCCATCCTAGCCAGACCTGTCTGCATACTGTCCCCTCCAATCTGACACCCCTATACCTTCAATTCATGCTGTGCCCTGTACCTGGAATGCCCAATTCCTCTTCTGGTTCAAATCCCCTATTCAACATTGTTCCAGCTTGGTCCTCTAAAGCTGCTGTCCCCATCGTGGGGAGGAAGGACTGTATGGGCACCCTGCATGGGTGACCCCTCCCCTTGATGAGCATCTTCGGGAGGGTCACTTTTAGGTGGGGGCAGTGTAGCACAGGAACAAAGAATATAAGCTGAGGAGCCAGACTGCCTCGATTGAAATTCTGGCTACATCACCTTGGGCAAGTGACTCCTCTGTGCCTCAGCCAATGAATTTATAAGTATAAACTTCTCAGAACAGCTCTTGGCAAAGACTAAACACTGAATATATTTTAGCTAGAATTACGATTATTAATATACCCTCCCAACATGGACCCAGAAACTGTCATGCTCTGAGACTAGAAAACAAGGTCCAAGACACCTTGGGTTGCTAGAGTTCCCGGAAGTACCCTTCTACCCCTCTATCTTCCCTGATTCTTGCCAGCATCTTGGAAGGAGGCAGGTGACCAGGATATCCATATTCAGCTGGGGAAGAAAGAGGCTCAGGGGTAACTGATATGTAACAGGTGCCACACAGCTGGGCAATGAAGACCCAGGGTTCACCCCACCCACTGGCACAGGTAACATTTCACTGCCACCCTCTCCTGGCCTGCTTTACCCAGTGCCTGCAAAAAGGGGCCGGCCACCTTGAGGTTAAATTTGGAAACTTCTTGCTTTGAGTCAGGTCCTGTCACCTCATCAATCCTTGGAAACGCCATTCTCCCTTATACTGTTCAACTAATATTTCAAAAACTCACTGGAATACCAGCTCCTCCCGCTGACCCCAGCCTCTGCGGGTGCTTGCTAAGAAGCCACTTAGTTGAAGGATGGCACAGTGGTCAGATGCAAGCTCTGGTATCAGACTGCCTGGGTCTAAACCCTGGCCAGTTCCACCACTTGTTCTGTGACCTTGAATACAAGACTTCGTCTCTTTGAGTCTCAGTGCCTTCATCTGCAGAATGGGGCTAATGATATTGTTGTGATGAGGATTAAACGAGATCATGCCTGAAAAGTGCCTATAAAAAAGTACCTAGCACAGTCAATGCTCAACAATGTTACCTACTATTACTAATGCCTTGCAGCATGAGTTACACCTAATATGAACAGGCTTACAAACATACATTTCTCAGAAATGAGTCTGTAGGCTGGAGCCAGATACAAAAATCCAGAATGTCTGGGCTGGAAGGGACCTCAAATTATGATGGTCTATAACTGAAGTCAGGCAGTTATCACACATGCCCGAAGTGGGATGGTAGGGGCAGAGGCCGACTGGGACACATGTGCAGGGTCAGAAGGTGGTGACCAATATTCAACTCCATCTTACGGTTGCCACCAGGAATACAGGCCTTGAGTTGCCAGATCTTTTGACTTTTCAAGAGAAGCTGAAAATTCAGATTTTTAGGAGAAAATTCCCAATTCCTTACATCATCAAATTTATTTAAAAACATAACAAAACAAAAACCGAAGTTTTGTTGAGTTTGAGCTCAATAAAACATGTCTGCAGGTCAGAAATGGCTCTGGGAATGCCAGTTCACAACCTCTGCACTGTCTCATAAAGCTGAGGCCCAGAGAGGTTATGTGACTTGCCCAGGGACACAGCGCGAGTGAAGAGAGAGCCCGGTCCGACCCTTTTCAAGTAGGCATGGCCTCCCGGACTCCCACCTCCTCACCTGCGTTTGCGTTGCTCCCAATACTGTTGATGGCTGGCGGCACTGAGCTGGGTGGGTGGAAGGGCACGTGTCCATTTTCCCGGGGTGGCTTGTCCTGCCAGCCTGGTCCTGCCTCCCCAGGGCCCAGCTCTGCAGGGCCACCCCACTCATCCGAGCCCTGGCGTGAGTGGTAGGTGGGCTCAGGCCGGGTGCGGAAGCCGCTAGCTAGCCGCTCTTCCAAGTGACTCAGCCAGAGGGCCAGCGCATTGCGGTCCTCCAGAGTGGTGGCCGGGTGGATGAGGGCATAGGAGAGCAGCTGGCGGCTCTCCTCGATGAAGGCATTGCTCTCAATCGAGTAGGCCAGCACTTTCTGCAGCAGCCTCATGTACTCCGACTTGGCCTCTGTGTTGCCTGGCTGAAGCAGGGGTAGGTGGGACAGCAGGAGGGACACCACCTTCTCTTTGGACTCCTGCTGCCACTGGCTGACGATGGCTGCAGAGGGGACAAGAGGGAATGTCAGGGGAGCCAGGGTGGGGGACTCCCATAAAACCAGGAGAGGTGCCTATAGCCTGCTCCCTCAGCTCCAATCTCATTTCCCTTCTCCTTTCATGACTCCGACCTTGTCCCTCATACAGGTGATATCTAACACACTCAGCCTGCTTCCAGAGTAATTTTTTTTCTGGTTCCATCACTCCCACTCTCAGAAACCTGCTTTGACTCCTAATAAGCCAAACTTGCTACTTTGGAATCTGAGCCCCTCCTGCTGCCCCCAGGCCTGCTCTTCTTGCTGTATCCCGACTCTTTATCTTCATGGCCTGTACCTGCTTTCCCCTGACTATCAAAACACCCTCTTTCCTGACTTGGAGGACAATGGAATACAGTGGTTAAAAGCTTGGGCTCAGGAATTCCCTAGCAGTCCAGTGGTTAGGACTCCACACCTCCACTGCAGGGGGCACAGGTTCAATCCCTGGTCTGGAAACTAAGATCTCACATGCCATATGGCTTGGCCAAACAAAACAAAACAAAACAAAACAAAAAAACCTTGGGCTCTGGAATCAGATGGTCTGGACTCCCCAACTCACTAGCTGGACCTCTGTCACTTGAACCTCACAGAGCACTGATTTCCTCACCTGAAAAATTCTGAAGATAATTACAGTACCCAATTCACAGTGTTGCTCTGAGATTCAAGAAGCTAAGAAAGAATGGAAAGTGGCCTGGCATATAGAACATAGTTAATAAATGCTTACTGTTGCTTTTTAAACTGGACTCAGCCTCTAGATTCTCCCCTTCCAATTCATCCCATACACCCAGATGGAGTGATCTTCCTAAAGCACACCAGGATATCATGTTCCTGACCAGGAGCTTATAATGGCAACCAGCACCAATGGACTCAAGCTCAAGAGCTCCTAGCCCAACATCACCTTCATTTGCAGGGCACTCCCCCACCTCCTATTCCTCCAGATAAAAACTTGGTTTAGGATATCCCCATCCTCCCTGGGGCTCTCTCCATGCCATATTCATCCAAGCTTCCATACTCAGGCTGAGATTCAACGCTTTAGCCTGCAACAGTCTCCTTCCTCCTATCCAAATTCTACTTCTTTTAGGGATTGCCTACACCTGCCCTTCTCCAGGAAGCCTTCTGTGGCTACTCCATGCCCTGGTGATCTGGTGATGTCTCCTTCCCATCCCATCGTCTGAGGGCCTGTCTGTCCTGTGAAGATGAGTGAGGCTTCCTCTCTCTACCCAGAAGTGAGCACCCCAAGAATAAGGCCCCAAGCTAGCCACATAAAGGAGGCCTCGGTACTCCCTGGTGGTCCAGTGGGTAAAACTCCACGCTCCCAATGCAGGGGGCCCGGGTTCGATCCCTGGTCGGGGAACTAGATCCCACATGCATGCCGCAACTAAGGGCCTGGATGCTGCAACTAAAGGTTCCTCATGCCGCAACTAAGACCCGACACAGCATGAATGAATGAATGAATAAATAAATAAATATTTAAAAAAAAAAGGAGGTCTCAGGAAGGAACTGTTACAGGACTGACTGTCCTCCTTGAAAACCTTGTTACCACTTCCATGACTAGCTCAATGGAGTGGAGGATGGCAGGTAATGCTGATGGGGCAAGGGAAAGGGACAAAGTATACCAATACTTGAGAAAAGAGACAATGATCAAAGACTGGGACCAACTCTGCCCTCACTCTTGGGCAACTGAGCTCATATCTATAGCCACGGTAATGATTTTCAAACACCTAACAAGGAAGTTCTGAGAGTTGAGTTACTGGGATATTGGTGAGGTCTTGGAAAGGGACAAAGGAGCTGGTTCTAACCAAACAGAGCTAGGACCCCAGAGGGGCGGGTGATGAAAAAGAACAGGCAGTGATGTGGCTTATGTCCCTCCTCTCCTACTTACTGATGTAAATGTGATCACCTCACTGAGCTCTACTTTCTCTGTCCATAAAGTGGGGCTCACAATCATTCCTACCTGGCATGGTTGCTATGAATTGAGACCAAAGCACAAAGGAAGGCACAAAGTAAGTCCTCAGTAAACATCAGCTGTCATTTCTAACACCATGGTTATTATAACTTACAGGGGCTCCCTCCTTTTGAATACCCACAGAGATTCTCAAGGCATAAGCCAACTGCCGGACCAGGAAACAGAGAGGCTGGGAATGGGCATGTATAGAAGGAGGGCCTCAGAATTCTAGCCATCTGGATTTCAAGTGAGCCCTGATCTGGATCCCTCTGCCTCTGATGGTGTCTCAACCCAATTTCCTTAAGGCTTAATATTCCAAGGACCTCTGGTCTCCTTTGGCCACACTACAGACCAGACACCTGGCCACTGGAAGCCTTGCATAAAAACCTGAGAAATACTTTTTTCACACATGTCTTTCCCTTAATGACCTGTCTGGAAATCTATGGCTTGGGAATTCACATAACTAATTCTTACATTTGTAGCTCTAAGAAAATGAAACACATCCACCTCTCAACTCCTGGCCATATAAGTGCACATTTTCTTGCCTGCGCCTCTCTGACCCAAGCTTCCTAGAGAACCCCTGTTAAAGTGTTCAAGGGTTCATCCATTTATTCAGAGTCATGTTATGCCCACAGTACTGGCCAAAACAGAACGAAGAGTAATACTACACAATAATAGTAATAATGGATATTTACTGACCATTTATTCTGAGCCAGACACATGCTAAGAACATGACTGTCTTTCATCCTCACCTCAACTCTTGTTTTAGCACCCCCATCTTGTAGATGAGAAAATACATTTGGGAAGGTGATGTCCAAGGTGACAGTGCCAAGATCTGAACCCAGGTCCCTCTGCCTCGAAAACTGGGAGGAACTTTTACCCACAACCCTCTACTATCTCTCCAATGCTGCCTATCTTCTTCTTCCCCCTGTCCCTGGCTTTCAAGATCCCTTTCAGGACCTGCCACACAAGGCTAGGAAACCTCATCCCCTCCATCCATCTTCTGAACTAGCTCCCCATGACCATGAAGCTATCTCTCAGGTCAGCTCCATATCTAAAGATCTTTCCAAGGTGGGATAAGCCTTCCTGACTTCAGGGAGTCTTCATCTTTTGAGCTCTCCCACCTCCATCTGGCACTGGATCACATGGGAAGGACCTCCCTGGTACTCCATTTTCCTGACTTAGTCCCTGAGTTTTTAGTTTTTGATGAGAAGGAAGAAGAAATATAGTGACTGAAGATTAGGGACAGAAAGTTAAGGACTTGCATCCCAGGTGTGGTACAGTTGCCTGGGCAATATGCCTCCTCCTCTGTAAAAGAGGGATTACAGGGCTGTTGAGAGGATTTAGGGAGACAATGAATATAAAGCACCTGACAGAGTCTGCCCATAGTAAGCACTCAGTATGTGACTCAATGATTGGTGTTTTTCTCCCTTCTCCTCCAGCAGAGTTGGCCTACCCCTTTAGCCCTACCCTGATGCTCTCAATCGCTGTTGTTCAGGCCTTGCAGGGTAGCCAGAGGCATCTGGGACAGAGAGAAGCCTTGTCTAGTCCCTCCCCCACCCCAGAGTACTGCCAGGGCTAAGGGACACAGCTTCTCCTCTGGTACTGCCAGGGGACATGACAGAAGAGCCCCAAGGGTTGGGCTCAATGAAGGACCTTGTTCTACTGCAGTGAAAGGGGAGAGTGGTTTTGGAAGAATGGAGGCTGACCCTAGGGAAATGTGTGTTCATGTGTCTGCACAGTGGTGAACTGGGAAGGGTGGGCCTCCCATGACTGGAAAGCATCAGAGAGAACTGGAACTGGTCCAAGGAATCTGCACAGCCTCAGGCCCCTTGGGGTGAGCCCAGCAGGGGCTGCAGATGATAGGTAGGGATGGAACTTCTAGTTTCCTGCCCAGGGCAGAAAAGTCTGGCCCAGAGTTGAGGCACAGCAGAGGCCCAATGAATACCTGCACAGCTGAACCCTGATGGTCCCCTGGAAGGTAGTGGTGTCTGTGTGTGTATAATGTGCCCTGTCTAGGATCCCTTGACCTCAGGTCTCTCTGTCTCATGTCCTAGCAGAGTATACTGAGTAAAGAGTACAAGTTCAACTGGCAAACTTGCCTGGATTCGAAATCTAGCTCTGCCTCTAAGACTAGGTCAACATAACTGTGGGCCAGTCCTTTAAACCTCTCTGAGCCTTGGTTTCCTCTTCTGTACAATGGGGGTAGTTAAAAGCCCCTACATCACAGGGTTATTGTAAAGATTCAATGAGACAATCGTGCAAAGCACCTGATCTGTGTTAAGTGCTCCATGCATTTCAACTATTATTGTCATTGCTGATGGTTGAAGATCTAAAGCCTACCTATTTCGGGGCTGGAGGGAGCAATTCACACAGGAGGGCACATCTGGTCTCCCCCTTCAGATTCCCCACAGAGGTGGGGAATTTCATGCAGTTATTTACCAAAAACAGACATGTCTCTGGTTCCTCTGAGCTAGAGGCACAACAAGCAATGATGAAATTCTGGAGGTGGGCGGATGGGGGAGGGCACTGGGGAATGCTGTGATGTCAATGACTGCTGTTCACCAAGCTGCAAACCTGGACTCCAGAAAGGATGAGGGAGACTGCATATGAGTGCTCTCCTTGGCCAGGTGACCAGAGCTAAGTAGGTCATGACCCTGGTTGCTGGCAAATCACAGGAGCCAAATATATCTTGGAGACTGCCATAAGAGCAAATCCATTTTTACATGCTGGGCTGTTGCAACAATCGTGGCAGCCTGAGGCACCAGCCAGAGGGGATGCGTTTTGGCTCCAAACATGCCCCTCTATGCTTCATCCCATCTCACACAAACATAGGGGAGGGCAAGGGGGTTCACATTTTTGTTTGATGAACTGTGTTAGTAGAGCTTGAAAGGGGAGGGTGGAGGCATTAGAGTTGAGCTTGGGTGACTCACTCACCCACAGCCCCTTCTTGACCTCGGTTTCCCCACCCAGATTCGATGAGCCAGAGAGGGCAGGGCTTAAACCTGCTGGATAGGGGGACTCTGACTCAGAGGACAGGCGGAGGCAAGAAATGCAGGAAATGTGGCCCAGGAAGCTATAGGACCAGGGAGGGAAGGAGATTTCAGCTTCCCCAGCCCCACCCTTCTGGTCCAAGTCAGCATGGGAAGTGGGGTGGGTTGCAGGATTACTGTAATAGCTCCAAGCAGGCAGAGAAGACAGCACTGAGAGAAGGAACAGGGATAATGACAAGGGGAAACCTGGGGCTTCTCCTTCCCTGTTCCAGAGACCCTTGGGTGTTCCTTTTCTGTTCCCAGGTTTTATCTCAGACTCTGCTTCCATGAAACCAATGCTGGCTGCCCGGGCTGGGGGACTTCCCTACACCCTCCTAGCTGCTTGAGATGAAGGGACACAGCCCAGACCAGAGCCTCTTCCATGCCCCTCTTCTCTCCACTCCCAGTAGGTCATGTGACAGTACCTTCACCATCTTCCTGGGCCCACCCAGAATCAAGTGTCAGCATCAAAACTAGTAGTTCTCCACTGGATGCACACAAGGGCCAAGTAGGGAGCTTAAAAAACACCAAAGTCTCTGGAGATAGGACCGAGGCCTCAGGTTCTTTTTATAAAGTGACTCTGACATGAAGCCAGCATTGGAATCCACTCACCGAGATTGAGCTCTCTGCATTCCCTGGCCCTTTCTGAGAAGGAGATGGGTGGGTAGGCAGCTCTGACCCAAACCTGAACCCAGGGTCTCCCTGGGAGAACTGAAGGAAGTAGCAGGATTGGATGGGTGGGACATGGAGTATAAACCCAGAAAAAGGCAGAGGATCTGCCTCACTGTTCGGCCCTCCTGGCCTGATGGGATCTGAAAAGCTGAAGAAGAGCTTCAGACCCTGTTATAGGCAACCCTTATCCAGAATTGGTAGACCAACTGAACTGAAGATTTGGTTTGTGGGGTAAGTGTGCATCTTGGTGGGAAGGAGGGACAGGTTTGCTGAGGGGCCCACCCCATAAAATACTAAGGGCTACTGATGTACTTGGAGAGTATCTAGAACAATCCCCGTACTGTCTAGTGAATCCTCAGGCCCAAGAGGGATGGGGCTGGCCCACGTCACAAAAGGTGTTAGTGGCAGAGCTTGATCTAGAACTCCTGGGTGTCCTGATTCCTATTCTCATGTCCCATGACAAATGAATCATCAGTAAAGCATCATCTCTCAAACTGCCTGGTCAGCAAGAGAACTTGGGTACCCACTACCAGGCCTATCCTCTCAGGACTCTGATTGAGTAGGTCTGGGTTAGGGGCCCAGAAATCTGGATTTTAGGTCACATTCTCCCCCATCAGGTGATTCTGATGATGCAAATTTGGGAAACACAGTGGGATGGGAAAGCCGTAATGAACAGAGGATGCAGAGCTCCTCCAAGCCCTCCAAAAGGATGCAGGCCTCCAAGCCCAGGAAGCAGCTCCTTCCTTCACAAATAAGGCAGGGCAGCTGCTCTACCTGAGGTTGGGAGGGAGACAGGAGACACAGTCTTGGAGTCCCCATGTCTATTAGGAAGAGGCCTTCAAGGCCCCACAGGATTTACCTCTGTGATCACTTCTCTCTCCAGTCATGCTCTGCTCTAATCCTGGCAGGCTTCCTGCTGACTCTGGAACACACCATGGCCCTCCCTCTCTTCCCTCATTTTAAGTTTTCCCTAACTCTCCATCCACCTAAGTACCAACTTGTTTTCCTCTCACCACCTGACATGGGGCTATGGTTAAAGACCTTGATTCATATATTCATTCACTAGTCAACTCATTCCACAGCAGTTCTCAAGGACAGGCATTAACCACAATATCTTAATGTAAACGGTCTGAGATGGGTCTCAGGCATAAAGTATACCATGGTATAAAGTGTACCATGTCTTTCAAGGGCAATGTGGTAACAACAAATATTTTAAACGTACATAACTTCAAACTAGCAGTCCCACAGAATTCTAGAAATTTATCCTAGAGATGCTTAAAGGGTACTCATTACAGCACTGCTTATAAGAGTAAGACAAAACATACCATGCAGTAGAGCCTACTGATCAAGAGGAAGAAATTTAAAGTCAAATTCCAGCTCCACCTCTGACCAGTTGTACAACCCAGGGCAAGCCACTAATCTCTGCAGACCTCAGTCTTGTTTGTAAATGGGGGAGTTAAAAGACCTTCCTTACAGAGCTGTTGTGAGGGTTACGAGTAATAAAGGTAGTAAAGCACTGCCTGATACACAGGTCAGGCTCTGTTACCTTACTATTCTTACAATCAAGCAGCCATTAACAACGAGGTATACACGTATGTGCTGAATAAGGAATGATCTTCAAGTAATACTGTTAAGTGAAAAAAGCAAATTGGTTAATATGTGCAATGTTCTTTGTGCTAAAACAATCAAAACAATGAAAAAGCTGGAGGGAGAACTTGTATGTGCTCATACATGCACAGAATATCTCATAAAACATACACAAATTGGGAACGTGGAAGTCTGGAAGGGGACCTCACTTTTTACCTTTCATATGGTTTGATTTTACCATAAATTTTGAAAACAAAAGCAAAAACTAAAAATGCTCTAATAAATAAACAGCAGTAAGCACGGGTGTGATTCTGATATACAGTCAGGATTGGCACCCAGTGCTCACCCAACTCCCTGCTCAGGATGGGGTGGTGGGGGTGTGTGACCAAGCTTCTTAAGACACTGGCCTGCCCCAAAGGAGCCCCCACTCTAGGGGCAGAGCCATACCACAACCCCAGAATGCTTGCCCTGGTGCTAGAGCAGAGGGGAACCCTCCCTGGCGGGGAGGATGGGAGGGCTGTGAAATAGCTGAGGTCTGGGCTTGCTGGAGCCAAGCTGGGTTCCTGCTGCCCACTGTCTGCGAGACAGGGACTTAAGCTGATGATTCCTGGCCTGAGGAACTGTCTTCCCCTACAGCCATGGTGCTTCTGTGAATTGTACATAAAAACTCAGAAATATGAAGGTGACTGCTGCTAAGACGGGTAGGCCTGAGAAGAGGAAGGAAGCAGCTCTGGGGGTCCCCAAATCCCAATCCTAGCAGCCCATGCTGATTTCCTCACCTATAAAATGGAGACAACAACATTACCTATCTCATGAGGTTGCTGTGTGGACTAAATGAGTTACTGACAATAAAAATAACAGTTAACATTTATTGAGTGTTTAGTACATGCCAGGCACTGTTCTCAGAGGGGTCGTAACTAACCTAGTAGCACAGTTATCATCTTGATTTTAAAGAAGAGGAAACCAAGGCTCAGATAGGTGAAGTTACTTGATTATACAGCAAGTGACACAACTGGGATTTAAACCTCGACAGTCTGACTCTAGAGCCACCAAAGAACAGTTTTCAAAGTTACTATACAAGTAAAACCAGTACTTGGCTTGTTGTAGGGACTCAATGTGAACTGTTATCCTGAGGAAGAACATGGGAAAGTTTGGACACATGCTACATGGGGTCCTGGGGTCCTCTCCCCAGCTAGCTTTCAGGTGCACATACTCCCCCCTTCTTTGGCCTCCATCACTCCCACCCATCACCTAGGTCAACACCTCTCCATCCAGCCTTGTGGAGGCCCAGAAGGCCAGAATGGCTTCAGCAGTGCCCCTTGAGATGGTTCTCTGGACTAACTCCTAGCTAGACCTGGGGCCTGAGGGAGAGGTTCTAGCAAAGCCTAGCTCACCCATCCCAATGTCAACTTCGTGGGACCAAGAGCACGTCTCTACTGAGTGTTCAGGAAACTGATACGGACTATATCTAAATTCAAAACTCTCTTGAAGCTGTTTATGCCTTAGGTGCAACCTACCTTTGAGGGGGTAAAGAACAGTATAAGATGACATGTGAATTTTGGAAGAGTTCTAAAATTTCCTCCTAGCTCTGACGTCCCGTAGCTTGAGAAATGAACTAATGCTCACCTTCCGTCCCCCTTTCATAGGTAATGACTTTAGTCTGTTCCTTTTAGCCACCCAGACCAGCCACCCTACATGATCCTTCCTCTGTTATGGGTAGTTTCTAGTTTGCACTGCACTCCCCCAGGAGCCCCCCATTCCATGTCTGAGGATTTCTGGCAACTAAGCCCCAGAAGAGCCATGATGATGACCTGGGAGGTCAGGGATTTCTCACCTACCAACAAGCCTAGAACCCACATTTCTTAGTGCCATTGCTGGGTAGGCCTCCTCAGACACCTGATATCTGTTCCCGTTCCAGGTCTCCCTCCTGCTGTGCACCCATCGCTGGAGACTCACCAGCACTGTTGGCCTCCGACTCCAGCAGGTGAATGTCATTGCAGTCCGCCAGTGAATGCTCCAGGCAGAGCTGTAGGAAGCGGGCCTGGGTGCGGGTGACCCGCTTCAGAAGTGACAGCAGGGCCACTGTCTGTTCACACTCATTCCAGCCCTTGAACCAGCCAGCGAGGATGCCCACCTGGTCTCGGAACATCATGGTGCCAGGCCTGGGGCCAGGGTGGGGGGGACGGCGGTGGCAAGGGCCAGCGCCGTCACATGGTCTCGGCTGCGGGCTCCTGTTACCTCTCCCCTGAGGGCCAGGGCTTGAGGATGTTCCCTGGCGTGGTGGCAATGGGTGGTGCAGGGAGGAGGACACCTGCTCACATCGGGGGAGGTCTTGGTCTAGCCACTCCTCTCCAGGCTCCTGGAAAAGGAAGCAAGGTCGTCAGAGAGAATGAAGGGGCTGGAACTGGCCTGGTGAGTGTGGGCTGAAGGGGTAAGGAGGTCTCATGCCTTCCTCTTTCAAGGTACCTACCCTGCTGAGCTCCTGGGAGAAAGATGAAGCTAACCAGATACTAAACCAACTCTCCCTCCAATCTCCAGATCCAGAGAAAAGGCTTGATTGGGACTCAGAGACCCAGACAAAGGAGAAGATGCTGCCCCTCAGGTCTGGCTGTCACAGGGCCAAAGGAAGTGGATTTAAAGCAGAGAGTAAGTTGGCAAGATATTCTAGATGGGAAATAGGAGACAATGCACACTGTGGCAAAATATCTGAATTAATGGAGACCTGGCCCCAGGTGACATGACTAAGCAGACATGTGATGCTGAGCACATGCCCTTTCCTTGCTGGTCTCTGGTCACCTCCTTCAGGGGGCTGGGCAGAGTGACTGCTCGCCTGCTAAAAGGATCCTATGGACTCTTTGTATTATTTCAAGCTAAGACCCACAAGGCTAGGATATAGGTGGGTGGTGACCCTGGTGGAGATCTCAGGTATGTGGATAGCTAACTGATCAGTAACTGGGTGCCTAAGCGTAGGGGCAGAGGTCCTTTTCAAAGATCTCCAACATGCTGGGGGGAATCTCATCTGTTCCAACCCAGCTCTCCTACTCTGATCTCTAAGATCCCACCTATCCCTGTTCTGAAGTGAATCTCTCCCTTCTTCTTCATTCCCTTGAAGGTTACTCCTGACCCAGGTCCTCTGGGTTGGGATGTCCCCTTGGCTCCCAGACATGGCAGCTTGTCACTCAGACTCCTAAGAGCCAAGAGGATACCAACCTGAGAAGGCGACACATCAGATGTTAAAAACTCCCAAGCAAGAAAGTGTCCAAATTCCTTTTGCAGGCAGGAACTACACAGGAGCTGTGTCAACTGGGCAGACAACAGGCCTATTCTTCAGTTGACTGGTTTCTGGACACTACTCTTAAGGCTTTTTCTAAGTGTCTCCTGCTCCAGGTCTCCACTCACATTTCCCCTCTGCCTCTCTTGCAACCAGTGCTCTTGGCTCCATCCCCAAACCATTTGGCTCCATCTCCCTCTGGCTGCCAAGAGGACTGAGAACTCCATACAAAGACCCATTGAACCTGCTGGGCTAGGTTTTAGGGAGCTATTGCCATCTCCCTGAATGTCTACGCTCCTGCTGAGGAGGGCTGTGAGGTACAACTGACAATGGCTGTGACTCACCTCAATAGATCCTCAGTGGGACAGTTGAACAGAGCAAACTGGTCTGGCTGTCAATCCCTTTGGATATAAGAAACAAGAGAAAGTGTGTGAGGGGGGGGAATGAAACCTTGCTCCCCCAGCTAAACAAGCCTCCCAGAAATCTTTTCAAAAGACATATCAAATGTTGCCTCCCTGGCTTAAAATCCTCCAATGACTTCCTACCGTATTTAAATAAAATGCCTACAGGGCTCCCTGCAAGACTCTGGTGGCCCCTCCACCCTCCCTGTGTACCAAGCTCTTGTTCACTTGGACACATCCATGGCTTCCCCCAGACCTATGCATGGCTGGCTTCTACTCGTCACTCAGGTCTCAGCTCAATGTCATTTCCTCAGAGAGATCTTCCCTGACCATCCAATCTAAGGAGTTTCTCTCTGTCACTCTATTAATGCTATTTCATTTATTCTATATAATTTGGCACCCTCAGATATCATCATATTTTTGTTTGTTGTTTCTCTCCTCCCAACAAATGCAAGCTATATAGTTGCGCAGTGCCCAGGACAGTGACTAGGACTTAGAAGGTGCTCAATATATATTTATTGAATGAATAAATGAAAGTGAGCATGGAAGCCACACTTGGGACTTCTACAGCCCCTGGGGAGAAGGTGATAGAAGGAATGGCCCAAAGGATGGTAAAGGGATTTGGAAACCTTGCCCTAAGAGAAAAATTTGAAGGCACTGGGGAAATTTCCCCTGGGGAAAAGAAGACTCAGGAAGAATGGCATAACTGACTTCAAATACCTGAAGGGGTAGCACACAGAAGAAGAATTAGATTTGTTTATTTACTCCAGAGGAGAAAAAGGGTAGATGGCTCTAAGTGAGAGGCACTTAGATATGGGAAATGTTGAAACTCAAGAAAATTCAGTTCTAGTCTTGCCCCAGCCACTCTGTCACTTTAATCTTTGAGCTAGTCTGCTTCCCTTCTCTAGAATGTGTGAGATAAGGAGCGAGACTGACATTTGTCAGACATGACAAATGTGTTTTACCTCACAGGCTAACTCCAATCGATTGGTAGTGGCTGCCCGGAACACTGCAGTGAGAAGGGTCCTGAAGAAATGAAGCAATGGCAATATCCATCACTGGAGAATGACTAATAAATTGGAGCACACCTCATATAAGGGGATGTTAGATAGTAATTAAAAATATGCTTGATCTTGATAGCAGCATACAAACAATATATTTAGATCTAAGTACAGTGTTTGATCTTTAACTACGAAGATGGAGGGATGTCCATAAATACATAGTAATATGTACAATCATGCCATTTTTGTAAAATGAAAAAAAAAGAGCCATATACAAAAGCCCTTATATATCTCATATGTCAATGTCTATGTATGTATGTAGAAAAATGTGCATGCTGTTCATATTGGTTACCTTAAGAGAAGGAGGAATTATTAACACTCTCTTTATATAACTTTGTACTATTTCACTAGTTGCAAATGAACATACATTACTTTTGTAATTTTTAAAGATAAATTTAATTAAAAAAAATTAAGGCTGCATTTTACTTTCTGGCTCAGTGAGAAAGAGTAATGTGATTGATTATCAATGTTTGCCCTGGATACGGGATGGATGAGTGGTAGCTCATGTGCCTGAAAAAAATCAGTTTCCCTTCCCAGCTCCAGCATTTTGTGGCTTTCAGTCCCAAGGAGACAGCAGCTGCCTCAACATAAGGAAGAATTTTAAAATAATGTATCTGTCCAAGAATGGAACTGGCTGCCATATGAGGAGGTAATAAGCTCCCTGGCTGCTGGAAGTGGTCAAGCAGAGGCTGGATGAATATCCCTTGGGAGTGGGAGGGATTCCTTCACTGGGTGGCAACTCATAAGATAGAAGGACATGTTACTATTTCAGAGGGAACAACTGTGATGGGAGGTTTGCTATGCCAACAGCGTTTACGGCAAAAAGATGACCAAATCCACAAACAGACCAAAGTTGTGCACACTCTTTCCTATAAACACTTTTACTGGGTTGTTACTTTTCCCAAGCAACAGCACTCTGCCCCCCAACAGCACTGTGCCCCCAAATAAACTGCTGACTGAACATTAATCTAGTTTCTTCCCCTGAGCCAAATGCTAGAAGCAAAGCCTTGGGACACAGCAGGATCTCAAACATGATGCTTACAAGGCCAGGTTTTGAATGGAGCAGGCTGGTGAGGACTACGGTGAGCTGGAAAGCACACACCCTGTCTAAAGGGAGAAGTTACTATTTAGCTCTAATCAACTGCTGCCATGTAGGAATTTGGGTCCAGTATTGTTAGATCTTAGATTATTATATACTTTTTTTAAAGAGGAGCCAGAAATCTGGATTTAAAAATAAAATCCCCCTATTTTTAAATGTTGGAAAATAATTCATATTAAAAGAGCAACAATGAACCACTATACAGAACAAACAAAGCCTGGGGCCTGCAGTCCTTAGACCAGATAGACACAAACTGTGATAAGACCAAAAGTCCGATAACTATCCCTCTCGAGGGCCTAGAGAAGGTCCTACACGTTTAAGCCACCCCACTGCTCAGGAAACATGATTGGCAGAGAGGATCTAGTGCCCAAGTATGGCTTGGACAGTCCTCAGGAAACACTGGGGCTTTAGGTAACAAACAGTCATGTTTAAGAATAAACTATTAGGGGAGGGACAAATTAGGAGTTTGGGATTAGCAGATACGAACTACTATATACAAAACAGATAAAACAACAAGGTCCTACTGTATAGCACAGGGAACTATATTATCTTGTAATAAACCCTAATGGAAAAGAATATGAAAAAGAATACACACACACACACACACTTAACTGATTCACTTTGCTGTACACCAGAAATTAACACAACATTGTAAATCAACTATACTTCAATAAAAATCATCCCTAAAGGAAGTGTTCCTATGTTTTGGACAGGAGAATGCTGGGTGTTTGGTCTGGATGGTTACTGGAGAGGAGAACTGCATGGCTTTCTTCCATCAAAAAGCCAGAGGCCCCCAGCTACCTCCTCTCCTGCGTGCTTGGCAACAGTGAGAAAGGAAGACCTGGCTTGGTGAGACTGGCCAGGGAAGAGGCATCAGCCCTGACTATTTGAAGACATCTTACTGTGGTAGCAAATTACTATGATACATTCTGGTGGATTTGTCTGCCAAACATCCATGCCCATCTTCTGGTACCAGGCCCCTAAATTCCCTTTGGAGAATTAACTGTCTTTCTTGGATCTAGGAGCATACATGGAGTAAAGCCTGGCCAAGGAAAGGCCTCCCTGGACTTTTGCTGGAAATATCGGGGAAAATAAGTTCTTGGTTAGGGTTGCTCAGATTATACAACATCTCCTGATATTCCTGGTTGCCACTTCTGCTACCTCACAGTGAGGGCCTACCTCAGAATGAAGCCAATACAGATGAAAGCAGAGTCAAAAGAGGGGAGAAAAAGAGAGACCTGTTCACATCATTTGAAGACCTGTCTCCAGTTAGCCTGAAGCCCCCCATCCCACCTCCCCATCCCAGACTTTTCAGTTACATGGTCCAATAAATTCCTTTTGTGTTGAGGTCAGTTTGAGCTGGGTTTCTACCACTTAAAGTTTCAACTTTAAGCCTTGACTGCTCCCATACAAGAGAATTCACCACTGCTCTAGTCTCCATCCTTATGTGACCAAAAATGACTCCCTGCCTTTGAGAAAAGACACTAGAGGGGAACCCCTATGGTAAAGTCTTTCAAATAGTCCAACAATATGGCTGCCATACTTGGTCTCTAAGAGACCAAGTAACCTTCTTGAGAAGCATCTTCTAACCCTGGAGGGTGGGAAATGGAGTCAAAAGTTGGCTAAGAGGTTCCAGGAAAAACTGTCCACTGGACTCTTTCTTTGGTCCCAGTGAAAAACAGCCCACATACAGGAGGCGCCTCTGGAGGTCAGTTCTCCTCATCCACAAGCAGCACTGTGGAGTGAGACCTGGCTGAACCAGAGCTCTCCTACTGATACCAACTTGCTGTGCTGACCTTTGGCAAGTACCTCAGTTTCTTCCTCAGTGAAGCTTGTTGTAAGAATGAAAGAATATATATAAAAACACCTAGCATGATGCTTCAAATGTCTTCACATCATATATTATTGTATCATGTGCCAGGCCTTATGCTAATAGCTTTCCATGGATGAGCTCATCTGATCTCAAAAACTATAACTACAAATATATATATGTATATAATAGTATTCTCATTTTACAGATGAAGACACTGAGACACAGAGGTCAAGCCACTTACCCAAGACTGCACACAGCTAAGCTGAGATTTTTAAGGCCAAGCAGTCTGCTTCTTCCTGCAAATAATGCTACAGCGTATTTATTTATATTTAATTATATAAACTTATAAATATATATATGTTTATAAATTTATACATATACATATATTTGTAAGTTTATATATTATATATTTATATATATTTATAAGTTCCCTTCCACTGCCTAGAAAGCTGGACCAAGCTGGACCAAAGCATACACCCTTTAACGCCAACATCTCTGGACAAATAACGGGAGGGTCCTATTAGCCTTCCCACCTAACCCTAGCCTTTCTACAGCATCCACATAGGCCTTGGAGGAGCTTGTTCATTTCATGAGTAAAGTAATAGGCTAGTTACCTAAGGTTAACTCACTATCCCAACTTGAGAAGAACAGGAGAATGTCAGAAGCCAAGGGACCCCAACTTCTCTCTTATGAAAACCAACCATTATTTTCAGAAACTCGTGAAATATGTATACAAAATATGCATATTACTGCCTCAGCCAAGAATGAGGCTCTTGTATGAATGGTCCTGGAGAAGGGAAGGAGAGGAGGGGAGAAGCCAGGCAGGGCCTCCTGGAAGATAACAGAGCCTGGGGAGCTCTGGGAAACCTGCATAATTTGGGGCAAATGATTTTACCTTGCAGTGTCTGTTTTCTCATCTGTAAAATGGGTTTAATAATAGTACCTACTCTCATAGTGTTGTGAGGCATAAATACCCTCACAGGCTTGTTACCTAGTATCATCATCCTGGATTCCTCTTTCTCTAATCCCATCATTAACTCCTGTTTTCTCAACATGGAACATGTATATCTGTATCTCCATTTTTACTACCACCACCATATTCAATTCATCATCCTTTCTCATCTGGACAAATGTATTGCCTCCTGCTTCCATTCTTGCCCGTTTTCCTTGCAGAAACCAGTGAATTTTCTTTACAAACAACCAAACAAACAAATCATGTCACTGTCTTGCTTTAAAAATCCTCTAATAGGGACTTCCCTGGTGGCACAGTGGTTAAGAATCTGCCTGCCAATGCAGCTGACACGGGTTCGATCCCTAGTCCGGGAAGATCCCACATGCCGCGGAGCAACTAAGCCCGTGTGTCACAACTACTGAGCCTGCACCCTGGAGCCTGCGAGCCACAACTACTGAAGCCTGTGAGCCTAGAGCCTGTGCTCCGCAACGAGAGAAGCCACTGCACGAGAAGCCCGCACACCGCAACGAAGAGTAGCCCCCACTCGCCGCAACTAGAGAAAGCCCGCGCGCAGCAACAGACCCAACGCAGCCAAAAAAAAAAAAAAAAAATCCTCTAATAGCTTCGCAATGCTCTTATGTGAAAATGTAA
This sequence comes from Lagenorhynchus albirostris, assembly GCF_949774975.1. Taxonomy (NCBI): domain Eukaryota; kingdom Metazoa; phylum Chordata; class Mammalia; order Artiodactyla; family Delphinidae; genus Lagenorhynchus; species Lagenorhynchus albirostris. The sequence continues at coordinate 14,094,942 of NC_083113.1, forward strand.
ACTCCTTACCATAGCCCACAAGGCCCCACATGATCTGGCCTCTGTCAACCACTCCAAGCCCTTGCCCCTTCTGCTTCACTTATGCTTCAGCCACGAGCTCCTTGATGTTCCTTGAACACATCTCAGGGGTTTTGCACTGGCTGACCCCTCTACCCGAAATGTTCTTCCCCAGATCATCACATGGCTGGTTCCTTCTCATCAATCAGATCTGGGTTCATGTGTGCCCCAATCTTCCTCATCTCCCCAGTAGGAAGGAGTCTTTGGTCTGATATCGTCATCAAAAACTGTTTCTTCAAAGGCTGCAGCTCTTCCGGAAACACCTAGACTGTAAGATCCACGAGGGAAAGGAAGACTGTGGCTGTATTATTCACGGCTACATTTTCAATTCCTAGAATAGTACCTGGCACATAACAGACCCTCAGTAAGCATCTGTGAAAAATTTCCCCACCTTGCAGCAGTCCTTTCTCCACATGTAACTATGCTTAGATTAGAATGCCCAGCTCTTAGATCTTCCCACAACTGGTGCCTTCTCATCTTTCAGGTTATCAGGCTCAACTGTCACCTCCTCAGAGGCCAATTCTGACCATCCTGTGTACAGTGGCCAACCTCCCACCCCCTTCACACTGTTTTAATTCCTTCATAGCACATATCACTATCTGATTTCTTTTGTTTATATATCTTCCCTCCATCAGAATATAAGACCCAAGAGCTCTAAGACCTTGACTGTTTCATTCACTGCTGTATCTCCAGTACCTAGAAAAGTGCTTTCATAAATTGTTTAATTGCTGGAGACGTTTGAGATGTGCACACTCCACACTGCTGTTCTGTTACTTGCCCTCGACCAGACTCTATTCCACAAATTTACCCTAAAACAAACAAAACAAAACTCTACGCACAGTAATCTACTTAACCTTCTTCTAAAGTTCTGAGTCCTAGAAACCCAAAGCTGAGGTAAGGAACTGAACATGAGTACTCCTGGATTCCACTACCCCAAGGATATAACCAAACCAGGCCAGTCATCTCATTCCTGTTTCTCCCAGTGAGATCCCAAAGGAAGGTCTGGTGGGGTGAGACCAGCCATAAACTCTCTGGATCCAAACGACCATAGAGAAGAGAATGATTGGGGCTGGGGAACAGTGAAGAGGGGGACTACCATCAACCCTCAGAAAGGTCATGGGATGGAATCACAGTCCTGTCTGGTTTAGCAAGCAAGAGAGTCTCTAAGAGCGCCGCTCACCTAAACATGTCTCAAAGGATCTTCTGTCACCATTTCACACTTATTCAGAGAGGAAACTGTTTTCAAACTGGGGCTCTCAGGAAAGAGTTCTCTTTCCAGTGAGACTGCTAAGAAGGTGGGGTTTAAGCCTACAGTTGCTGAGGGTCATCTTTGTCGTCACAAAGCAGAAACCAGTTGAGGATGAAGCTAAGTCAGTGGAGAAATGGGGAGAGATTACTAGGAAGACTGAACTCCTGGATGCAGGTAGGTCTGGAGCCATCCTAGTTCTGGACTTTTCAGTAACATGAGCCAATTAATTCTCTTTATTTTTATTAAACCAGTTTGAGCTAACATACTGTCACCTATATCTTAGAGTCTTGGTTGATATGAACTTTTTTTTTTTTTTGCTAAAACTGAGCACTTATATACAAGGCATTGTTCTAAATACTTTATACATATTAAGTTATTTAATCCTTATAATAGTTCTATGAAGTAAGATACCATTATTACCTTCATTTTTCAACTCTGGAAACTAAGGACCAGAGAAGTTCAATAACTTGTCCTAGGTCACAAAACAGGGGGTAAGCAATGATGTGGGATGCAAATCCTGTCTGGCCCCAGAGTCTGCATACTTGATCACTATACTACAATGCCCCATTGCACCCAACCCTATCTGAACAGAAAATCCAACTCTCTGACCCCAGACACTATCATCCCGGGACGGACAGAGCCCAGAGACCTTCTATTTGTGCCACCTGTCCTCAATTTCATCCTTTGTAAAATAAGGATAATCACAGTTTACCTACCTCATAGAGTTCCTGTGAATATGAGATAAGACAATACATGTGAAGCACTTAAACAGTGACTGGCAGATAATAATTACTCAATAAACAGTGGTCATTAACATTATTACTCTGTGGGTCACTAAAGTGCATCTGGCAAATACAATGCAGATGGAAGAGATCTGTTTTCTTTCACCTCTGTCCTTTAGGTGAAGAGAAGAGATGCCATGGGTTAGAGATGAGTCTTTCTTGTCTTTAACCCACTGCATAAGCTGCATCCTCTGCCTGGAAAGCCACTCATCCTTGTCCCAACTCTTGTGGAACAGCACCCAGAACAAGTACCACTTCTTCTATGAAGTCTCTCCAGATAGAGGGTGCCTTCTCTCACTGCCAAATTTCCACAGTATATAATTTGTACCTCACGTTCTGTCCCGTGTACCTGCCCAACCTCTCTACTGTACTGTGAGCTCCCTGAAGGCCAGCCCCAGTATTTACCTCGTGATCTGTTTATTCTTCTCAAACTTAGAGAGAAACAAAAACCCTTGGAGAAAGTTGAGAGCCCTGTGGAGGCCCCAAACCTACAAAGGCTGAGGAGGGCTGAGAAGCCAACTAGGATGGGGTGAGGCAGATCCCCAGGAATAGGACGTGGGGTAGCTAAGAATCAGGAAACAGCACAAAGAAAAGTTCCAGATGAGAGAGGGTGGGGAAGGCAGCCTCTCCTAGGAGGAGTGGCAAAAGGAGCTGGGTAGAGAGAATAAAAGAGGTGAGAGGAGGGGGGGGGGATAAGATGTGTTGAACCTGGATGGGGAGTGAGAGTAAGGAACTCAGAGATTTCTGACCAAATGCAGGAAGAGCTGCCCATGAGCCAATGATTCCTCATAACTTACAGAGGGAAGGATCCCAGCTTGTGGGATTCAGAAAAGAACAAGTTACATCCTGGTACTTTCCAAACTCCCAGGTCAGTGAGGGTGAGTGGACAAGTACATGAAAAACTACAAGGAAGAAGATGAGCGGTGCTCTAAGAAGTACAGTGGAAGGCTCTGGGCAGTAAGACACAGAGAATGAAAAGACTGGAAGGTGCCTTAAGGCAAGGGTGCCTATGTGGAGAATAGATGAGGATTAGATAAGGATAAGAGATGGACACGTGTGTTCAAGAAGGGAGCAACTTGAAGCAGAAGCACAGAAAGGGGATGGTATGGAGGGGTGGAGGGGAAGCCAGAAGGAGAAAATGCTGAGGAAGATCTGAAAGGGAACCATTCAAAGACGGAATATGAAGTAATTGCTCAGAGGGTGGGGTAACCTTGTGGAGAAACCAGAAACCTTTCAAAGAGGGTAAGGAATCTTCTGGAGGGTAGGTACTTCACAAAGGGGACTCCCAGGAAAATGGGGGTGGGCAGTAGGGCACAGAGGCATATGCTGAGATATCTTTCAGGGGGGCTTTCTGTGGGGAAAGGGAAATCCTCTTAGAGAGCAGCGGTTCTCAAACTTGAGCATGCATCAGAATCACCAGGAAGGTTCCTAAAAACAGCTGGGCCCTACTCCTAGGTTTTCTGATTCAGCAGGTCTGGGTTGGGACCTAAGAATTTGCATTTCTAACAAGTTCTCAGGTGATGCTGATGTTGCTGGTCCAGGGACAACACTTTGAGAACCACTACTACAGGGGGAGGGATTCTTTTGTGAGGAGGCCCTCAAAGTGGAAAAAGGAAGGAGAAGGCTTCAGAGAGGAAAATCAGGGGAGTCTTCAAGGAGAGTCTAAGGAGGGTGGGAATTCCCTGGCGGTTCAGTGGTTAGGACTCCATGCTCTCAATGCTGAGGGCCTGGGTTCAATCCCTGGTCAGGGAACTAAAATCCCACAAGCCTTGCAGCGCAGCCAAAAAAATAAAAACCTTAAAAAAAAAAAAGAGTCTAAGGAAGGTGTTAAGGGTCTCTCCATCTCTCTGAAGGGAAGATCTAAAGGGAGGAGGGGTCTATGAAGATAGAACCTAAGAAAAATGGTCTGAGAGAAAGATCTCTGAGAGTTGGGATTTCAAGAGGTGAGGGTATCTCTTGAGGATCTGTTTAATAAAAGGGGACATAGAGACTCTTGAGAGGAGGAGTCTGCAGGATGCTGGGGGCCTATGGTGGGATAATGGGGGAAGGAGGCTCAGATCTGAGAAGGATCTCTAAGTTGATTGCAGAAGAAAGAATGGAGGAGATGAGAGGGTGTAAATGGGGGTTCTAAAAGGGGTATATCTGATAGGGCCCTGAATAAGGTTTCTTGGGGATGTCAGAGGGAGAACCTGAGAGAGAGTGTTCTGAGGAAGTCTTACAAAGTGCTGGAGTTGCTGATGCACAGCAATTTTGGAGAAAATTCTCTAAAGGGAGTCTGTGGAGGTGTGGTCTTCTGTGAGAGATCTTAGATTTACTGAAGCAGGATGACAGAGGCCTTTTTAGGAACAGCTCTCAAAGAGCTCAGATGAGAAACTCTGAGTAAAGGTCTCAATAGGATATACGGGGAAGGTGGGTCTTGGGGTGGGGGAATATGGGAACATCAGAGTAGAGGGTTTTTCAAAAAACAATTCTGGGACTTTCTAAGAAAAGGAGCCGGTTGGTGCTGGGGGTCTTCTACAGGTGGTTCTAGAGGATTTGAGGGAAGCTGTGAGGGTGAGTTCAGGGAGGGAACTATCTAGGAAAAGTCTCTTAGTAAGGCAGGAGGTCTCTAAGTGCTGATTCAAGGGTCTCTGTGCTGGAAGGGTCTCTGGGAAGGATTTCAAGGGCATATCTCAGAGGGCTCAAGGAGGTGGCTGGGGTCTCTGTGAAGACAGGAGGAGGTCTTGAAAAGCTGCATCTCAGAGGGGTCGTGAAGAGAGGGTCTTAGGGTTTACAGGGCTTGTGAGGAGGAAAGTTCATCTGAAAGTAGGTCTAGAAGGAGAGATTTTGAAAGGGGGATTCGAAGAGCGATTCTAGAAAATATCAGAGAGAAACTATGAGGAAACATTTTGGAATCCTGAGGAAGCAATTTCTGTAACATTTTGTGTGGGTTACTAGGAGATCTGGGATACATAAAAAGGGTTTTGGAAGAGACTTGTGGAATGTGGAAGAAGAGTTCTCCAGAGATTTCAGGGAATCTCTGGAGAAGATTTCTGGGATAAGTGAGGAGGGTCTCAGGGGAAGTTTTCTGGGGTATCTGAGGGTGATCTCTAGGGCATTTCAGGGTGGTGAGATTTGAGAAGCATGAGGAGGTCTTTGAGAGAGATTTTTGGGACCTGTGGGAGAGGCCAAAGGGATGACTTTTGGGATATGTCAAGGGGGAGTGTATATGGGAGATGGATTGGTGGCGGTGGGGGGGGCGCTCCAAGTGAGTTTTGAGGATCCGAGGCCATTTCAGAGAGTCTCTGAGGAAGATTTTCAGGGGACATCAGGGGCATTCTGGAGGATTCCAAGGGGAGGGGCTCTGAGATTTGGGGGCTATGAGTGGAAAATCTCCAAGGCGATTTCTGGTATGGGGGTAGGCGGGAGGGAAAATTCTTGGGATGTGTGAGAAGGAAGTCTGGGGGAGACTGTTGGGATGTGCGAAGCAGGTCGCTGGGGGAGATTTCTGGAATGTACAGGGTCTGGAGGGGATTTCGGGGAATCTCTGATCTGAAGGAGATTTTTAGGGCTTACGAGGGAGGTTCCTGGAGAAGATATCTGACACATATCGTTGGAATATGAGGAGTGGCCCCGTGGAAATATTTTTGGACGGAGGAGGTTCGGGGATCTGGGACCAGACGGGGGTTCTCTGAGGAACATATTTGAGGCGTAGGACGGGGTCTGGAGCAGACGTGGAAATATCAGGGGTGGCCTCTCGGGAAGCCTTTCGCACGGCGGAAAGGTACAGAGGGCTTCGGGCGGATTCGGGGGGTCTGTGGGCGTGCCCTCCAGGGAGGTGTCCGAGGTACACCTGGGGGGGGGTCACGAGATAGGCTGCTGCCAGGCCCCCCGGCCACCCCGAGGGACAAGAATTTCGGAGAGAAGCTCGAGAAGCGGCCTGTGAGGGCGACTCGGGGGATGGGTGTGGGAGATCCTCTCGAGGGTCGGGACCCCGGAGGCCCGCGCTCCGCGCCCGCCGCCTCCCAGGGTCCCTGAGGGGGCGGGGCCGCCCGCGGCCTGGGGCGCCCTGAGGTGAGCCCCGCGCGCTCCGACCCGCCGCCGCCCCGCGTCCGCCCGACCCTGCCCACCACTCACCGCCTCGGCCTCCGCCGCCGCCGCCGCCGCCGCCCGGGCCTCCTCAGGCCTCCGCCACTGCCGTCGCCCCCTCTCCGGCCCGCGAGCTCCCCTCCCTCCTCCCTCACCGACCACCGCCGCCGCCACCGCCGCCGTCGCGCTGCGTCACCGCGCCGTGCGTCACCGCCCCTGGCCCCGCCCCGACGGGACTGCCGCGCGCCGGCATTAGCTGACGCCGAGGAGAGGAACGGTACGCCCGCCAACGGGCTGCGAGGGCAGCCCGAAGGGCGGGAGGTGTGCGCGGAGAAAGGCGGGGTCTCAGCGGAGAAGCGGGCCGCGGGGGTTGAACGAGGCCCACGAGGCCCGCCCCCCGCTAAGTGGGATTGGCCTGCTGCGCGGCTGACGGGCAGTCAGTCCGGCGGGCGGGGCAGGGGCGGGGCGCGCGCGGCGTTGCCACGGGCAACGGGCCCTGCGGAGCCCGGAGGAGCCTGGGATTGGGCCTCCCGGCCTGCAGGGGACAGTCTCGCGCGCGTCTACCTCAGCGGCCTCGAGCTAAGTCACAATTCCTGATTCTGGCGTTCAAGGCCCGGCTGTGCGCCCCGCCTGCACGCTCCGCTCTAGGCCTGGGCCCCGCCACCACCTGACTGTCTAGGTTGCGAGTAACCGCTCCGGCTGCTGGAGTCTCAGCTTTCCCACCGCAACCGTCTGTGAACCTGTTGCTTCTTCTCTCAGATAGGAATTGAAAGAGAGGAAGCATTTAAAAGTGCCGGGCAGGGCTACCCTGGTGGCGCAGTGGTTAAGAATCCGCCTGCCAATGCAGGGGGCAATGGTTCGAGCCCTGGTCCGGGAGCAGCTAAGCCCGTGTGCCACAACTACTGAGCCTGCGCTCTAGAGCCCACGTGCCACAACTACTGAGCCAGCGTACTACAACTACTGAAGCCCCCACACCTAGAACCTGTGCTGCACAACAAGAGAAGCCACCGCAGTGAGAAGCCCGCGCCCTGCAACGGAAGACCCAATGCAGGCAAAAATAAATAAATAAAATTTAAAAAAATTGTTGATAAATTGGTGGGCGCAAAGCCTTCAATAAGTGGGAGTTGTTGCTCTGACTGTTGTAACCTATTCATTCCGCACACTGTCCTGGATCAGCGTGAACTAATCAGAGCGGGGCGCTCACTCAGAAGGCTGTCAGGTGACAGAGGCGTGGTTGTTAGAGGAACCCAAAGAAAGGCAGTCGGAGTGGAACATAGAGTTCACCGCGGCCAAAAGTTTGGCCACTTGAGAGAGTTTGGATTTGTCCCGAGGACGCTGAGGAGCCATGGAAGGGCTTCAAGCCAAGGAGAGTCAGTGGGGGTTTGCAAAGATGTCTCTGGCTTTTATATGGAAGATGGATTGGAGGAAATAGAACTGGAGCTGAGAGTCCAGGGAGGCAGCTGGGGTAGGAGAGGGGCGTTTGCACCAGGGTGGGACTGTGGGGAGGGGAGGAGGAGTGGGTGGCAGGGCTGGATGCCCAGGAGGCCCGGGGAACCTGCTCTGGGACTGGGTGGCCGCAGAGGGGTAGGGAGGGAGAAGTTCAAGATGAGGCCCTCTGGCTAGAAGGTTGGGGGGATTGGGGGCTTCCCTGAGAAGGAGACCCAGAGGAGAAGCAGGTTAGGAAGATGCTGAGCCCAGTGTGTGCCACCCAGCATGAGGATTTAGGCGGCTCCACACCCCTGGGGCTGGGGCTTAAGAGAAAAATTGGGGCTGGAAACCAAGATCTGAGGGTGATCAAAGATGGTAATTGAAGCTGTGGGAGTTAGTGACCTAGTGTGCGGTGGGTATGAAGGATGAATGGAGACAAGGACTGGACAGAACCTTGAGAAGAGGAGACGTATAAGGTTTGAGCAAAGGAATTGACACTCTCAACAAAGATTGAGAAGGAACAGCCAGAGAGAGAGAGGAGGAAGAAAACCAGGAAAACATGGCATCTCAGACGCTGTGAGGAAAGGCCATTTTATTAAAAAAATTTTTTAATTAAAAAAATTTTATTTATTTTTGGCTGCGTTGGGTCTTTGTTTCTGGTAGCGGGCTTTCTCTAGTTGTGGCGAGCGCGGGCTACTCTTCGTTGTAGGGCGCGGGCTTCTTATTGCAGTGGCTTCTCTTGTGGAGCACGGGCTCTAGGTGCGCAGGCTTCAGTAGTCGTGGCACAAGGGCTCAGTAGTTGTGGCTTGCGGGCTCTAGAGCGCAGGCTCAGTAGTTGTGGCACACGGGCTTAGTTGCTCCGCAGCATGTGGGGATCTTCCCGGACCAGGGTTCGAACCCGTGTCCCCTGCGTTGGCAGGTGGATTCTTAACCACGGCGCCACCAGGGAAGCCTGGAAAGGCCATTTTAAAACAGAGTGGGGGGGGGATATCACAAACCCTAAGCATTACCCCCTCCATTTAAGCAACCACTTTCACACCATATAAAATGGTTGTGCTCTAAGGGTGCTGGTTCATTTATTCATTCAGTAAGACTTCTTGAGTACCTAAAATGTGCCAGGCACTACCCGAAGTGCTAAAAATTCAGCAATGAACGAGGCAGACAAAAATCCCTCTCTTCATGAGGCTTACCTTCTAGTTGGGGGGGACAGAAACAAATAAATACAATGTAACTTGGTAATAAGTTCTATGGAGAAAACTTATAAGGGGATTGAGAGATGGGGCTGGCACTGTTTTAGATGGGGAAAAGCACCTTTGATCAGGTGACATTTGAACAGAAATCTGAAGGAGTGAAGGAGTGAACCATGAAGGAAGGAGGGTTCCAGAAAGAGGAGCCAGCAAGTGCAAAAGCCCGGTGACAGGATCATTCACAGAACCAGAAAGGGGCTAGTGTGGGTGGAGAGGAGTGAGCAAAGAGGAGAGTATTGAAAGACAAGGTCCAAGAAGTAATGGAGGAGGGGTCGTGGCAGATGATTTAGAGTTTTTAAGGCCACTATAAGGACTTTTGCTTTCACCCAAATAATAGTGGAGCCATGAGAGGGTTTTTGAGAGGGCAGGCATGTCATCTGGCTTGGTTTTCTTTTTTGGCCACGCCGTGCAGCATGCGGGATCTTAGTTCCCCTGACTAGGGATCGAACCTGTGACCCCGCAGTGGAAGCACAGAGTCCTAACCACTGGACAGCCAGGGAGTTCCTGGCTTGGGTTGTTTTAGGATGTCTCTGACGGTCCTATGAAGAACAGAGTGTTGAGAGGCGGGCAGGAGCAGAGAAACAGTGAGGAGGCTGCTCTGAGATTTCAGGCAGAAGAATATGGGCTGTGGAGGGGAGCAGTGGACCAGTTCTGGTTATATTTTGAAGTTCAGAGCTGACAATTTCTGAGGTACGTTGTCAGAGGAAACAGACGGGTCAAGGATGACTCTTAAGACATGCAGATGGATATGTCACACTGGCATTTGGATATAAGAGCCTAGAGTTCAGGGAGAGGCCCAGCTGGAGAAATAATTAAGGTATGCCCTTTGAAAACCAAGAAGCTGTTGCTATCAGGAAGACAGGAAGATGGATGGAAAAGAGAAGGGGACCAAGGACTGACCCCTGGGACACCTGACTGTTAAAAGGAGGCTGACATATGATCCTGCAATCGCACTTCTAAGCACATATCTAGAGAAAACTGTAATTCGAGAAGATACATGCACTGCGATGTTCCTTGCAGCACTATTTACAATAGCCAAGACATGGAAACAACCTAAATGTCCATCGACAAATGAATGGATGGACCTAGAGATTATCATACTAAGTCAGAAAGAGTAAGACAAATACCATATGTTATCACTTATATGAGCAATCTAAAATGTGACACAAATGAACTTATCTACGAAGCAGAAACAGACTCGCAGACATAGAGAACACACTTGTGGTTGGAGGGGTGTGGGAGAGGGATGGATTGGGAGTTTGGGGGTAGCAGATGCAAACTATTATACATAGAATGGATAAACAACAAGTTCCTACTGTATAGTGCAGGGAACTATATTCAATATCCTGTGATAAACCAAAATGGAAAAGAATATGTAAAAAAAGTATGTACGTGTATAACGGAATCACTTTGCTGTACAGCAGAAATTAACACAACATCGTAAATCAACTATACTTCAATAAAATTAAAAAAAAAAAAAAAAGAAGGTCTGGGGCTTCCCTGGTGGCGCAGTGGTTGAGAGTCTGCCTGCCGATGCAGGGGACACGGGTTCGTGCCCCGGTCCGGGAAGATCCCACATGCCGCGGAGTGGCTGGGCCCGTGAGCCATGGCCACTGAGCCTGCGCGTCCGGAGCCTGTGCTCCGCAGCGGGAGAGGTCACAGCAGTGAGAGGCCCGCGTACCGCAAAAAAAAAAAAAAAGAAGGTCTGAGCAGGCACAGCCAGAAGAGCCAGAGGAAAACCAGGCCAGGGTGGTGTCCTGGAAGCCAAGTGAAGAAAGTGTTTTGGGCATGGGGAGTGATGGATGGTGTCAGATGTGGCTGACAGGGCACAGCAGATGAAGACTGAGAATTGACCATTAGGTCCAGCACCACAGATGTCCTTGGTGGCCCCGACAAGTGTATGTCATTGGAGAGAGACAGGAGTGAGTCTGCTGGGAGAGAGTTGAAGAGTGAAATGGGAGGAGAAATTGGAGGCAGTGAGTGTGGACAGTTCTTTCAAGAAGTTTTGCTGAAAAGGGAAGGAAATGAATGGGCAGTGGCTCGACGGGAGACAGGGTTTTTAGTTTTTAAGATGGAAGACATAACACGGCGTGTACGCTGAGGGAAAGATCCAGTAGAGGTGAAGACATTGATGATGCAGGGAGGAGAGCAGCTGCAGCAATGCCCTTGAGGAGGTGAGAGAGGGTGGGATCTGCCCACTGCTATGGAGGGAAGTCAGTACAGTGGGCCAGACATCGTGGGGCTGGATCCTTTAACAATTCTCTATTGTTTGCTTATATTTTCTCATGGAAATGCACAGGTTTCTGATCAATCACTTCCCTTTTGTTTCTCCTTTATATGACAATTAGGACATTATATTGATTTGGGGGAGAACTTATGTGTATAACTATGTTGCGTTATCTAGGAATTTCATTTCAGGATGGGAACTTGGGGGGGGCAATACAAAATGCTCTTAATAAAAAAGGAGGTATTGGTCTGATAGGATGGAACACCATTGTTGTAGCGCCATCATAAGGCCCATGAGGTTGAATAATTGCAGGAAAAAATTCATCATTACTTGGGTGCTGTGGAGTCTTCTCTCTATTCTCCATTTCCCCATCAACCTAATAAGTGGCAGTTTGACCAGCAAACATCTCTAAGTTCCCCCTTTCAGCTCTGGAATTAAAATATTCCAGATTGGGTGGGTGGGAATCCAGGAAGGCTTCCTGGAGGAGGAGCTAAAGAGCTCATTATTCCATTATCAAAAAATCTACAAATAATAAATGCTAGAGAGGGTGTGGAGAAAAGGGAACCCTCCTACACTGTTGGTGGGAATGTAAATTGGTACAACCATTATGGAGAACAGTATGGAGGTTCCTTAAAAAACTAAATATAGAACTACCATATGATCCAGCAATCCCTGCGCATATATCCGAAGAAAAACATAATTCAAAAAGATACATGCACCCCAGGGACTTCCCTGGTGGTGCAGTGGTTAAGAATTCGCTTGCCAATGCAAGGGACACAGGTTTGAGCCCTGGTCTGGGAAGATCCCACATGCCACAGAGCAACTAAGACTGTGCCACAACTACTGAGCCCACGTGCCACAACTACTGAAGCCCACGTGCCTAGAGCCTGTGCTCTGCAACAAGAGAAGCCACCGCAGTGAGAAGCCCACGCACTGCAACGAAGAGTAACCCCCACTCGCTGCAACTAGAGAAAGCCCGTGCACAGCAATGAAGACCCAACGCAGCCTAAAATAAATAAATTTATTTTTTAAAAAAAGATACATGCACCCCAATGTTCATTGCAGCACTATTTACAATAGCCAAGTCATTGAAGCAACCTCATGTCCATTGACAGACAAGTGGGTAAAGAAGATGTGGTACATACATACAATGGAATATTAATCAGCCATAAAAAAGAACAAAATAATGTCATTTGCAGCAGCATGGATGGACCTACAGATTGTCATACTGAGTGAAGTAAGTCAGACAGAGAAAGACAAATATATGTCACTTATACGTGGAATCTAAAAACAATGGTACAAATGACCTTATTTACAAAACAGAAATAGAGTCACAGATGTAGAAAACAAACTTAGGGTTACCAGTGAGCAAAAGGAGGGGAAGGGATAAACTGGGAAATTGGGATTGACATATATACACTACTATACATAAAATAGATAAGTAATAAGGATCTACTGTAAAGCACAGGGAACTCTATTCAATACTCTGTAATGACCTATACGGGAAAAGAATCTAAAAAAGAGTGGATATATGTATATGTATATGTTTGCTATACACCTGAAACTAACACAACATTGTAAATCAACTATACTCCAATAAAAATTAAAAAAATAATAAAGCTCATCTTTACCTACTGTGTATTGAGTGTGTCCACCATGCTGGGAGATATGTGAAACTATTTTATCCTCATAACAATCCTGAATCAGAGGCGTGAAGTTACTTAGCTAGGGCCACACAGTAAGGCAGCATTCGAACCTGGTCTGGGTGACTGCAAAGCCTGGGAGGTCCCAGCAGATGAGGGGAAGGAAAGAGGGGGAGGAGTCATCTGTGACAGTTGTCCCAGAATGGGCATAAACAGGATGTGGTGTTAGATGAAACCTTTCCCCTACCCCACACCCTGCCCCCTGTAGCCCTGGTCCCCACCCCTAGAGGACAGCGGAACCCAGAAAAGAAGAGGCCTGTGGACAGAAAAGTCATGGTTGGGGCCAGGGTCGTATGGAAAGGGCTAGGGGCTGGAGTGGGGCTGGGGCTAGGAGGACACCAGGGTGAAGGGCAGGCTGTGGAAGGGAGGTCAAGGCTGGGGGAAAAGAGACTGTGGTTCCGGGTTTAGCCCAGGCAAGCAGATCCCTGGGCCACCCCGGGCGTTGCCCAAGGGCACCTGCTGAGAGGGCTCGAGTCCAGCCTCTGCTCTGCAAAGGGGCAGCATCTGCCCTGAGGGAAAGGAGCCTTTTCCTAATGTTCACAAAGGCAATCTATGGGCTATTGGGTCTTCCTCTTCATTAGTAGATGGAGAAACTGAGGTTTGGGGAAGGGGGTAGGGCTGAGGCCAGGCGACTCAGCTCTTGCTGGGCTCCTCTGACAGTCTGACTCCCTGGTGGTGTGCGAGGTGGACCCAGAGCTAAAGGAAAAGCTGAGGAAATTTCGCTTCCGAAAAGAGACGGACAATGCGGCCATAATAAGTGAGTGTCATCTTCCCTCCTGGAAGGATGGGGTATGGGGACAAGCGTGGGGGCAGATGGGAGGGGCCTCTAACCCCCATGTGCCCTCCCTCCTCAGTGAAGGTGGACAAAGACCGGCAGATGGTGGTGCTGGAGGAAGAATTTCAGGTGAGGGGATCGGGGGATGGGACCTCCAAGAAGGGCAGGGTGGGACTGGGAGACCCAAGCGACTGTGACTGATGCTAAGAGCCTGGCATGGGGGGCCAGAAAGACCCGGAGGTCAAGTCCCAACTTAGCTGTGACCCTAGGCGAGAGACTTCACCCGTATGGGTCTCTCTTTCCTCACCTGTGAAATGGTGATAGCAGTCCCTACCTCTTAGGGTTGTCTGTGGATTCAATGATTTAATCCTTGTAGTGGGTTTAGAAGAAAAGTGTCTTAACATCTCTGGGCTTCAGTTTGCTCATCTGTAAAATGGGGATAACAATAAGACCAACCCCTCTGGGATTTGGGAGAGGTCAATGAGTTAATCCATGCATGTGTATTTCTTGGACTAGTGCCTTGGCACACAGTAAGTGTTCATTTAATGGCAGTCTTTTTTTTTCTCTCCCCTCATCCCCAGAATATTTCTCCAGAGGAACTAAAAATGGAGTTGCCAGAGAGACAGCCCAGGTATGCTGGGGGAAGGAAGGGATCGGTCAGGCCATGGGGAGAAGGGTGATGATAGGGATACAGACTGAGGGACTGTTTGGGTTCCAGTCCTATTCATGGGCTCGGGATCTATGTCTCTGAAGTCAAATGTTCCTGTCCTAGGACTTTTGGTTTGTTTACCAAAATGTTATTGCAGAATTTTACACTAATAGTCATATGTAATGTTAGAGTTTGCTTTTTGTTTTTTGTACAAACCATGTCAGGTTTTGGTCTCAACATTGCACTTGCTTCATTTAAAAAAAGAGTTAAAATTTCCTTATTTTTCAATACTTGGGCATACTTTGAGTAGCAAAGGGTTTATTTGACCTTTAATGATTGGGGAGAATCCTGTGTGAAGCCAGAGGAGCCTGGTGCTTTTGTGTGTGGAGGAGCTTTTCGACACTTCTGTGAAAACTGGTCTCTTTAGATTTTTCATCTCAACTGATTTTTGGGTGCCCTACAACTCTGAGCCTCAGAGTTGAGATCTCAGGCTCTAGATCTCAGCCAGGACCAGCATCCTGGGCGTCTGACAAATGCAGTCACACAGGGCCCCGTACCCAGAAGGGAGCCTTGAATGCAGGGCTTGATGCTCTACGACTGCCTGCTGTCTTGAAATTCTTTATAGTTATATCTTTGAATCTGTGTTTTGTGTGAAGTGTGATGGAACAATGGAGCATGCGCTGGGGGCTTGGAGCCTCCCTCAGCTCATATGTCCAGCCTGGATGGGTTCTCAGCTACCCATTCCCTGCATTGCCCAGCAATGGCTGCTGCCCTCTGTCCTAGGCAGGGGACCCGATTACAGGTTCAGGGAGTGTCAGGGTCAGGGTCGGTACTCACCCCCTGCATGACAAGTTCCAGGGTGTGCCTTTGAGCATTTCCATTCCCTCTGTGAGTGTCCCCATGCCCAAGAGAGCGTGATTTTAAATAGGAAATTTTAAAAGATCAATCTGGAGAGAGACTGCAGAAGAAAGGAAAAAAGCCTTTCTCCTGTGTTTATAACAAGGGGCCCTGCATTTTCATTTTGTGCTGGGCTTGGGAAATTATGTAGCTGGCTGTAGTCTCAGCCCCTGATTCTAGTTCTCTGTATAGTAAAACATAGTGGTTGAGCACTTATACTCTACCAGCCAACTTCCTGGGTTCAAATCTATCCATAGAAACTTGGGCAAGTGACTTCACCTCTCTGGGCCTCAATTTTTCCATCTGTAGTATGGGGATAATAATAGTACCTACATCATAGGGTTGTTGTGAATCAAATAAGCACTTATTTATTTATTTATTTTGGCCGCACCACTCGGCATGTGAGATCTTAGTTCCCTGACCAGGGATGGAACCTGCGCCCCTGCAGTGGAAGGGCAGAGTCTTAACCACTGGACCACCAGGGAAGTCCCTAAGCCATTTTTTCTTAAAAATTTTTTTTATTGAGATATATTTGACATATTATATTAGTTTCAGGTGTACAACATAATGATTTGATATTTGTATATACTGTATTACAAACTGTTCACCACCATAATCTAGTTAACATCTGTCATCATACATAGTTTAAAAAAATTTTTTTCTTACGATGAGGACTTTTAATATCTACTCTTTTAGCAACTTTCAAATATACAATACTGCACTGTTAACTATACTTACCATGTTGTACGTCATATCCCTAGGACTTATTTAAAATAAATAATGGGAAATAAAATAACTGGAAATTTGTACGTTTTGACTCCCTTCACCCATTTCGCCCACCCCCACCTTCGACAACCACTAATCTGTTCTCTGTATTTATGAACTTGGTGGCTTGTTTCTTTGTTTTTATTTTTTAAATTCCACATATAAGTGAGATCATAAGACATTTATCCTTCTCTGACTTATTTCACTTAGCGTAATGCCCTCAACATCCATCCATGTTGCATATGGCAAGATTTCGTTCTTTTTTATGGCTGAATAGTATTCCATTGTGTGTGTGTGTGTGTGTGTGTGTGTGTGTGTGTGTGTGTGTGTGTACTGCATCTTCTTTATCCATTCATCCATCAGTGGATACTTAGGTTTTTTCCACATCTTGGCTATTATAAATAATGCTGCAATAAATATGGGGGTGCATATATCTTTTCAAATTATTGTTTTCATTTTCTTTGATAAATACCCAGCAGTGGAATTGCTGGATCACATGGTAGTTCTATTTAGCATTTACTATTATTATTATTATTTTAATTATTAAAAAGACTTTTAATTTTGAAATTATTATAGATTCACAGAGAGTTGCAAATATAGTACCCCTTATCCAGTTTCCCCCAATGGTTACATCTTACCTAACTATAGTGCAGTATCAAAACTGGGAAACTGACATTTATACACTATATGTATAGTTCTATGTTATCTTTTTTTTTTATATGTTATCTTTTTTTAAAAAAATAATTTATTTATTTTAATACAGCAGTTTCTTATTAGTTATCCATTTTTATTATTATTTTTTAAATCATTTATTGTGTTTGAGGCCAGTACCCTGCGTCTCAGTTGTTAACCCTAGGTTCTCAGACTCAGTCAAGATTTCAAGGTTGTGGTCTCAGGTAATGGGCACTGGGCCTGGGCTCCAGGCCAAGTCCTGAGTTTGGATTCCCTCTTGCTGCTGTAGGTTCGTGGTCTACAGCTACAAGTACACGCACGCCGATGGCCGAGTGTCCTACCCCTTGTGTTTCATCTTCTCCAGCCCTGTGGGTGAGACACAGCTCTACTCATCCTGAGAAAGTGGTCTTAGATTCTGTGTGAGGGTGTGTAAGTGTGTGTGTTTGAGTGCAAGTGTGTGTGCATGCCTGTGACTGGTGATTGTGTGACTGTGTGCATGTTGTGTAGGTGCCTGTGTGAGAGTGTGGTGTGTGTGGTGTGAGTCCTGAGCGGGCATTGGGTGGAGGTGGAAACACAGAGTCCCCATCCTCCTTAGTCCTGAGGCGTATAAGCAAACTCACTTCTTCCTTTTACCTAGAAACCCCTGTCTGGCCCCAAACCATCTCCAGGGACCCTAAAATAACTTCAAGCCCCCAAACAAACCTGGGGACTCTGACTATAGCCTCCAGGGACCTCCTTAGAACAGTTCCTGGAACTCTTAGAAAACTCCAGGGTCTGCAGGACATTACTAGGGCCTTAGAGAACACTCTGGCATCCCCCAGTTATACTTCCTCCTTCTCTTTTCCACACAGGCTGCAAGCCTGAACAACAGATGATGTACGCAGGAAGCAAGAACAGGCTGGTGCAGACGGCAGAGCTCACAAAGGTCTGGGCCTGGGGCTGAGGCTCCCGAGTGTGAGAGGGAGAGTCTGGACTCCTGGTCTGTGCCATGAGGGGGCTGGGGATCTGGGTTCCTGGGTCTGAAGGAGGAGGGGGTCAGGGCCCTCACTCTTTTCGGTTCCTGAGTGGATTATAATACTGAGCCCTCTCTCTGCCCAGGTGTTTGAAATCCGCACCACTGATGACCTCACAGAGGCCTGGCTCCAGGAGAAGTTGTCTTTCTTTCGCTGACCTCTGGGCGGGGGACCTGAACTCAGGCCCCCTAGGACCTGAACATCTGAGACCTTAAAGAAATTAAAATACAAGAACTCAGAAACCCTCAGTTCTGGCTCAGTTTCTGTTCCTCACTGTGGGCTGTAGGTGGCAGTCCTGCAGTACCAGCCTTAGGCCGGTAGAGGGCAGGCAGATCCAGTGGACGCCTGCTGAGGCCTGGGAGTAGAGGAGGATTCAGTACCTGTTCCTCTGAAAGAAAGGGAGGGGCCTGCAGGATTTCCTAGGGAGAAATGAGGGAGGCCTGGTCTCCTAGAGGGATTGGGGGGATATCTGAATCTGTGGAGGGGCCACTCCCAAGGGGGACAAGGACACCTGCATCCCTGAGAGTAAAGAAGGCAGAGTGCCTGTCTCCCCACCTCTCACCTTCCCACCCTAGCAGGCATTAGCTGGAACCTATGCTAATTTTCTCAGTAAGCCCCCAGGCAGGAAGATTTTAAAGGCAGAAAAGTTGTTGAAGTTGCTATAAAAGTGAAATATAACAGCTTCAGGGGCTGGGGAGTTGCTGGGGGTGGGTGGTTTGTGCAGTTGGGTAGGCCTGAGGGCCCAGGTCTGGGAAAGATTAAGAGGATCCAGGACTCTCAGTGGAACCCCGAGGAGTATGAGGTGGAGGAGGCAGGAAAGGGACACTGCCTGCCCCTGTCTGGAGATTCTTCTTTCTTTCTCTGTCATCTCTGGGTATTTGACTCTCTCAGGCTTTCTGTTTCTGTTTCTGAGGGACATTCATTGAGCACCCACAGTGTACCAGGCTCTGAGGATTCTGAGATGGGCAGGTTTTCACAGAGTTGAATCACTGTCTCTCTCTGCCTCTCCTCCAGGTCTCTGATTGTTCCTCTCTCTGTCCCTAGATTCAGGGACCTGGGAACTCCCTCCTCCCACCCTTTTCCAGGTTCCCAGTTGAGAGGTGGCTGTTGCCATGGTAACAATGACAGAGTGACCTTGGGCCCTGGCTGCCCCTCCCCCGGCCCTGTCATTCCTGGGGGAGGGTCCACAAGCCCAGCTCCAACCCTTCCCCTTCCTTCCCAGCCTTAACATGTCCTCATCACCCCACTCTGTCCCATCCCTTGCCCCTTGTCCCCAGTCAGGACAAGCCCTTTGCATGAGGGATTCAGGATAGAATCGCTCTACACTGGACTATAGAGAGATCCCCACTGCCCTCAGTTTTCTGTGGGGAGAGGGTTGGGTTGAGCGCCTCTCCTCTCTTTCACCCATGCTGGTGCCCCTATCCCATTTCTCTTGCTAGGGATGTCTCTACACATCCCTCTGCACAGCCTCAGTTCCTGAAGGCTAGAGATGAGGAGATAGGACGGGTCATTCAATGAAGAGGTCAGCAACTCCTGGTCTGCAGGGATCAGAGAGGCAAAAGGACTTGTCCAAGGTCATGAACTTACATGATCAAATGGATAATAATAGCCAACTCTGATTGAGGGCTTCCTATGTGCCAGGTACTTCTATAAGCACTTTACAGGTATTAACTAATTTAATTCCTACAGTAACCCGTGAAGAAGGTACCAGTTTTATCCCCAATTTACAAATGAAGAAACTGAGGCACAGAAGTCAAAAACAGTTGCTCAAAGCCACACAGCTAGTGGTCTGTACAGTTAGAACTTTAACCCAAAGCTATCCTGTGGTCCACGGCCACTCCCTCTCTTAGGCAGGGGATTCAGGGAACCCGCTCCTCTTCCTCTACCTCCTCTTTCTCCTCCCACTACCCCCCCACACCACGGTTAAACTGTCTGCCTCCAGGTTCATGATTGCAAACGATCCAATCAGAAAGAGGCATGTGCAAGGACTTGCCCAATCAGGAGCAAGGAGTTTGGAAAGCAGGGACCAATCAGAGAGGGTGACTCTGAGGGGCAGTCCAATGCAGAGTAGGTTTGAGTAGAGGGCTTGTGGAGGGACCAATCAAAGAGGTCAGAACAGAATACCGCTGTACAATGCAAAGTGGGCTCAATGGGGCGTTGCTTTTGGTTTGGGGCCAGGCCTTTGAGGGGCGGTACAAACTGGGAGCCACCTCCTCTCTTTCCACCAACCTCCTCTCTAGGTTCCCACAAATCCAGGCTCCCTAGGCTTTTCCTGGGGCACTTCTCCCTGCTAACCTTGAATGTGAGCAGGGCTTATGTTGAACAGGTGAAGACTGGACGTTAGGTCGGAGCTGAGAATGGGGTACCCAAGTTAGGCCTGAAGGGCCAGTGCTTAGGCTGAAAGCTTGACGCTTTTGGAGTGGAGCCTAAGGTGGAGGGGTGGGGCTTAGGTGGGGGCAGGGCCCAGGCTGAAGAAGTATGAATGTTATAAATTTTAGGGTGGTGACTAAGGTAAAGGGGTGGGGCTTGGGCTGTGAGGGTGAGACCTAGGCTTGAGGGGTGTTATTTAAAGTATTTATTTATTTATTTATTTTTGGCTGCCTCGGGTCTTAGTTGCGGCATGCGGAATCTTTGCGGGGGGTGGTGCGTGGGCTCCTTTCTAGTTGTGGCCCGTGGGCTCTGGCCGCGTGGGCTCTGTAGTTGTGGCACATGGGCTCTCTAGTTATGGCGTGTGGGCTTAGTTGCCCCGCAGCATGTGAGATCTTAATTCCCCGACCAGGGATAGAAACCGTGTCCCGAGCATTGGAAGGGGGATTCTTAACCACTGGCCCACCAGAGATGTCCC
Source organism: Lagenorhynchus albirostris (assembly GCF_949774975.1). Taxonomy (NCBI): domain Eukaryota; kingdom Metazoa; phylum Chordata; class Mammalia; order Artiodactyla; family Delphinidae; genus Lagenorhynchus; species Lagenorhynchus albirostris. The sequence goes on from NC_083113.1 coordinate 14,115,319, forward strand.
GAGGGGTGTTATTTATTTAGGTCAGATAGGGGAGAGATTTTGCTGTGGGGTGGGGCCTTAGAGACAGAGGGTGGAGCCTATGCTTGGGGGCAGGGCCTAAGTTGTTGAAGAATTAGATTGGATCTCTATTAGCTGGTCTAGGTCAGGAATTAGGGCCCCAGGGAATTAATCATACTATCACCTTCCACCTGTTGCCCTGTTTTTCAGGCCATCTCACATTCCCTGACCTCATGGGGCATTCCCCTGCCTCTGGGGTATATCCTTCCCCTTGCAGGGACCCCAGGCTGGGAGATCCTGTGTATTCCTGAGTGTGGGCTCTCCAGTGAGTCTGCAGCAGATCTAGCTTCCAGACCCTCTCTTAAGAGGAGTTCAAGAACACATGTTTACCGAGCACCTACTGGGTGCCAATTACTACTCTGGACACCGGAGAAAATTGGTGCCCATGCCACCTCCTTCAGGTGGCTTACATTTCAATGACTAGACAATAAGCAATAAACGAATAAGTAAATGATAAATAGGTAAACAACAAGCAAACAAGAGTATTAGCAAGAGTGATAGGGCTATGAAGGAAATAAAATGAGGTGATGGGATGATAAAAATGGTGGGACCCATCTGAGTTTTGTTTTTTTTTGCCGCCTCTTTAGTCTCTAGAAGAGTCCTCTGGTTTTTTCCCCACCAACATTTATCATGAAGAATTTCAAACATACAGCAAAGTTGAAATAATTTTACAGTGAACACCCATATATCCATCACCTAGATTCTACCATTAACTTTTCTTTTTGGCTGCGCCATGTGCCATGTGGGATCTTAGTTCCCTGACCGGGGATTGAACCTGTGTCCCCTACATTGGAAGCTTGGAGTCTTAACCACTGGACTGGCAGGGAATTCCCTACCATTAACGTTTTGACTGTACTTGCTTTATCACATAGCCATCCATCTATCCATCCATTAATCCATTTTTATTTTTAAAGTATTTCAAAGTAATCTGCAGACATCAGGAGAATTGGTGGTGGTGGGGATGTAAATTGGTCATGGGAAAGAGATCTCTGAAGAGATTACATTTGAATTAAGAATTGAATGAAAAGATGGGATCAGCCATGGAAGGGGAAAACAGTGCAAAGGCCAAGGGGCTGGAATTGAGGTGGTATGTTGGAGGAAGAGAAAATTCATTATTGAGGCTAAAAGACAAACGTGGTCAGGGATGATGTCAAGAGGTGGGCAGGGGCCAGAGCTCACAGGGCCAGATATGCTCTGTGAGTGAGGCTGTCTTTGCCTGGGCTCAGGCTCTTTGTTTCTCCATCTCTGTATACCTTTGTCTCTCTTATTATTAACTTCTCACCACCCTGCCCCCTTCCACTCCCGTCCATCCCAGGCCTGCCCTCACCCTCTTTCCCCTTCGCCTCCACCTTGTTCTGACATTTACCATCTGTGTGACCTTAGGCAAGTGACTAAACCTCTCTGTGGCTCAATTTTCTTCATCTGTAAAATGGGGATAATAATGCGACTTCCTCATCTGGCTGCTGTGAAGAGTGAATGGAGTCATATATGTAAAGCCCTTAGATCCACTCCTGGTACATAGTAGCGTTTGACACGTGTCCACTTTTGCTGTTGCTGTTATTATTCTCCCACATCTGTCCTCCCAGCCCTGGTCCTCCACATCCTGGCAGGGAGCACCAAATAACAGGGTGAGAGGTGGGGATGGTGCCTGGGTGGTGGTGGTAATGGTGATGGTGATGGTGAAATCTAAAGACTAGGGGGTGGGAGGTGGGATTGTGGGTGTCCCTAGGGGCATCTAATGGTTGTGAGTGGTTCACTGGAGCTTCACTAGAGGGAGGTTCACTAGAGGGAAGCTCTGCAGAGATGCCCTTGATCTGGGGGGCAGGGCAAGCTCCATGTGATGATGTGGCTGGGAAGAATTTAGGGAAGGGGTTTAGGCGAAGACCTTGGGATCCAAATGGGATTCAAAATGGGAGGGATTTGCGCCACCAGGAAGCTGGGGAATTGCAATAAGACAGATTTTGAGGGGAGGACTTGCTGGGTTTAGGGGCCAGTGAATATCTCAAAAAGAGGTAGAAAGTGGCCTGAGATACTCAGTGGGAGAAGGGCTGGGGGTCAGCTATTTGATAGGAGTTGGGCAAAGGGGTCTGAACAAGGAAGGAACAAGGCATTCTGGACTCCACAGAAGTCACAGGGAGGGGGAAAGGTCTTCAGGGTTCAAGAGAGAGAATAGGAATGGGGAGGAGGCTGGGTCCTCAGGAGGGCAGCACCGGTGGGGAGGAAGATCAAGAATCTGGGGCAAATTGGGCATTCTGTAAACCAAGGGGTGCCTTGGAGGGGAGGACGGTCTGGGATCTAATGGGGGTAATCAGGAACGTTTAGGGTCTCCCATGTGGGTAAGAGACATATTTGGGCCTCCTAGATGTTAGACGTGGTCTGGAGTTCCTATTGGGGGGCAGGGAATGGTTTGAGGTCGAGAGGTTAGAAGGACATAGAGGGTCCCCAGGAAGGAGTGGGATATGGTTTGTGGTCCTGAGTGGCTGTAGAACATGGTTTGGGTCTCCAAAGGGAGTAAGGCGCGATCTGGGGTCTCCCTGGATGTTGACATATAGTCTGAATCCTCTCTGGATGTTGGGGTGTGATCTGGGGGCCCTGAGTGATGGGGTGTGGTCTGGGGTCCACCTGAATGTTGGGGTATGACTTACGGTCCCTGATGGGGGTGCTGTGGATCCCCTTGGATGCTGGGATGTGGTCTGGGGTCCCCTTAGATTTGGGGGTACAGACTAAGGTCCCTGATGGGTTTGGGGCAGAGTCTGAGGTCACCAAGGAGAGCAGGACATGATTTGTGGTCCTGGGTGGCTGAGGAACATGGTCTGGGTTCTCAAAGGAGGTAAGGCATGATCTGGAGTCCCCCTGGGCATTGGGACACGATCCGAGGTCTCCACTGGGGCTTCAAGGGTTCCCCATGCCAGTCGGGGCGTGGTCTGGTGGTCTCCCGGGAAGCCGGCAGGGCTGGAGGTGGGGCTGGGGAGGGGTTGGGGGCGGGCCGGCAGCTCCGCAGGGGAGAGGGGTCTGCAGCTGGCCCAGGGGCGGGGGGCGGGGGCGTGTAGCCGCCCCGCCCGGCCCCTCCGGTCGGCGTCCCCTCCCCGCTTGCGGTGGTGGCGACGGCGGGGCTCCGGCGGCGGGCGGTGCGGAGGGCGGAGCTCGGCGGCGGCTCGGGAGGGAGGGCGGGAGGCGGGAGGGAGGCGGCCCCGCGGCACCGCGCCCCCTCCCCCGGCCCTCCCCCCACCATGGCGCGGAGCGAGGCAGCGGCGGCGGGGCCGGGCCCGGGGCCCCCCCTTGACTGGGTGAGCGCGGCCCGCAGCGGCCAGGGAGGCGGCGGGCGGGGGCGCCGGTGTGAGCGCCGGTGTGAGCGTGCGAGCGTGTGAGTGTGTGTCCGCGGCGCTGCGGCGGGCCCGGCGTGCGCTCGCGCGGCCCTCTGTATGCCCGGCGCCGGCGTGTGCGGCGCCCTGCTTGTGTGGCCATCCGGGTGTGTGCCGGGTGTCGAGCCGAGGTGCTGTGTCCTGCCGTGCGTGTGTGTCCCCCCGGGTGGCTGCCCCTCCTGCTGTGTGTCTGGGGGGCTGTCGCGCGCCCATCGGAGGGGCTGTGTGCAGGTGTGTGTGCGTGGGTTGTGTGCCCAGGTGTGGGTCCCCCACCCTACCCCCCCGCAGCTAGTGTCTTCGCGCGGCTAGCTGCGTTGGGTGTTTGTGTCCGGGTTGGATGTCCATCCCAGGATCTGTGTAGCCGGGTGTGCCCGCTTGGGTGTCCATTTGTGCGTGTGTGTGTGTGTCTGCGGGTTGTATGTCTCCGAGGGTGTGTGTCTGTGCGTCCATGTCAGGTTCCCGGCGGGGGGCTGGGGCTCAGCGCCTCGTGGGACCAGGCCTCTGTGTGGGTTTGGGGGAGGGGAGTTTGCCGCTTCCTCGGTCCATGTCAACTCCGGGGGGGTGGTGGTCCTCGGCGGTCCTTGGGGGAGACGGCCATGTCTTCCCCTTCCCGGTGGCTGGGTGGGGGGGGATGGGCAGCCGGTAGGTGGACAGATGGAGGGATGAGAGGCCGAGGGATGGACAGATGGGCCCTAGGGGAGGGATGCAGACCCGGCCCTTTCCCACACCCATCCCACCCCACTCCCTCACCGGCCAGATCTCCGCAGATGGGGCCGGAGTTGCCTGCATCCAGATAGCCAGGCTGAGGGACCTTTGGGCTGCTGGTGGGAGGATTGCCTTGGACCAATGCTCTACGACTCAGGCCCTCAACCCTCTGAGATTCGACCTGCTGAACTCTGACCTGGCTGGGGAGGGGTTGTGCTGGGAGGGAGGGATGTTAGGATTTCTTTGGCCTGGGCAGTAGGTGGGGCGGGGGTGCCTCAGGTCTGGGAGGCATGTGTGTCCATGACTGTGTGTGAGTGGGGTTCTCTGCTTATCTGTTGACTGTGCCACTGTGGTTCAATATTTTGTGTGTACTTGTAAGTGTGTAAATCCCTCACAGGGCAGTTGTGTGAGCACGTCTGTTATGAGTGAGCACCTGGGAGTGTCTGTGCAGAGGTGGGTCTTTCTGTACCTGTGTGCTTGTTTGAGTGTGTATCAGCCTTGTAGGTGTCTGTGCATGTTGTGGTTCTGTGTATGTGTGTGAGGTGTGTATTCGCGAGTGTGTGCATTCGTGCATCTGTTGGTGTGGTAATGTATGTGACCATGCATCATGGGGATATGTGAAGTTGCATGAGTGTGTTTGGGCATTGAAGAGCATGCACCTGTGTATCTTTGTGCGTGTGAGCATCTGTTATATGTGTGTGCCCCTGTGTGTTGGTGAGTGTGCAAGGGTAGATCGGTTATAGGTGCACGAGCCTGGGGACACGTGGGTTTCACTCTTGTGTGTGTGCATCTGTGTGTGAGTGTACAAGGGAAAAGGCAATATGGTATGTGTGGTTGTGTGTCGGTGTGTCAACCTTGAGGGTATGTGTCTATACTGTGAGTCCATTTTTGTGTTCACGTTGGTCTCTGGGGGGTGGGGTTGTGTATGTTCAAATACGTATATTCAGGATGATATGCGCACATGTGCCTGTGTCCTTGACACAAGGCTGACCCCACTTATGGGCCCAGTGAATTGGGGCCCATGTGGCATGACCTGTGGTATGCTGGGATCCATGGATACAAGTGTGCCCACATCCTGGACCAAGAGCCTGTTGAGGGCAGGGGGCACACAGATCATGCTGCTGTGTCCATGGAAATCCAGATGGAGAGTCGTGGGTTGTGGGCCCATGTGGGTTTTGGCATGTCCACACATGTTGGTGTGACAGTGGTGTGATGGTGAAGATGAGAATCTCTGGTCCTCCCCCAGCTCCTGGTACTGTACACGTCTTTGAAGTTGGGGGGACTGGGATGTGGATTCTGGAAGGAGGAGGCTGGGAGCCTAGAATCCTGGGTTTGAAGGAGAAGAGGGCTGGGGGGCCAGAGTCCTGTGTCTTGAGAAAGGCAGGAACTGAGACCTGGACTCTTGAATCTGAGGGAAGGGGAGGGTGGGGTTCTTAGCCTCTTGAGCCCCCAGAGGACAAAGGACAAAAGTCCTAGACTCTTGGGTTTTGGAGGGTGAGCAGTCTTAGGCCCAGACTCCTTGGTTTCCAGAGATGACTTCCTGGGTCCACCTGAGACTATGCAGAATCTGCAGCAGGAGAGCTGAGAGAGTGATCACACCAGGGACTTCCTTGGCTGAGATGGTCTCTGAGGCAGGTCTCCGGAGAGGAGCCAGAAGAATGTTAACGGTGTGGTTTTGTTCCTTTGCAGGTACTGGCCCAGGCCCTGATTCCCTGAAGAGAGGTGAGCGGGGGTCCCACAGGCTGGGGAGAGAGATGTGGAGTGACTGGGCTTGTTCTGAGCCAGCTGGAGGCCTGGAACACTGCCTTGTATGGATTTCAGTGGCGGGTATGGCAGGGACCAGGTGCCCCCCAGGCTGGGGAGTAGGGACAAGGTCAGGAACATCGTGTTTGGGTAAGGGCTCGAAAGAACCATGGCATGGGTTGTAGGTGGTGGTCTCAGACCTGGAGGCATCCCCTTTCAGGATGAGTCAAGTGGTCGGAAAAGGGAAGTTTCCACATATCAGTAAAGGATCCAAAAGAGTTTCCTGACGTGATATGACCCTGCATTTGGAGAGTGGCATGGATATAGTTTACCATTGTGTGTGTGTATGTGCATGTACGTGGGAAAATCTCCTGATACTCAGACCTGCTGGTGGCTGAGAAAAAGCCAGAGAAAACGATAATTTAACGCTAATAGCAGCTAACGTTTATATAGTGTTTACTGTCAGCAACTACTCTAAGCATGTTACAGTGTATTATCTCATCTAATCCTCACAATAATCCTGTGAGGCAGGTGCTATCATCCTTGTTTTACAGATGAACACACTGAGGCACAAAGAGAGGAAGTCACCTGATTAAAGTCACACAGCAGGGAATTGGGGGTGTGAACCTGGAAAGGTTGGGGCCAGATTCTGTCCGGCAAGGCTGCACTGCCTCTCGATGAATGTTAGCTATTTTCAGTGTTATTATTACAGTTTCAACTTGAGTCCCACCCAAGCTGTGGGACTTCCCGTTGCATAGATTGTGGTTCTGAGCCCTAGAGACCCTACTGCCAAGCAGGTACAGAGCTGGGCCTCCTACCTTGGGAGCGCCACCGCCCAGGCCAGGGTTTTCTGTCCATTGTAGAGCAGTGTCCTGGAGGGAGTGCAAGACAAATTAGTGGGGGGCCTCAGAGATGGTGGGATACCCTGACTTTGCCTTTTTCTCTCTTCAGCCCCATCACCGTCTCCCTCAGTCTCTCTCTTTCTTCCCGTCTTTATCTGTCTCTATAACACTCTTACTTTCTCTTCCTGTCTCTCCCCCTCTCCATCTCTGTGTCTCAGTCTCTCTTTTCTGTGTGTGTCTCCTCCACCCAGTTTTTCTGGCTCTCTTTGCTTCAGTCTTACTGCCTCTTCACCTTTCTTTCAGATTCTTTCTCTTGTTATCTCGTTGTCTCTCTCTCTGAATCTGTCTCTCTGTAACTGCGAGTCCATCTCTCCCTCCCCCTCGTCTCTGTCTCTTGGTCCCTTCTCTGTGTCCACAGTCCCCCTCCCCATGGGCCGAAGGATCAAGGCCACATCAGGTCACAGGCCCCAAATGCAGATTCCTGGGAGGTGGGCCAGCAGGGACTGGGGCATGGGGTGGGGTGAAAACAGTTTCAGGGACCCCCCCCTTCCCATCCGTTTCTCTTCACCCCCCACCCACCCTGTGTTGTGATGGGAGTTGACATGTCGTGGGCTGCAGCTGCCGCAGGGGGAATCCCTGCCGGAAGGTTTTGCCTGGAGCAGAGGCACAGCCTGATTTTGTGTGTGTGTGTGTGTGTGTGTGAGTGTGTGTGTGTGTAGGCATATATGGGGCCTTGTGCCCATTAATGTGAGCATGAAAGTCTGCCCCCTGTGTGGGAGCTCAGCAGAGCCCAGGATGAAACCAGCCTCAGAGAAAGACTTTTCAAGACTGAGCAGGGAGACTGATGTGTTTTTCTCAGCCTCTCCCACCATCAGAACCCCTCTGCTACAGCCAGAGGTTGCGGGGGGTGTATTACCCTTAACATTTACTGAATACTTACTGTGTGCCAGGCCCGATGCTCAGTGACCCCTATGAATGAGTTCACTGAACTCTTGCAGCAACCCAATGAAGACAGTACAATTATCAGACCATTTTACAAATCAGGAAATTATGGCCTAGTTAGGGAAAATCATTGGTTTGGGGTCACAGAGCTAGCAAGCTGGGGAAGCCAGGACTTGAACCTGAGTCTATTTGATCTAAAGCCCTTGCTCTTAATAATAGTGCACATTTTTATCTCTGGCACATATTGGACACGATGATAATAATAATAATTATCCACTTACATGTATTGAACACATTTTATATGCTGGGCACTGTTCTGAGTATACCATGCTCATTAATCCATTTAATCCTCACAGAGGTAAGGCCTGTTTTTATCTCCATTTTACAGATGAAGAAACCGAGATTCAGAGAGGTTCAGACACTTGCCCGAGGTCACACAGCTAGTAAGTGTCAGAGCTGGAATTTGAACCCAGGGAGTATGGCTTTGAAATCCATGACTTTAAGCCCTAGTCAGCTGTGATTTTTCAAAATATATCATGGGTAGTGGAAGACACAGGCTGGGCCAGATGACATCCCTCTGGTTGTGAGATTATAAGAGGTCTGGGAGCTCCTAGAAGAAGGGCAGAGGTGGGTAGGACACTCAGAGGTGGGGCAGTGGTAATTTACCAAGCAGCAATGGAAATACTGTTATCTATTAACAAGTGCATGCCAGCTGATGATCAGTCTTGTCACTGTTCTAAAGGACCCGCTTGTCAGGAAGGGAGGGATCTGGGTCGGACTCCTAGCAGGAAATCCCAGGGTGGCCAGGCTGGCGGTCAAGCCCTACGCCTGGGTGACCCTTCTCCTTCCTTGCAGATCTCACCTCCCACTCCTCCCGTCTTCCCCCTGCACCATGGCTCCAGGCCCCTTCTCCTCGGCGCTCCTCTCGCTGCCGCCTGCTGCCCTGCCCTTTCTGCTGCTTCTCTGGGCGGGGGCATCTCGAGGCCAGCCCTGCCCCGGCCGCTGCATCTGCCAGAACGTGGCGCCCACGCTGACCATGCTGTGCGCCAAGACCGGCTTGCTCTTTGTGCCTCCGGCCATCGACCGGCGCGTGGTGGAGCTGCGGCTCACCGACAACTTCATCGCGGCCGTCCGCCGCCGAGACTTCGCCAACATGACCAGCCTGGTGCACCTCACCCTCTCCCGGAACACCATCGGCCAGGTGGCGGCCGGTGCCTTTGCAGACCTCCGCGCCCTCCGCGCCCTGCACCTCGACAGCAACCGCTTGGCGGAGGTCCGGGGCGACCAGCTCCGCGGCTTGGGCAACCTCCGCCACCTGATCCTCGGCAATAACCAGATCCGCCGGGTGGAGTCGGCCGCCTTCAACGCCTTTCTCTCCACCGTGGAGGACCTGGATCTGTCCTACAACAACTTGGAGGCCCTGCCGTGGGAGGCCGTAGGCCAGATGGTGAACCTGAACACCCTCACGCTGGACCACAACCTGATCGACCACATCGCCGAAGGTACCTTCGTGCAGCTTCACAAACTGGTTCGCCTGGACATGACCTCCAACCGCCTGCATAAACTGCCCCCTGACGGGCTCTTCCTGAGGTCCCAAGGCCCCGGGCCAAAGCCACCCACGCCGCTCACGGTCAGCTTCGGCGGCAACCCCCTGCACTGCAACTGCGAGCTGCTCTGGCTGCGGCGGCTGACGAGGGAGGATGACCTGGAGACGTGCGCCACCCCTGAGCACCTCACTGACCGCTACTTCTGGTCCATCCCCGAGGAGGAGTTCCTGTGTGAACCTCCGTTGATCACTCGGCAGGCAGGCGGCCGGGCCCTGGTGGTGGAGGGCCAGGCGGTCAGCCTGCGGTGCCGCGCTGTGGGTGACCCTGAGCCGGTAGTGCATTGGGTGGCACCTGATGGGCGGTTGCTGGGGAATTCGAGCCGGACCCGGGTCCGGGGGGATGGGACACTGGATGTAACCATCACCACCTTGCGGGACAGTGGCACGTTCACTTGCATAGCCTCCAACGCCGCCGGGGAAGCCACGGCACCGGTGGAGGTGTGCGTGGTGCCTCTGCCTCTGATGGCGCCCCCGCCGGCCGCCCCACCACCTCTCACCGAGCCTGGTTCCTCGGACATCGCCACACCTGGCCGACCTGGTGCCAATGAATCTGGGGCTGAGCGCCGGCTTGTGGCTGCCGAGCTCACCTCCAGCTCCGTGCTCATCCGCTGGCCAGCCCAGAGGCCCGTGCCTGGCATCCGCATGTACCAGGTCCAGTACAACAGCTCCGCGGATGACTCCCTTGTCTACAGGTGGGTGCTGCAGTCCCAGGACCTCCTCCCACCCCAGGGGCCCTCCCTCCCATCTGCCGGCTCACTAGGCCTTCTTGCTCAGCTGGGGTTCTAGATGGGTACGTAGAGTGGTCTCCGGCTCTCATTTGCCATATTTCCTTCTCTCTCTCTTTCTGTCTCACTGTCTTTGTGTTTCACACATTTTGCATATCTTCGTTTCGCACCCACATGAGCCAGACCAGGGCTGGGCACTGGAGTTATAACTGAGTGCGCCCAGCACGATCCCTGCTCTCGTGGGGCTCATGGTCTACGTCACTGCTTGCCAAAGGTGTCCGATTGTCTACCTTGTCAGTTAAACATTCTAGAGCATGAAGTATACTCACACATATATATTTACAGTTACATTCATATTTGGAAATTATATACCAGTGCTACTGTATCAATACATTGGGTACATTATAGAAACAGAAAAGTATGAGAAAAAGATATAAATACAAATTATCTCCACCATCCACTGGGTTAGAAGCCATCGCCCCGGTGAGGACAGACACGTATGGTGTAGACAGATGTTAAAGAGTTACTTTCCCCCATCATCTGTTTTTCTCTTGTTCTCGCCATGTCTCTGTCTGTCTGTACCTTCTCTCCCTCCTGCCCTCATGAGGCACTAAGCCCCGGCTCTCTGCTAGGCCCTGAGCTGGGTGCAGGGGACACAGGGAGACCAAGAGAGCAGTCCCTGCCCTCAGGGAGCTCACAGCCCAGAGGGAGGAGGCCGTACACGATGAATTAACAGCCTTGGCCTTGCGTTGCCTCTCCAGCTGGGTAGTTTTTGAGTGTGGCTCACAGCCACAGACCTGGCACACAGTGGGAGCGTTTGATAGGTGGTTGTGGACTCTGTGGACGTCTCTCCTTCATCCTGGCTCTGCCTCCCTTGGACACACTGTAGAGTGCCCACTGAATGCTTAATCCTGTGTTTGACTTCACGTGGGGGCGCCAGAGCGGGTGGAGCCATTTCCCCACCCGTGGGCAACCTCAGATCTTGGGGGTGCTCAGACCTGCACCGAGAAGTCTGCCTCTTGGGCTCCATCTTCACCTTGCCCAGCGTTCTCTTGGCCACGGTCCTGGCACACAGTAGGCATTTTCCCATTGTTGGTTGAATGAGTAGATGCCTCCCTTTTTTCTTGTCTCTGTCATCCTCATTGTCCTCTCTTTTTGAATCTGGTCACCAAACACTGAATAAATGCCTACTGCATGCCAGTTTCCATGCTGGGCCCGGGCCTACCGAGATGGATCAAACACTGGCCCAGTCTTACAAACATTAGGGCAAACAAATGAACAAAACAAAAACTTTTATAACGTGCTACCAAGGATTCTACTCCATTCGACCTTCCCAACTCCGCTGTGAGGCAGCCATGATCCCCCTCCCATTTTACAGACAGGGGAAAGTGAGGCTCAGTTGGGGGAAGTCACTTGCTCAAGGTCACACAGAAAGAGGCAGAGCCAGGATTCCAGTTCTTACCCTTCTAACACCTAATTCTGCCCTTTTTACACTGAACACATGTTTATCGAGCACCTACTGTTTGCCAGGCAGGGATTAGGGGAGATGGATAATACATTTCTGTAAACAGCTCTTGGTTTCTGTGATTCTCCACCTCTCTCTTTCTCTTTTCCTTCTCTCTCTAACCCATGGTCACTACATGATGGAGTGGAGGGAGGTTTACAGGTCCCCAGACCCTGCATGTATGCCGACGTTGGTGGCCCTCTGTCTCCAGCTGGGCAACAGACCCTGGGACTCTTCCATTCCCTGTAGGGCCACAGTTCCTATCCTCCGTCCCCCATTGCAGGCCCCTGTGCTACAGCACTGCAGGGGTTAACTTCCTCACTGCCGCCATGGGCGGAGGTGACAACCAACCAGAAGCCTGCTCTGCTGCTTGCTTGGGTCTTACAGCCAATTAGAGACACATGGGCTCAAGCTTTCTTAAGGAGCCAGCCTCTGTCCTTGGAAAGGGGGGAGTCCCTAGCAACTGGTTATTTTGGGGGAAGGAGCAAAAAGAATCCAAGGCTTTTTGAGAAGGGATGATGAGAGGAAGAGGAAGACTTAGAGCCAGGGGCCAAAGGTTGGATGGGGTGGGGGGGGCCACTGGTCTGTGAAATGGCAGGCAGGGGGAGAGTCAGAGAGGTGGTTGGCCTTTATGAGGTGGTGAGGGCCTTACCTGAAGTCTTTCGGTGGGAGGATGGCTCTTGGTGGTGGTGGAACCTTCTGGAGGTGGAGGAACTGAGGTGGGTTTCAGGACCAGAAGGTGGCCTGTGGAGATGGGGGCATGGCCTTTAGAGGAGGTGGCGCTCCTGCAGCATAGTCCCCACGCAGATGAAGAGGCGGTTCTTGTCTCTGGTGACCCACTAAGAGCTTTGTGGGAGAGGAGAGCTTGCGAGATTGAGTGCATGCAAATCTATGTGGATGTGGCAGTCCCAGGTTAGCCGAGGCTGGACATGAAAGGGGTGTGCCAACAGAAGAGGGGCAAGGCCTAGTGGGAATGGCCTTATAGATGCGGAGGAGCACAGCTGGCAGGAGAGTGTGAGCCACAGCAAGGGTTACTGGCCAGCATCGTGTGGGACGCAAGCTGTTAGTGAAATTTTTAAGTGCCAGGCTTTGGCTATGTTAACTCATCATACTTCACGCCATCTCTATGGAGTAGGAATTGTTAATACCCCCATTTGGGGGAAATGAGACACAGAGAGGTTAAGAAACTTGCCTGAGGTCACAGAGCTAGCAAGGAGCAGAAGAGAACTCAAACCCTGGCATCGTGGCTCTCAGACTTTGTCAGCTTTACCATTTCTCTACACTGCTGCTCATTTGAAGGCAGGGGCCCATAGCAAGAAAGGAGCATGCTTTCTTGGCTACATTTGCCCCAATTATGGATGAAACTTACCGGGGGGCATGCTTTAGTGACTTCAGGCAGTATAGGGGCAGGGCATGCACAGAGTGGTTGCCTTTATTACCTGGACACGTGCGGGACATGCAAAGAGTGGACGTGGTCCTGGGCACAGTAGGGGAACCATCTCCAGTGGACCGTTGTGGGGTGTGGCTTGGAAGGCACCTGTCAATCAGAAGGGAAGTGGCCTTTAGCCCTGGCCCCTTAGTAGGTGGAAATATGTAGTTGAGGGGCTTGGAAATTGTCCCAGAAAATAGATGCAGCTATGAGATGTGTATACCCAAGGATGTACAGATGAGGGGGAGTGGTCTGTATCATGGTTTCCCCGAAAGGACAAGAATGTGTAGAAGAGAGGAACTAGAAGAGCACCCATTGCCCCAGTAGGAGTAAGACGGGGTGTGAGGTGACCTCACTGTCCACTTGAGTGAGGGTGGGGCATGCAGGTAAGGGGGCGTGGCCTGTAGCATCCATCCCCTTAAAGGTGGGAGTATGTAGATAAGAATGCTTGAATGGCATTTGTCCTAGTAGGAATGAGACACTACTAGGGAGCATGTCCCTTGAGGGCAGGGCATAAAAACTGTAGCATTCCTCCCTGGCAGGGGCCAGGATATGTAGATGAGGGTAGATGAATGGCTAAAATTATCCTAGTAGGTGATGAGACACGGACAGGGGGTGGGTCTGAGGGTGGGGCATGCAGATAAGGGGCATGGGCTGTATCAAAGACCCTGAGAGGGTGAGAATTTGTTGCTTGAATGGCTGCTGTTGTCCCAGTAGAGGGTGAGACACTGGTAGGGATGTATCGTTTGGTCCCCCCGGGTGGGACATGCAACTGAAGCATCGCGGTTCAGAGTGGAGCTAACCCCGCGCTGATCCCGCCCCCTCCCGCAGGATGATCCCATCCACCAGCCAGACCTTCCTGGTGAATGATCTGGCAGCGGGCCGCGCCTACGACCTGTGCGTGCTGGCCGTCTACGACGATGGGGCCACGGCGCTGCCCGCCACCCGAGTGGTGGGCTGCGTGCAGTTTACCACGGCGGGGGATCCCGCGCCCTGCCGCCCACTGAGGGCCCATTTCTTGGGCGGCACCATGATCATCGCCATCGGGGGTGTCATTGTCGCCTCCGTCCTCGTTTTCATAGTTCTGCTCATGATTCGCTACAAGGTCTACGGCGATGGGGATGGCCGCCGAGTCAAGGGCACCTCCAGGTCGCCTCCGCGGGTCAGCCACGTGTGCTCTCAGACCAACGGCGCAGGCGCAGGCGCAACGCAAGCCCCGCCCCCGCCGGCGCAAGACCGCTACGAGGCGCTGCGCGAGGTGCCAGCTCCGGCTGCGGCGGTGGCCGTCGAGGCAAAGGCCGTGGCGGCCGACACGGCTTCCGCGGAACCGGAGGCGGTCCTTGGACACTCCCTGGGCGGCTCAGCCACCTCGCTGTGCCTGCTGCCGTCCGAGGAAACCTCCGGGGAGGAGTCCTGGGCCGCGGCTGGCCCTCGGAGGAGCCGTTCTGGGGCCCTGGGACCGCTGGCTTCGGCGCCCCCCACTTTAGCTCTGGTTCCTGGGGGAGCCCCGGCCCGGCCGAGACCGCAGCAGCGCTATTCGTTTGACGGGGACTACGGGGCGCTCTTCCAGAGCCACAGTTACCCGCGCCGCGCCCGGCGGACAAAGCGCCACCGGTCCACGCCGCACCTGGACGGGGCCGGAGGGGGCGCGGCCGGGGAGGACGGAGACCTGGGGCTGGGCGCCGCCAGGGCGCGCCTGGCCTTTACCAGCACCGAGTGGATGCTGGAGAGTACCGTGTGAGCGGCTGGCGGGCGCCGGGACGCCTGGGTGCCGCGGACAAACGCCCAGCCGCCCGGACGCCGGGGCAGGACTCGGGGGACAAAGCTCCGAGCAAAGACGTCGGACTGCAGGGGAGGCGTGCCCTTCTCCTCCCTGGATGGGGTGGGCGGCCTGGGCTGCGGCTCGAAGTCACGCCCCCGCGCTTAGGGGGGTTGGAGGGTGGGCAGCCGAGCTCCTCTCCCCCACGGACTTTAAGCCCCCCTCCTGCCCTTCCCCCCGCGCGCTCGCGGACCTCGCTGGAGCCGGTGCCTTACACAGCGAAGCGCGGGGAGGGGCAGGGTCCCCCGACACTGCAGCACTGAGACACGAGACCCCTCCCCCTGCCCGGGACCCGGGGCAGGGGCGAGGGACCCATTTCTTGTATCTGGCTGGACTAGATCCTATTCTGTCCCGCGGCGGCCTCCAAAGCCCCCACCCCCACCCCATTCAATTCCCTGGTCCCGTCGGGTCTGGCTTGGGGTGCCCCTTTCTCTGTTCCCTTCGTTTGTCTCTGTCACGCCCTCTGTCGTCTCTGTCTTACGTCATTCCCTGTTTGTCTCTTATTTCTCTGTCCCGTCATCTCTTCTCTCTCTGAACTCCCGTATTGCGTCCAGCCTCCTTGTCTCTCCAGATTATATCTCCCCAGTACACATTCTCCCGGGCAGGTCCCACTGGAAGGACCAGACTCACCCCTCTTCCTTCCTCTTAACCCCCAAATAAATCCCCACATGAACAAAATCCAAAACCAAATCCCCCTCCCTACCGGAGCCGGGACCCTCCGCCGCAGGAGAATTAAACATTTTTCTGTGTCTGAGGCCACTCTGCTGACCTCTGTGTGTGTCCATGTGTCTTGGGGAGGTTGAGGGGGAGGGTGACCTAGATTACAGCGTAAGGGCTCTTAAGTGAGTCTGAAGGTAGGACAGCTAACTGGGCCCAGGAAGATTTGCAGACAGTTTCCTACCCTCTGAGAGACTTAGAGGTGGGGAATAATATGTCAAAAACAAAACCAACAAACAAAACCCCAAAGGCACAAACAATAGCTAAGGTTTAGTGAGTGCTTGCTGTGTGCCAAGCACTTAATTCATGTAATCCTCACAACAGCCCTAGGACATCGGTACCATTATCCCATTTTATAGATGAGTAAATTGAGGCCCAGAAGTAAAGTAACTTGCCCCAGGTCACATAACCAGAAGGTGGCAAAATTGGGTTTTAAAAAGGCAGGCAGGTTTCTGAATCTTTAGTGCTGAGCAGCTAGGAAATGTTCATTCTACACATAGGCACTGTGCTAAGCACAGCTCATCTCTCCAAGGTCGGACGGCTGTTGGACGCAGATGCATTTGGTCCCATTTTACAGACAGGAATCTGCACCAGAGAGCGGTGAAGTCACGTGCCCGAGGCTCCCCTGGTGAAGACATTGGAGACCTGGCAGTTTGACCTCAGTATCTGTCCCTCACCACTACCAAATGTAGCCTCTGATGTCTGTGTCTGGAGGCTAGGGAATGGCCCCCAGGACCTTAGTTAGCTGAGCGTGGGTATCCAAAGCCAGCCTGGTGGGGGAGGGGACGAGGGAAAGGGCTCATTGGTCATGCTGTCTGGAATCTGAGGTCTCTTAGGTAGAGAAGGGGTTTGCTTAGGGCGCAGGGCTTGGTGTGGGGAGGGGAGTTTCTCAGGTGAAGGTGTGGGCTGTGGCTGGGGAAGGGAAGTTGTTTTGGCGTGTGGGCCCTGCAGTGAAAACTCTTTCCCAATCCTGGGGAAGAAGGAAGAAGGCCTCATGCCAGCCAGGGGCCTCCTGAGGCCTGGGGAGGAGGAGAGAAAGACAGAAATAGAAACAGAGCAGGAGGGAGGGGAATGGATCTGGGCAGACAGGGTGGTAGGCAGCAAGGACAGAGGCACCAGAGAATCACAGGCCAGAATCACCCAGTGGCCTAGCCACACTTATCTATCTCAGTCATCACGACTCCTGGGTACTGAGGGCTTCCCACACACCAGGCACTGTGCTCACAAACCCTCCCTGATGCATGAATAGAGAGTGTGCAGCTCAGCCCCTGGCACATAGCACTCACAAAATGGACTCAAGACAGTAAGCATGATTACATCTATACTCTGCAACAGATGTGTGCGGTGTGTGCACCCTCTTATTTATTTTTGGATAGGTAAGAAGTGGGTTTACTTAAAAACACGCTCCACAGACAGAGTGTGGGCCATCTCAGAAGGCAAGAGGCCTTGTGTACCCTCTTTTTTTAGATAAGGAAACTGAAGTTCAGAGAGGTAAGGACTTGCCCAAGATCATGCAGGCAGTAAGCGGCAGAGCCATGATTGGAAAGTTTACTGCCTCCAAATCCTGCACACCTAACCATCTGACTATATTGTCTCTGATCCACCTGATAAAGCTTTCTTGAGCATGTACTATGTACCTGGCCCTGTGCAGGGGATACAACAGTGAACACAATAGACAAAACGAGAAACCCCTGCCCCATGGAGCGAGGAGACAGTAATCAAGCAAGTAAATAATGAGTGTCTGGTAGTGAATAAGTGTCACGTTGAGAATGAAAACAGGATGCTGGGATGGGATGACTGAGAGGCTTACTTTAGGATAGAAGGTCAAGGAAGGTGATGTTGGAGCTGGAGAAATCCATTGTGGGAAGAGCCAGGGAAGAGCATTCCTGGCAGAGAGAAGAGCATGTACAAAGCCCCTGAGGCAGGAGTGTGCTTGGTGTGTTGGAGGTACAGCGTGTCTGGACTGGAATAAGGGGGAGAGTGAGAGGAGAGCAAGTGGGAGAGGCAAGCAGGGAGCAGGTTCTGCAGAGCCTTGTGGGCTGTGGTCAAGAGTAAAGATTTTATTCTCAGAGCTGTGGGAAGCCCGTGGAGTGTTTTCAGCTGGGGCAGTATATGGCCTGATTTCCATGGAGAATCCAGCTTCGAGCAGGGTGTGCCTGTCTTCAAAACAAAATCAGGAACTGCCACCTCAGAACTTGGCATCCACCCATCGGCACATTTGGGACCCACATGGTCCCTGGTTCAGCCCTTTGGATGACAGCCATCACCTTCCTTCCCCTGTAACTTCAGGTCTTTCATTTAACAAAGAAGTATTTATCAATGCCAATGACATGCTTGGTTTTGTTTTTTCCCAAAATTGAGAGCTTTAAACCCAAGAACAGGTACATTAGTGAGAGAGGGCGTGGTATCATTCGAGGGGAGTATTGGAACATCTGCTCTGTGCCCTGGCCCTGTGATGGGCACTGGTGACCCAGCAGTGACCAATTGGTCAACAGTGACTGACTGACCAAGACAGCTTCGGTTCCTGCCCTCTTGGAGCTCAGGCAGACAGATATGGCAATAGGGCTGCGGTGGGAGAAACATAAAGCCTACAGAGCCCAGGAGAGCTGCCTGACCCTGCCTGGAGGTTCAGGGACGTGTGTTAGAGTCTTGGTAGCAAGTGACAGGAAGTCAGCTTAACTGCATTACGTGTAAAAAGCGTGCATTTGTTGGCTCATGTAGCTAGGAAGGAGACAATCAAGGGTAAAGCTACCAGGAACTTGGCCTTAGAGACTGGAACCCAGGCTCAACTCCATCATGACACTCTTCCCATTCATTTCTCTTCTCCGCTTGTCTCAACTCAGATTTATCCCCTTCAACTGCATGTAGTAGGGAAAATGGCCATTCATTTACAGACACAGACTCAATCCTTCTAGCACCATAGCCCAGAGGTAAGATGACAAAATCTCCAGTCCTAAATGAAAAAAAAAAAATCCCAGGGAAGGGCTCTGATTGGCCTGATTGGGGACACATGCCACCCCTGCATTGATTGTGATATCCAAAGGAATGGAATGCTTTGACTGGCCAGGTTGGGGTCACATGTCCAGTTCGTTTGGCCTGGGGAAGGGGGAGGTGCTAAAAATATTAGGGTGAACCATATGAAATTGCCAGTTTTGTAGGTTAGAAATGGCAGAACATTGGCAATTTCATATGGTTGAACCTAAATGGTCACTGGGAAAGTAGGATGGGAAAACTTATTGGGCATATAAAAGCAATAGAAACCCCAGTGCTCCACTCAGAAGGATTTTGTTTCTGTTTTTGCGGTACGCGGGCCTCTCACTGCTGTGGCCTCTCCCGTTGCGGAGCACAGGCTCCGGACGCGCAGGCCCAGCGGCCGTGGCTCACGGGCCCAGCCGCTCCGCAGCATGTGGGATCTTCCCGGACCGGGGCACGAACCCGCGTCCGCTGCATCGGCAGGCGGACTCCCAACCACCGCGCCACCAGGGAAGCCCACTCAGAAGGATTTTTGGTGGAGGAAGTGATATTACTGAGACATAGGGAATGAGTGGAAATTAGATGAAGATGTGGTAGTGGTGGGAGAGTAGTGGGGACATGTCCCAAGCAGAGGGAACAGCTTATGCAAAGGCTGTCATGAGAGAGGCGAGGGAAGACCGGTCACTTTACTCTGGAGATGGAGTGCTCTGACTGGGCACACCTGAGTCTTGTGTCCAACCAATGAGGGAATGGGAAAGGGGGATCATGCCCCAAAGGAAAATTGAGAAGCTTTACCAGGTGAAATGGACGCTGGGCAGGCAAACCAAAGTATATCCAGTTCAAAATTTCTTTGTTAGGCCTTGGCATCTCCAAGCAGAGGTTTGCAACCTTGTTTCAATTACATCACTCATACTGAAAAGGGGTATATGCCTGAACTCAGACATGTCCTACATGATTCCAATTTTTATTATCAAATAATTGGTCTCTTTCTCTGGGTTCTTTGCTGGGCATACAGAGATGGGTTTTTGAGGATACATTTGGCTGAAGAAACAAAACCCAATTAACATGACTCAAGATATTTGGTTATCTCATTTAATATGTCTGGAGTTGGGAGTTTGGAGCTGTTAATGCAACGGCTTATTGATATCACCAATGACCCATTCTCCTACTCTTTTGTTCCACCTTCCTTGGAAGAATAGTTTCATATTCTAGGCTTGCTGCCTCATTGGCCACCACAGCTCCAGGTCTCTCATCCTTATACCAATGAACTAAGCAGGAAGGAAGGGAACAAATGGAAGAGTTTTCTTTGTGTTAGGGAAGAAAAACTTCCGGAAATAATAAAAATGACAGCAATAAACGCATATATGGGGCTTAACCTGTGCCAAGAATTGTTTTCAATTCTTTACATAAATTAACTCCCTTAAGAAGCCCTTTAGTCTCATGGCCACTCCAAACTGTAGAGGCAGGTGATCCACACTGGACCCTGTCCAATGTCGTGACCCACAGAATCTGTGAGCATAATAAGATAGTTGTTGTTTTACTCCGCTAAGTTTGGGGTGTTTGTTATGACTTGGAGAATATTGTTTGTGTGAAAGCTGGAGCCATGGCTGCTGTCGAGACCGTGAGGTAGCCACAGTAAGAATCAGTCAACAGAAATGGAAAGAACCTGGTTCCCCAATGACATGGTTGAATGAATGAATGAATGGGTTTTGGAGCTGCCCTGCCAATGCACTTTTTACTGTGACATAATAAATTCATTTTTGTTCCACCCATTTGAGTTGGGTTTCTGACACATTATAGGATAAAGCATCCTGACTGATATAGACTTCCATCTGTCCTAGGTACATATGGAAAAGAGAGATATACAGTTCACACAGACAGGGAGAGATATATAAACATGTGCATAAATACACACACACTTACACACACATGGGCATGAATATGCTGTTATACATCTTCAGTTGGACTCAGGTTCGGGCAGATACTCACTTGGAGGCGTGTACATACACAGTCACAGAAGTCAGGCACACGCAAATATACGCAACCTGTCATGAATTTTGCCTGCACTACACAGACATCCACATTCAGTCACAGACCCACAGTCACACACACACACACACACACACACACACACACACACACACACACACTCAGAGATTCACTTATTGCAGAAGATTCCAATTCCTTACTGTTTATTTCTGCATATTATATAAACGTAGAAAAAGAAACATTTCTTTCAGGTCTTAGTCAGGGCTGCAGGGGTGAGAAGAAATAACTTAAGGCAGGGCTGGGGTTAGTGCACAAATAAGGTCTGGGCTCCCAGATGGGCTGGGGTAGGTCCCAGTGCTCAGATGCACAGGTTTCCTCTGGCAGCACAATTCAGGTCCCAGGTGAGGAGGTGGAAGAGGATGAATGTGACAGAGGCCTTGAGGCCATCTTGAAACTCCTGTGAGAGAGACGAGAAGGTGGTTTCCCATTGCCCAGACGTCAGCCTCCTCCTTACCCAGGGCCCGGGCATCCACCCTCTTCCCGGGTCACTCACCTTCTTTGGGGCCTCCTGGAGCCAATGCAGCCGGTACTGGAAGTGGCTCCTGGGGCCTGGAGCCTGCTGTGGGCTGAGCCTGGACCTGAGAACAGAGGAAGGTGGTGTGTGGGACAGAGGGGTGAGGTCCTATCTGCCCAGAACCCACAGATATGGCCCGGGTGCCCCGAGCGCTCACCCAGGCCTGGAGCTTGGAGTGGATGTGGTGCAGCGTGTGAAGGGTCTGGTCCAGGATGTGATCCAGGGATGAGTTAGCCACCGTCCCCAGGACCCTTCAGTGTCAGAGCCAGCTCCGCCTCCAAGGCTGTGGGGTGCTCCTACACCTGAGGAGAGGTGAGAGAGAACAGGTGAGGTGGAAAGGTGAGGAAAGATAGGTAAGAAGGCCCAGTTAAGTGGGGACAGGTGATGGGACAGGTAAGAGAGAGACAGGAGAGGGGAACACATGAGGAAGGCGGCAGATGAAGGGGATACAGGTGAGGCAGAATGATAAGGGAAAAGAAAAGTGAGGGAACAGGTGAAAAAGTGAAATGGGGACAAATGAAAAGTGACTCATGAGGGAGGTCACAGAGGTCTGAAGAACAGAGATGGGAACAGGTGAGAAGAGAACAGTTTGGGGAGGTAGGTGAGCGCGGGACAGTTGGCTGCATAGGTGAGAAGCGTGGAGGAAGGAGGAGTGTTTGCTGGGAAAAGATCAGCGGAGGAAGATGACAAGGGACAGAGAGGTGAGAGCGTGGGGAGGGCAGGTGAGAAGGGAAGAGGGAATCAGTGTTGAGAGTAGATGGTGACAAGGTGGGCAGGGCAAGGGGCACAGGCTGCGGACAGAGCCGGGAGAGAAGAGAGAAATGAGAAGGAACAAGGTAAGAGTGCAGGTGAGAGGGACAGGTGGGGGAGATAGGGAAGTAGGACAGGCAGAGAGATGATAAAAAGGAACCCAGGGGAGGGACAGGGTCAAGGGAGCAGTTGGGGAGGCACAGGGGCCCAGGACAGAGGAGGAGAGACCAGAGAAAGGGAAGCACAGGTGAGATAAAGGACATCAGGGGCTGCCTGCAAAGCCAGAGGAACGGGGCCAGGTGAGGGCAGGTGGGCCTGACTCTCCCAACTCACCTGCAGCTGCTTCAGGTCCTGGGTCCTGGGGAAGAGGCGAGAGCTGCAGTTCCAGTCCTTCTGCAAGAGCGACACTTCTCAGAGAGCAAGGGCAGGTTCAACCCAAAACGGGAGGGACAGAGGCTAGCAGCAAGGATGAAGGTCTAGCAGGAGGGCTTGAGTTTAATCCACAGCAGAGAGAATAGATGTTAGTCATAGCCGAAAAGCTAGCAGGAGGATAGAGGTTAGGCCAACAGTAGCAGGCAGCAGCTTGGCTACGGTAGAAGGGGTAAAGGTTAGCCCACAACAGGGACTTACCAAGGCATCTTTGGCTTTTTTTCTTTTTTTTTTTTGGCCGCACCCCGAGGCTTGTGGGATCTTAGTTCCCTGACCAGGGATCGAACCCGGGCCCGGCAGTGAGAGCGTGGAGCCCTAACCACTGGACTGCCAGGGAATTTCCATCCTTGGCTTTCTTGAAGGCCACCAGCTCGTTTGGCAGCAGAGATCTGAGCACGCCAATGTCTAAGCCCTTCCTGGTTGTGGTGGGGACAGGACAAGCTCTAGCCAAGCCCAGCCCCATGGTCGTCACCAGAACTAGCGTCAAGTCTGCAACCATGGTCAAATCGCAAACTGCTTCCCCAGCTGCCTGGCTCGGCTTTTTAGCCAGGCTAAATGCGCAACCCTGGCTGTGGGCTTTGACTTTAAAAGGCATGAATGGATGGGGCCAGCTGCTAAGCCAGGTGAGTTGACAGGTATGGGTGGGACCAGGTGAGCTGAGAGCTATGCCCAGAAGGAAAGAGAAACTGAAATCCCAGGAGGGAGCCTGAGAAGGTCCTGAACCTAGTTTAGGAAACCCTGGGATGTTGGGGAGCCCCTGACCGAGGCTGAGGCAGGAAGAGAAATGGGAAGCTGTCACAGCAGGGCAGGGGCTGGGGCGGGGTGTGTGTGGGCGGGGTGTGTGTGGGCGGGGCTGCTGGAGCAGCAGGGAGGGAGCTTCCTCCACCGGTTTCAGCGTGTTCCACGAACTCATTCGTATTAGGCTCCGAACATTCCCGTGAGTAGTTATTTTTATGATCATCCCCATTTTACCAGTGAAGGAACTAGGGCACAGGAGGGTAAAGTGACTTAACCTGAGGTCCCACAGGTGTTTAATGGCAGAGCTGGGGTTTGAATGGAATCCCATGCAATTACTCCCTATTCTGTGTACAGCCAAAGCAGAAGATGGGAACCTCTGGGACTCACAGACGTCCAGCTTTCCTTTCTCTCCCTCTGGGTAGCGTGAAAGGCTAGGAAGTTCCTCGTCTGCGGTGCAAGAGCACGTACTGGGGACTGGAGAGGCTGCCTGGAAAGAAGGCAGTGAGTAGGGCTTCCAGAAGGCAGGCAGAGTCTGGTTGCTTTGCTATCATCATCCCCTGCGGCGATAATCACTGTGTAGCGAGAAGGGAACTGCTCTGATGTACAGGCACTTCACATTTTTCATTCCTTTATTTTTTTCTTGGCCTTTACGTGCAGAAAGATACTAATCATACTCTTCGGATCATAATATAGAACCACAATTGGCCCATGAAAGACCCTCTAAGGTTTTACCCCCAGCCTCATGCCCAATCCCTATCCCATCCCTCCCCTTCACAGACACCCACTTTAATGTGCTTAATACATAGCTGCGAAGATATATCTTTATAGTTTGTGATTTTGTGTGTGTATATGTCTCCAATTTACATAAATGGGATTGGGCTATAAATCTTGTTCTGTTTCTTCCCCCTCTCTTTTTTTTTTTTTTGCGGTACGCGGGCCTCTCACTGTTGTGGCCTCTCCCGTTGCGGAGCACAGGCTCTGGCCGCGCAGGCCCAGCGGCCATGGCTCACGGGCCCAGCCGCTGGGCGGCATGTGGGATCTTCCCGGACCAGGGCACGAACCCATGTCCCCTGCATCGGCAGGCGGGCTCTCAACCACTGAGCCATCAGGGAAGCCCTTCTCCTTCTTCTTTTTTTTTTTTTTTAAACTTAACAGTATGTTTCTGAGATCTCTGCATGTAGTGGTGTACATCAATCTCTCTGTTTCTTTGGTTTTTAAAAATAAATTTATTTATTTTATTTTTGGCTGTGTTGGGTCTTCGTTGCTGCGCGCGGGCTTTCTCTGGTTGTGGCGAACGGGGGTTACTCTCCATTGCGGTGTGTGGGCTTCTCACTGTGGTGGCTTCTCTTGTTAGGAAGCATGAGCTCTAGGCTTGCGGGCTTCAGTAGTTGCAGCACGCAGGCTCAGTAGTTGTGGTTCGTGGGCTCTAGAGCGCAGGCTCAGTAGTTGTGGCTCATGGGCTTAGTTGCTCCGTGGCATGTGGGATCTTCCCAGACCAGGGCTCGAACCCGTCTCCCCTGCATTGGCAGGTGGATTCCAACCACTGTGCCACCAGGGAAGCCCGGGAAGCCCCCAAGCTCTCTGTTTCTAACTGCTGTGTTGTATTCCATGGTGTGCCAACAGCACTCCTTCACTTATTTATTCCTCCAGTGACGGACATTTAGGTTGCCTCCAGCTCCCTATCACCATAAGGCTCACACACATCCTCTCTGCGGGAGGTTTTCTAGGCTGCTGTAGCCCCAAGCGGGTGCCCCCACCATATCGCTTCAGCTCATTTTCTCTCTCACTTGTACATCTGGTTCCCACACGCGCTGACAGCTTCCCACCTCATGTGCCGGTATCTATCTGCTTCTCCATCTGAAGTCTTTCTCCTGTGGGCATGCAGAACAGACTGGAAGTGCCAGGATTAATTCCCCATGGGCAATCTTCAACCAGCGAGGGTCAGGAGTTTGTGACTAAATACTTTTGCTTCCCTTTTCCTCAGTGAGTCAATTCTGAGTTATGTTCTACACGATTTCTCAACTCCTTAGAGGGTCCTGGGTACCAATGAGCTCTAGTTGTTCACAGTGGTCACCCTTTCGGGGCTGGGACTAGGGTGAGGAAACAAGGTGTCTAGTGTGCAAAATTTAAGAAGCCAGCCCCCCTCAGGTTCAGGTAAGCACCCTAGGCGCCTCACTTGCCTCATTCTAGTCCACACTCTGCACCATTTATTGGCTTTTCCCCTCTTTCTTTAAAAAAAATTAAAAAAAAATTGTGGGCTGTGCCTTGCAGCTTGTGGGATCTCAGGCCCCCGACCAGGGATTGAACCCGGGGCCATGGCAGTGACAGCACCAAATCCTAACCACTAGGCCACCAGGGAACTCCCAGCTTTTTTCTCTTTCAGTCTCAATTTTCCCACTCACTTGTATTTCCTGGGGATACCTCCCAGAAAAACTACCTATACCCTTTGCTCAGGTCATGCTTTGGGGAGATCCCAAACTAAATCCTGATCCCTATTCAGGAGTAAGATTTCTGAGGCAGGGGGCACACCTGTGCTTATATTGTCTAGTTAGCACCATTCCGTAGAACTTTCTGCAATGATGGAAGGGTTCTATATCTGTAATGTCCAATCCAGGAGTTACTAGCCACATGTGGCTGTTGAGTACTTAAAATGTGGCTAGTGTGTTGGAGGAACTGAATTTTCAATTTCTTTTTTTCCCTTAATTTAAATCTAATTGCTATATGTGGCTGGTGGCTTCCATAATGGGCAGTGCAGTTCTAAATACTCATCTTGTTCTCCCAAATTGTTGCACCTGCTTCATTCCCTTTGGAGGTGCTCGAGAGATCCTGTATCCCTGCAATAGGGTGGCCTCCTCAACACCTAGCTCTGACTTAGATGATGAGGTCCTAGACTTTGACTATGAGCCTGATGCAACATAGATGAGACTTTAGAGGTGAGTGAATTTTGCATGTGGAAGGAATGTAAATATTTCATGGCCAGAAAGCAGACTGTAGTAGTTTCAAAGCATGTCTTCAAAAACTTTGACCCTTTCCCTACGGAGAAGTGGGTCTGTCCCCTTCCCTTCAATCTGGGTTGACGTTTGTTGGGCTGTGCCCTGCAGGCCTGCAAGCCCTGTACTTGCCCAGCCTCAAGGTCAAAGAAAGAGCCCAGAGTCAGTGACAGAGACATCAATGGTTTAATGGGTGGGGGGATCTTACATTTCGGAAGCAAGGTCTTGGAGTGACACCCCACCGGGTGTGGCAGACAGTGGGCGGGACAAGGTGGTAGCAGTATTTGCTTCGGGGGTTTGGGAGGGAGGTTACCAGTTAGAGGGGGGAACTGATGTCAGGTTGGTTCACCGGTTACCAGGGAAAACAGCAGAGGAGCATGGCCCCTCACCACCCCTCGGATAAGCTGTCTTGGTGGAGACATTCTGATCTAAAGATTAGAACAATCACTAGCTGGGGCTGGAGGCAAGTCTGTAGGTGTTTACTGATTAAGCTCTATGATTTAGAGGAAGGGTCAGTCATGTGAGTAGGGTGTAGGTGAAGCAGGGACTGGTCAAGCAGGGGATGTACAGAGAGCAAGAGAACAGCCATCTTGGGTGGCCTTATCATACAACCTAGTGGCTCACTTGTCACCACAGGTGCTGCATGACCTCTGGGTCTAAGTCAGAAAAGACTTAGGTAGCTTCTGTGTGGTTCTCTCTCTCTCTCTCACTTTTTTTTTTTTTGCCATGCCGCAGGGCATGTGGGATCTTAATTCCCCAACCAGGGATCAAACCCATGCCCCCTGCAGTGAAAACACAGAGTCTTAACCACTGGACCGCCAGGGAAGTCCCTGCATGTTTCTCTTGAGAATTTCTCTCTGGGGAAGGCCAGCTGCCATGTGAAAAGGATGAATAACCTGAGACCACCATGCTCCCACCCTCACTCAGCATCAACTACCAGCCATGTGAATGAGACATCTCGGACATCCAGCCCAGCTCTCAGAACCCCCAGACTCTGGTTGGGGCTCTAGCATCTCTAATCCCCACCCCACCAAGGACTCTACACAGCCATTTTTACTCTACTGCTCCCAGGCCTCTGTGGCCCAGAGAACAAAATAATTATATAGGCACACATACATTCATACATATACAATCTCCCCTTTTATATACAAATGGATATATATATATATATATATACACACACACATATATATACATACATTCATACATACATACATACATACATATCTGGTTACAATTACTATGAAACAAATTATCCAAAACTCCAAAAAATGTGATTCAGCCACTGTACAAGGTGACCAGCACTGGGAATGTATAAACAGAGCTCTGATTATTGCTCTGGCAGTAACATTTTAAGAAAGGAATTAGAGCCTCATATTATAATCCTCCAAATATCCAGGATACAAAAGAAAATAGTTCATTATACTTGATATCTCAAGAATCAGGAAAATCTTAAACAGAATGGGAAAAGCCAATAAGTAGATACCAACACCAAGATGTTGCAGATATTAGAATTATTTGACAAGAATTTTAAAGTAACTATTGTAAAAATGCTTCAAGGAGCAATCATGAACACTCTTGAAACAAATTAAAAAATAGAAAGTCTCAGCAAAGAAATAGAAGACATAAAGAACTGTATGGAGGGACTTCCCTGGTGGCACAGTGGTTAAGAATCTGCCTGCCAATGAGGGGACACGGGTTCGAGCCCCGGTCCGGGAAGATCCCACATGCTGCGGAGCAACTAAGCCCGTGCACCACAACTACTGAGCCTGCGCTCTAGAGCCCGTGAGCCACAACCACTGAGCCCGTGTGCCACAACTACTGAAGCCCACATGCCTAGAGCCCGTGCTCCACAACAAGAGAAGCCACCGCAGTGAGAAGCCCGCGCACCGCAACAAAGAGTAGCTCCCACTCGCTGCAACTAGAGAAAGCCGGTGCGCAGCAACAAAGACCCAACACAGCCAAAAATAAATAAATTTATATTTAAAAAAAAGAACTGAATGGAAATTTTTGAATTGAAAAATACAATACTTGAAATAAAACTCACTGGAAGGGGTAAATAGAAGAATGAAGATGAGAGAGAGAAGAATCAGTGATCTTCATAATAGACCAATAGAAATTATCCACTTTGCACAACAGAGAGTAAACAGACTAAAGTCCAAACAAAAGAGAAGTAGATTTTTACAAATTAAAAGGGAGCTTTTGGGACAAAGGGAGCCTCAGGGACCTTTGGGACAATAAAAAATGATCTAATATTCACATCATTGAAGTTCCAGAAGAAAAACAGAAAGAAACTGGGTCTGAAAAAATTTTTTGAAGAAATAATGGCTAAAAATATCCCAAACTTGGCAAACTATATAAACCTACAAATTCAAGAAGCTGAAGAACCCTTAAACAGGATAAATAAAAGAAATCCAAATCTAGGAACATCATAAAAACACTTCTGAAAACTAAGGACAAAGAAAGAAACTTGAAAAGACCCAGAGAGAAAAGGTGCATTACATTTTATAGGGGGATAATAATTTGATTGACAATGGATTGCTCTTCAGAAACCATAGAGGCCAGGAGAAAGTGACCCATTTTTCAAACGCTGTAATAAAAGAACTGTCAACCCAGATTTCTTTATCCAGTGAAAAATATTCTTTAAGAAAGGATATGGGACTTCCCTGGTGGCTCAGTGGTTAAGAATCCTCCTGCCAATCCTCCTGCCAATCCTCAAACCCAGGGGACATGGGTTCAAGCCCTGGTCTGGGAAGATCCCACATACCGTGGAGGAACTAAGCCCATGTGCCACAACTACTGAGCCTGAGCTCTAGAGCCTGCGAGCCACAACTACTGAGCCTGCGTGCCACAACTACTGAAGCCCGTGTGCCTAGAACCCGTGCTCCACAATAAGAGAAGCCACTGCAATGAGAAGCCCACGCACCACAATGAAGAGTAGCTCCCACTCTCTGAAACTAGAGAAAGCCCGTGCGCGGCAACGAAGACCCAACGCAGCCAAAAATAAATAAATAAAATAAATAAATAATTTAAAAAAAGTAGATGGATGGAAAAAGATATAACAATCAATAGAAAGCTGGAGTGCCAATAGAAATACTAGATAAAGTAGGCTTTAGGAAATTATCAGAGACAGAGAAGGACATTACATAATGATAATAGGGTCAATGTACCAAGAGACAAAACAATCTTAAAAGTGTATACACCAAATAACAGAGCTTCAAAGTACAGAGCTTAAGCAAAAATCAACAGAATAGAAAGGGGAAATAGAAAAATGCACAGTTACAGTTGGGTACTTCAATGTCTCTCTCTCAGAATGACTAGACACAAAAATCAGCAAGGATATCATAGACTGAACAGTACCATCCACCAACAGGATCTAATTGACATTCGTAGGACATTCCACCCAACAACTGTAGAATATATATTCTTTTAAAGGGCACATGGAACATTAAACAAGATAGACCATCTCCCAGGTTATAAAACCAACCTCAACAAATTTAAAAGAATTAAAATCATGTAGAATGTATTCTCTGGGTACAATGGAATCAATCTGGAAATCAATACAGAAAGCAGGACATTTTTCAAACACTTGGAAATGAAACAATGCACTCCTGAACAATCCATGGGTCAAAGAAGAAATCTCAAGGCAAATAAAAAATACACTGAACTGAATGAAAATGAAAATACACCATATAAAAATATGTGAGATACAGCTAATGCAGTGCGTAGAGTGAAATTTGTAGCCTTAAATGCTTATATTTGAAAAATATTTTCTCAAATCAACAATCTAAGCATCCTCAAGAAGCTAGAAAAAGAAGAGAAAAATAAACCCAAGCAAACAGAAGGAAATAAATAAGAAAGCTAAGAACAGAAGTTAATAAAATAACCAGAAAAACAGTAAGGACAATCAATAAAACAAAAAACTGTTTCTTTGAAAATATTGTAAAACTGATAAACTTTTAACAAGACTGAAGAATAAAAAGAGAAGACACAAATGACCACTATCGTGAATGAAAGGAGGTATCACTATAGACCTCATAGACATTAAAATACAAATAAGGGAATACTACAAGAAATTCTATGCATATACATTCAACAACTTAGACAAAAAGGACAAATTCCTTAAAACCCACAAACTACCAAAGCTCACATAAGTTGAAATAGGCAATATAAATAATCTTATTAACTATTGAAGAAATTTAATCTGTAATTAAAAGACTTCCAAGAAAGAAATCACCAGGCCCAGATGGTTTAACTGTAGAATTCTACCAAATATTAACTTAAGGAAGAATTAACACGAATTCTTCACAAACTCTTCCGGAAAATTAAAGAGGATGCAACACTTTCCAATTCATTTTATGAGGCCAGCATTGCATTTCATTCCAAAGCCAGATAAAGACATAACAAAAATAGAGAAAAAAAGAAAGAAAAGGGAACTGAAGATCAGTATTCCTCATAAACATAGACCAAAAAAATACACCTAAAACTTTAGCAAATTTTATCCAGCAATAAAAATACATGTAAAAAGTCAGTACATACCCAGAAGAATTGAAAACAGGAACTCAAAAAGTACTTGTATGCCTATGTTCATAGCAGCATTATTCAAAATAGTCGAAGGTGGAAACAAGCCAAGTGTCCATGAACAGATGAATGGATAAACAAAATGTGGTATATACATATAACGGAATGTTATTCAGCCATAAAAAGGAATGAAATTCTGATGCATGCAACAATACGGATGAACCTTGAAAACATTATGCTAAATGAAATAAGACAGACATAAAAGGACAAATATTCTGTGGTTCTACTTATAGGAAATATCTAGGATAGGCAAGTTCATAGATACAGAAAATAGTTTAGCAGTTATCCAGGTCTGGGAGCATGGGAGACAGAGGAGTTATTACTTAATGTGTACAGAGTTTCTGTTTGGGGTGTTGAAAAAGTTTTGGAAACAGATAGTGGTGATGGTTGGTGATGGTTTCACTAATGCCACTGAATTGTACCCTTAAAAATTGTTTAAATGGCAGAATTCCCTGGTGGTCCAGTGGTTAGGACTCCACGCTTCCACTGCAGGTGGCCTGGGTTCCATCACTGGTTGCAAAAGTAGGATCCCACAAGCCATGTGGCACAGCCAATACAAACAAACAAACAACAACAACAACAAAAACCCACAGAAAACTAAAAACAAACAAATACCAAAGATAAAAAAATGGCTAGGGCTTCCCTGGTGGCCCAGTGGTTGAGAGTCTGACTGCCGATGCAGGGAACACAGGTTTGAGCCCTGGTCTGGGAAGATCCCACATGCCGCGGAGCAACTAGACCCGTGAGTCACAACTACTGAGCCTGCGCGTCTGGAGCCTGTGCTCCACAACAAGAGAGGCCACGATAGTGAGAGGCCCACGCACCGCGATGAAGAGTGGCCCCTGCTTGCCGTAACTGGAGAAAGCCCTTGCACAGAAACGAAGACCCAATACAGCCAAAAAAAAAAGAATATCTAAAAAAAAAAGGCTAAAGTGGCAAATTTTACTATATGTATATTTTTTACTATAATTAAGGGGGGAAAAGGTAACCTTACAGGAAGAATGGAAGTCCAAAGTGAATAAAGATGTTTTATATTTTTTAAAAACATCATACACAATGACCAAGCAGAGATTTATTCCATGAATGCAGGTTCAATATTTGAAAATCTATCAATGGAATCCACCATATTAACAGACTAAAGAAAAAAAAATCATACTATCATAAAAGCTTTTACACAGCAAAGGAAAACATTGACAAAATGAAAAGACAACCTACTGAATGGGAGAAAATATTTGCAAATGATATGACCTATAAGGGATTGATATGCAGCATACATAAATAGCTCATACACTCAACATAAAAAAAAAACCCAAACAATCCAACTAAAAAATTGACAGAAGAACTGAATAGACATTTTTCCAAAGAGGAATTGCAGGTACATGAAACAGGTACATGAAAAGGTGCTCAACATCCCTAATCATCAGGGAAATGCAAATCAAAACCATAATGAGATATCACCTCACACCTGTCAGAATGGCTATCAACAAAAAGACCACAAATAACAAATGTTGGCAAGGATGTGGAGAAAAGGGAATCCTTCTACACTGTTGGTGGGAATGTAGTTTGGTGCAGGCACTGTGAAAAACAGTACGGAGGTTTCTCAAAAGACTAAAAATAGAATTATCATATGACCTGGCAACTCCACTCCTGGGTATATATCCAAAAAAACCAAAAACACTAATTTGAAAAGATACATGCACCCCAATGTTCATAGCAGCCTTATTTATAATTGCCAAGATAGGGAAGCAAACCAAGTTTCCATCAACAGATGAATGGTTGATGAAGATGTGATTGATACACACACACACACACACACACACACATACACACACACACACACACACAATGGAATACTACTCAGTCATAAAAAATAATGAAAATTTGCCATTTGAAGCAGCATGGTTGGACTTGGAGGGCATTATGCTAAGTGAAATAAGTCAGAGAAAGATAAATATTGATGATATCACTTATATATGGAATCTAAAAAGTACAACAAACTAGTGAATATAACAAAAAAGAAGCAGACTCACAGATATAGAGAACAAACTAGTGGTTACCAGTGGTGGGGCAAGGGGCAATACTGGGGAGGGGGAGGGGGAGTGGGAGGTACAAACTATTGGGTGTAAGACAGGCTCAAGGACGTATTGTACAACACAGGGAATATAGCCAATATTTTGTAATAAATGTAAACAGAAAGTAACCTTTAAAGTTGTATAAAAATTTAAAACATTAAAGAAAATCATGTGATCATATCAATCAATGCAGAAAAGGCATTCGACAAAGTCTAAGGTCCATTCCTGATTGAAAACTCTCAGCAACTGAGGAATAGAAGGACATTTTTTGACTTGATAAAGAGAATCAGTGAAAAACATTCAGGTAATCTCATAATGGTGGAATACTGAATGCTTTTCACACTAAAATCAGGAACAAGGTAAGGATGCCGACTCTCACCACTCTTGTTGTTTTCTTTGTGGTAAAGTACACATAATATAAAATTTACCATCCAACATTTTTAAGTGCACAGTTCAGTAGCATTAAGTACATTCACATTGTTGTGCTATCATCACTGCCATGCATCCACAGAACTCTTTTCACCTTGCAAAACTGAAACTCTGTACCTAATAAACAACAACTCCCCATTCTCCCTTACTCCTTGCCCCTGGCAACCACATTCTACTTTCTATCTCTATGAATTTGACTACTCTGGGGCACCTCATATAAGTGGAATCATACAGTCTTTGTCCTTCTGTGACTGTCTTATTTCACTAGCATAATGTCCTCAAGGTTCATTCATGTTGATATGTGTCAGAATTTCCTTCAATTTTAAGGCTGAATAATACGTATAATCCATCATATGTATAGATCACGTTTTGTTTATCCAGTCATCTGGCAGTGGACACTTGGGTTGCTTCCATCTTTTGGCTATTGTATATAAGGCTATTGTGAACATGGGTGTACAAATATCAGTTTGAGTTCCTGCTTTCAATTCTTTTGGGTATACACCCAGAAGTGGAATTGTTGGTTGGTATGGCATTTACAATTATTTTTAGGAACTGCCATACTATTTGCCAGAGGGGTGGCACCATTTTACATTCCCACCAACAGTGCATAAGTGTTCCAATTTCTCCACATCCTTACCATCACTTGTTATTATTATTTTTTTGGTAACAGCCATCCTAATGAGTGAGAAGTCTCACCACTCTTATTTAACACAGTGCTGGAGATCCTAGGCAGTACAATAAGGAGAAAGAAAGAAAGAAAGAAAGAAAGAAAGAAAGAAAGAAAGGAAGAAAGAAAGGAAGGAAGAAAGAAAGGAAGGAAGAAAGAAAGGAAGGAAGGAAGGAAGAAAGGAAGAAAGGAAGGAAGGGAGGGAGGGAGGAAGGAAGGAAGGAAGAAGGAAGAAAGAAAGAGAGAGAGAAAAAGAAAGAAAGAAACAAAGAAAGAAAGGGAGAGAGGAAGGAAGGGAGAGAGGAAGAAAGGAAGGAAGGAAGAAAGAAAGGAGGGTGGGAGGGAGGGAAAGAGGGAAGGAAGGAAGAAAGGAAGAAAAAAGAAAGAAATAAAGGAAGATTGGAAGGGAAGAAATAAAACTCTGTTTGTAGATGACATGAATGTGTATGTATAGAGACACCAGGAAAATACAAAAACTCCTAGAACTAATAAGTGAGTTTAGCAAGAATAAGGTACAAGGTAAACACACAAAATGAATTATGTTTCTTTATACCAGCAGTAAACAATTGAAAATCAAAATTAAAAATAGGATACCTCTTACAATTGCTAAAAAAAACCCCACTTAGATATAAGTCAACAAAATATGGATAGAATCTGTATGTTAAAAGTTACAAAATTCTGATGAAATGTTACTGAGTCCAAGCTCATATGGCTTTCTGCACAACAGGCCAATAAATCGAGAGATGAGTTGGGGCAAGGAATAGGGACTTTATTCGGAAAGCCAGCAGACCGAGATGATGGTGGACTCGTGTCCCAAAGAACCATTTTACCCGAGTTAGAATTCAGGCTCCTTTCA
The DNA here is from genome assembly GCF_949774975.1 of Lagenorhynchus albirostris. NCBI lineage: Eukaryota > Metazoa > Chordata > Mammalia > Artiodactyla > Delphinidae > Lagenorhynchus > Lagenorhynchus albirostris. The sequence continues at coordinate 14,149,818 of NC_083113.1, forward strand.
TGCTAAAAAGGGAGGGGGTGTGGTTCGTCCTTGCAAGCTTCTTGGTGGGGAAATCCTTTGTTCTCGCAGCTATTCCCTGTAGGGTTGGTTGCAATGCTCCTATAAACCTCCAACAAGACAAATGTTATTCTCTATCCTGCAACTTTTTATCTCTATATGAATGGAAAAGTGTTATATATTTAAAGGTCAGATGGGCTATCATGTATATTTCAGGCTATAGGCAACATTCTTTTACAAAAGTGCAGAGCCAGAATTACTAAGCAGAGGCAACAGAGCACAAAGGGTTAGAGCTAAAGGAATAGGTCGGATATGGAATCAGGTTTGTTCTTTTCTTTTTACAGAAAGGCATCAAAGGAGAAATAAATAAAGGTAGAGACATACAGTGAACAGGAATGCTCAGTGTAGTAAAGATGTCAGTTCTTCCCAAATTGATTTGTAATTCAATGCAACTCCTATCAAAATGCCAACCAGATTTTTTTTTAGTATATATACACAAGCTTATCTTAAAATTTATATTTGCATGGATTATTATATTTAAATTTATATGGGAAAGAAAAAGAACCAGAACAGTGAAAACAATATTAAAAAAGAAAAAAAATGTTAGAGGAATCACACTACCTGATCTCAAGACTTATTAGATAGTGACAGTAATCAAGACAGTGTGGTACTGGGGGAAGCATAGACACATTAATCAATGGACTAGAGTAGGGAACCTAAAAATGGGGCCACATAAGTATGCCCAAATGAATTTTGACAAAAATTGAAAAACAATTCAAAACGGAAGGATAGTCTTTTTTTTTTTTTTTTTTTTTTTTTTTTTTTTAGCGGTACACGGGCCTCCCAATGCCGTGGCCTCTCCCATTGCGGAGCACAGGCTCCGGACGCGCAGGCTCAGCGGCCATGGCCCACGGGCCCAGCCGCTCCGTGGCATGTGGGATCTTCCCGGACCGGGGCACGAACCCGTGTCCCCTGTATCGGCAGGCGGACTCTCAACCACTGCTCCACCAGGGAAGCCCAAGGATAGTCTTTTTAATGATGCTGGAACAACTGGACATTTGTAGGCAAAAATATGAACCTTGACCTAAACTTCACACCTTATACACAAATTAACTCAAAACAGGTCATAGATCTTCATGTAAAATGTAAAACTGTAAACTTTTAGAAGAGAACATAGGAGAGCATCTTCATGACCTGGGATTAGGCAGAGTTCTTAGACTTGACACCAAAAGCACGATTCTTTAAAAAAACAAAAAGGATCAATTGGACTTCATCAAAATTAAAAACTTTTACTCTGTGAAAGGCTCATTTAAAAGGATGAGAAAATAAGTAGCTGACTGGAAGAAAATATTTGCAAACCACATATCTGACAAGGAGTAGTACCTAGAATATATTTTAAAAACCTCAGAAGTCATCAACTTTTAAAAGTCAAAAAATCCAATTAGAAAATGGGCGGAAAACATTGACATTTCACCAAACAGTATATTCAGGTGGCAAATGAACACAAGAAAAGATGTCAGCATCACTTGCTGTTAGGAAAATGCAAATTAAAATTATGCAAATTGAAATCATGATGAAATGATGATTCATCATTCACTACACACCTACTAGCCTGGCTAATAATAATACCGATAGGACCAAATGCTGGTGAGCATTAGAAGAAACTGGAACTCTCATGCATTGCTAATGGGAATGTAAAATGGCACAGCCATTCTAGAAAACAGTTGGAAGATTTCTTAAAAAGTAAAGCATACACTTACACTGCAGCGTGACTCAGCAGTCACGCTCCTGGGCATTTATCCTAGAGAAATAAAAATTCATGTTCACACCAAAATCAGATATGAATATTCATAGCAGCTCCAATAGCCCATTAAACTATTTAATACTAGCTAAACTGGTTAATATTATTAGTTTGTAGTAGCCCCAAACTAGAAACAATCTGTATGTCCTTCAACAGCTGAGTGGTTAATATTCCTTTGTTGTCACATCAATGCAATGGAAGAGTACTCAGCAATAAAAAGGAAGGAACTAGTCATACACAAGTTGGATGAATTTTAAGGGCACTGTGCTGAATGAAAAAAGCCAATCTCAAAAGGTTACATGCTATAGGACTCCATTTATATAATATTCTTGAAATGACAAATTATAGAGATAGAGAACAGATCAGTAGTTGTCAAGGGTAACAGAAGAGGAGGGAAGGTATGACTGTATAAACGGGTGGCACTTGGGCATTCCTCTGTGGCGAGAAGATAATTCTGTATTTTGATTGTGGTACTTATACACATGATAAAATGTCACCGAATTATACACAAAAGTCCAAAAACAAACAAACAAACAAAAGAGTGAGTTGGAAAGCTGGGGAAGTCCCAGTTCCAGTAAGGTCTGTGGTCTAGTTAATTGCATTGTGACAATGTCAATTTCCTAATTTTGAGACAGTGCTATAGTTACATAATAATGGATACAAGGAGCTTCTCTGTAGTATTTTTGCAACTTCTTGTAAGTCTATGGTATTATAAAATTTTAGAAATTTTTATTTTTTTATGTACTGTGCAGTAAATGTACTAAAAGAAAAAAATGATTCCATGCGCATTTTTCCTTTCAGCTTATACTCCTTTTCCCCTTTCTTTCTTACCTCCCTTTCTGCCCCTCTCTGCCCTACTCCAATCGCCTTAGATAACCATTGTTAACGCTTTTCCTATACACTTATATCAAATGCAGATTCATGCACACATTCTCGTTTTGGTTTTACAAAAGTGGCATCAGTCATATGTTTTTCTGCAATTTGCTTTTCTCATTTTGCAGTGCTCCTGGAACTGGCCAGCGTTTTCCTGGGTGGTCAGGGTAGGTCTGGGGGAAGAAGTAAAGGGGAGGCAAGAGTTCCCAGGTGGGGGTGGGAGGGGCTGAGTCAGGGGACCCTGATTGGGGTCTCAGCCCCCCTCCCACTGCGCATCACTCCCACGGTGCCTTCCGGGCCACCTTGAAATCTCTGGTGCGTCTCTCAGGAGCCCCACTGCAGGTGTGGAGGGGACCCAAGAGGCAAACACGGGTGGCGCGTTTTCAAGGGCAGAGGCTGGGAGACGGCAGAAAGGGGCACTTCTGTTCCGCTGGGGGTAGAGGAGGTGGACTGGCTCCACCGGCTTGCCCAGCAGAACGTTGGATGCCACCCCGAGGTTGCAACCCCAGGGAACCTCCATTTCCTACACAGCCTTTTCTGCACGCTCCTCCTTACCTCTTGCCTAGCCCTCCTGCGCACGTCTGAATAGTTCCCCGGCCCCTACATTCCATCCCAGCCCTGAGGTCCACAGCCCTGCCCAACCCTGCCCAGGGCGCCCAGAATCCCTGAGAGCCTTTGGGGCGCCCTGGGTGGGAAACAGGAAGCCCTTGCTAGCAAAAAGGATACAGAAGAGGAGACAAGTGGGGAATAAGCGAAGGGGGAATGATGAAAAAGACAGAGGCAGAGGGTTAAAGGTGAAGGGGGAGGTCTGTGAGGAGTGTCTGAGAGGGGACAGGTGGGCAAGGCAGGCGAGGGAAGCCACAACTGGATTAGAACAGTTGAGAAGGTTGAGTGAAGAGGGCAGGGAGTTGGGACAGTGAGAGAGTTGAAGGGAAGTTAGGAGAGGGAGAAAGGTGAGGGGAGACAGGTTATAGAGGCGGGGGAGGAGAGCCGGATGAAAAGGCCAGGTGAGGCAGCCAGGTGAGGCGGCCAGGTGAGGCAGGAGAGTTAAAACGCCCATTGGACTCTCCTCCTCTCTGACTTGCTTCTTGCCTGTGCCCGCCACCTGTGCCACTCAAATGTGTCTCCTCACCTCTCTCTCTTCAACCTGACTTTGTGGGTCTCCTTCTCACCGATCACCTGTCCCCCTTCACCTGACCCCACTGTCCTGCTCAGCTTTGCCCCTCACATGTACCCATCTTTAAGCTCCCCCAGCTCCTCGCTTGCTACAGCAGGTCCAAGCTTTCAGGTCCTCTGGAGGGGCCGGAGCCATGCCCACCAAGTCCCTAAGGATTCTCTCATCTGTTCTCTCATCATATATTAATGAGCCCCCAGTGTGTGCCCTGGGTGATCAAATGTTTACTGCCTTGGTCCCTCAGAGAGGAGTGGGTCTGAGGACAGCGGCAGGGCGGGAGGGGGTCTCAGCCCAGAGCACGAGGGATGGGGGAATAGACCTCAATAGTAAGAGCTACCACTGTTATCTCCCAACGAAGGAGAGTGTGAGTCCACAGACGACCTGAGAGAGCAGTGCCAGGAGTGAGCGCACCAGAGGCGAGCCTTTAGCCGGACAAGTGGGAAATCATAAACCACAGTGGTGACATTGAATGCTTACCCTATACCAGGCACTGTTCTAAATATGTCCCTTGTGTTGTCCCCCTTAATCCTCAGAACAGTCTTAGGACCGAACTCAGACATATTATTTATATTTCCCATTTTCCAGATGAGGAAACTGAGGCACAGAGAAGTAACATAATCTGCCCTAGGCTACATAGTTTATAGGTGGTGGAGTCAGATTCAATCCCAGGTCTGCCTGACTTGAGAGCTTCTTAACACTCATGGGGGAGGCTTACAGAGGTGATGGCCTCTGCTCTCTTGGACGCCTGCCGACTAGAACCTCAGAATACAGCAGTTTCTCCCAGGTGTGTGCCCCCAAAGGTGCCACTTGAACAGGGCTGGACCTGTGGCCCTACCTGTTGGATGGACAGGCTGAAGGGACAAGGACATGGCAGGGAGAGGGGAGTCACGGCTGGGGCATGGATTGGACAGATGGATAGATGGATAGATGGATGGGCATTGATCAGGGGAGGGAGGTCTGCCTCACCTAGCTTTGCCTCTAACTTCTGGCTGTGGAAAGTGTTGGTACTTCTTCTCTGTGGGTGTATTTCTCCTGGAGTCTCTGTCTCCCCTGTTGCGTGAGTCTGGGGTTCAGCTTTTGATTTCTTGGGTCTCAGTCTCTAGCACTTTGTCGCTGTCTGTTTTCTGGCTCTAGCCTCTATCTTGGTGTCTGCATCTCTATTTCAGTCTGTTTTCATATTTTATCAATATTTCCATGGCTCCTGGGACCCCAGGGGGCAGCTTTCAGCTTTGCTCAGTGTTTTTCAGCCTCTGCTGCACATTAGAAACACCTGGGGTGTTGATAATACTCATAACAAAAATAGCAAATATTTATTTGGTGCATATCCTATGCTAGGCACTGTTATACTTATGTTAACTCATTTAATCCTGACTATGCCCTGATGAGATAGGTATTATTATTATCCCCATTTTACAGACGAGAAAACTGAGACCTCAAGAAGCCACTTCCAAATCTCATAGTTAGTCATAGGCAGAACTGGGATTGAACCCGGTACTCCTTAAACTTTAACATATGTATGAACCACCTGAAGTTATTGTTAAAATACAGATTTGTGATTCAGTAGGTGGGGGTGGGGTCAGGCCTGAGATTCTTCATTTCTAGCATTCTCCCAAGGTGATGCCAATGGTCTGTGGATCACACTTGAGGAGCAAGAGTTTTAACCATTTCAAGTTACCACCTCTTGGTATAGAGCAGTGCTTCTCAAAGTGTGGTCCTTGGACCAGCAGCATCAGCTGCACCTGGGAACTTTTTTTTAAAAAAATTACTTTATTTTTTGGTCTTCGTTGCTGTGCGTGGGCTTTCTCTAGTTTCAGCGAGTGGGGGCTACTCTTTGTTGCGGTGCGCAGGCTTTTCATCGCGGTGGCTTCTCTTGTTGTGGAGCACGGGCTCTAGGCACACGGGCTTCAGTAGTTGTGGCGTGTGGGCTCTAGAGCGCAGGCTCAGTGGTTGTGGCGCACGGGCTTAGTTGCTCCGCAGCATGTGGGAATCCTCGCGCACCAGGGCTCGAACCCATGTCCCCTGCGTTGGCAGGCGGATTCTTAACCACCGTGCCACCAGGGAAGTCCACTGGGAACTTCTTAGAAATGCAAATTCTCTGAGCTACACTGAATCAGAAATTCTGGGTGTGGAGTCCAGCAGTCAGGTTTAGCAAGACCTCCAGCTGATTCTGATGCACATTAAAGTTTGAGAACCACTGATTGAGTGTGACAATTAAGACCAGTCAAATCTCTGGGACTGCAGCCCAGACATTGGTGTCTTTACAGTTCCCCAGGTAATTGCAAAGCAAGCAAAGACCCTGAACCACCAGATTAGCTGGAGGGACAATCCTAGTTTATGTAAGTAAATGAACACACTAGCTGAATTGGAATTTGCTGGCAGGGTTTGGGCAGGCCTGAGGAAGCCCAGGTGGGCAGTGGCCAGGAGATGACAAATGGGAAACTGAATTTGGAAGAGTACCAGAAAGGAGGCTAGAACAGGGAGACTGGTATCCTTGCAAGAGACTCCTGGACAGGAAAATCCTTAGAACCCATGGAATGGTGGGAGGGGAGGAAGTTGCCCGGAGTCACCCTTATTTTCCTTGTGAGGGACACAAAATAAGGGGTCAAATGTTTTTGAAGAAATTGGGGCATAGTGGAGGGCTTTCTTGGAATCTCAGTGGACACATGTAGGGTTTGGGGGTGTCAGAATAAAGATGATGGGTTTAGATGAGTTGTCTCAAACACATCCCATAATAAATAATGATGACAGTGGTATATGAAATGTGCTAAGTGTTTTATACCCACTGTTATAGAGATTCCCTGTGATGACCCTATGCAGTAAGTATTGCTTTCCTCCTCCTGTCGATGAAATTGAGGCTTCATTGTAACCATCAAGTCATACTTGATTTTTCTTTCTCCCTCTGTCTGTCTCTCTCTCACACATGGTCTGTACTATTTTCAATTTATCAGCAAATCCTGCTGGCTGTACTTTCAAAGTGTTTCCAAATTCACCCACTTCTCATCCTCTCCACACCCCCATCTGGTCCTGTTATGCTCACCTCCTACCTGGACGATCACAGCAGCCTCCTCCCTGGTCCCTCACCCCCACCCTAGTCTGTCTCCCACATACAGTCAGCGATGATGTCCCCCTTCTATTCAAGACCCTCTCATGGCTCCCATTTCACTCAGAATCAAATCCAAACTCCCTGCCATGCTTTACAAAGCCCTTTGAGGGCTGGCCCTCCAGGTCTTCTAACCTCATCCCCCTCTTCACCCCCCTCTCCTCCACCACATGACCTTACTGCTGTCCCTTCAGCAAGCCCCTTCCTGCCTATATCTGTCAGGGCTCTTAGCTGCAAACAACAGAATCCACACTGGCTAGAGCAGTAAAGACATTCAATTAAAGACACTGGGAAGCTCATAGATTACCAGAGAGGGCAGAGTGGCAGCTTATGGAGCCAAAAGCCGGGAACAATCTCCAGCCACACCATGAGGGCCTCTCTGGGGAGAAAAACCCTGTACCTGAGGCTTAGAATCTCTAAAGGGCAGAAGCAGGCTCCAGGAACATCCTTCACAACCTTCCCCAAAGAACCAGAGGCTTTTCTGTTTTTTTAAATTTTACTGAAGTATAGTTGATTTAAAATGTTGTGTTAGGGGACTTCCCTGATGGTCCAGTGGTTAAGACTTCGCCTTCCAATGCAAGGGGTGTGGGTTTGATCCCTGGTCGGGGAGCTAAGATCCCACATGCTTCGCAGCCAAAAAATCAAAACAAAAAATAGAAGCAATATTGTAACAAATTCAATAAAGAGTTTAAAAATGGTCCACATCAGGGCTGCCCTGGTGGCGCAGTGGTTGAGAGTCCGCCTGCCGATGCAGGGGACACGGGTTCGTGCCCCGGTCCGGGAAGATCCCACATGCCGCGGAGCGGCTGGGCCCCTGAGCCATGGCCGCTGAGCCTGCGCGTCTGGAGGCAACGGGAGAGGCCACAACGGTGAGAGGCCCGCGTACCGCACAAAAAAAAAAAAAAAAAAATGGTCCACATCAAAAAAAAACCTTAAAAAAATAAACAATATGTTGTGTTAGTTTTTGCTGTACAGCAAAGTGAATCAGTTATACACATACATATATCCACTCTGTTTTTAGATTCTTTTCCCAGAGGCTTGTATTGCAGAGGCCACCAGATGACTGCTTTCCACTTTTGTGCCCACCTCTTGTGGCTCTCTCTCTCTCTCCTTTTTTAAACAACAAAACCCAACATTGATTGAGCACTTATTATCTCCCAGATACGGTTATCTTCTTCATTTAATTCTCATAACCACTACCTGAAGTAGATATTATTATTATTCCAGTTATATAGATGAGGAAACTGAGGGTCAGCAAGATGAAGCAACCTTCGCAAGGTCAAGCGGTTTTTAAGTGGCACCAGGCTTTATATTCAAGTCTGTCTTATGTACTTCACACTCTGTATCCCTACCTGACATCATCTTACATATTTTTTGGTAACAGCTTTGAGACATAATCCGCACACCATATAATCCACCTATTTAAAGAGTACAATTCAAAACGAACACAACATTGTCAATTAACTACAATTTAAAAAAAGTATAATTCAATGGATTTTAATATAGTCACACAGTTAGTTGAGAAGCCATCACCACAATCAATTTTAGAACATGTTCATCACCTCCAAAAGAAATCCTATATGCTTTAGCAGTCACTCCCCTTTTCCTCTCCATCCCCGCACCCCACCCCAGCCCTAGGTAGCTGTTAATCTACTTTCTGTCTCTATGAATTTGCCTATTCTAGACATTTCATACAAATAGAACCATAGAGTATGTGGTCTTCTGTGCCTGGCTTCTTTCCCTTAGTATAATGTTTTCAAGGTTCATCCATGTTGTAGCACGGATCAGTACTTTCTTTTTATGCCTGATAAGATTCCATTGCATGGATATACCACATTCTGTTTACCCATTCATCAGTTGGTGGACTTCCGGGTTGTTTCCACTCTTTGCCTATGATGTATAATGCTGCTATGAACATTTATGTACGAGCTTTTGTGGGGGTATACGTTTTCATTTCTCTTGGTTATTTTCACTTT